>NC_054742.1:7444243-7777028 GCF_018143015.1 Lytechinus variegatus | reverse complement strand
AATATAATTTTCTTATGTGCCCTCACAAATCACAATATTTCTGGTTATTTTCATAAGTGGGCGAGACACAAAATTGCTTTTGCCTTGTTTTTTCTATGATCTGGTAGAGCTTAATGAGGTGCACCAAACTTGCACTCAGAATTTCAATTATGAATAGGAAATTATTTATGCAAAACTCATAAATCACAGAAAATGCCTCTTCTCTATATTTTTAACGAATTTCAAAATGGTTCTTCATCATTTCAAGTCAGATATCAGTTCTGTTTGCTTTCCATGGTAGCATTAGGTCGGGATTCAATAATTCTACACAGAATTTTGAAACTCATGAAATATGCTAATTCATGTGCATTTTTCAAAATTCACAGAAATACTTCTTCTTTATTTATTGACCGATTTTTATTTTGGTTTTGCTCTTTTTTCTGGTAGAACTTCATGTGGTTCACCAAACTTCTACACAGAATTATGAAATTTTGAATAGAAAATTATTTATGCTAATTTATGCAAAATTCATTCATAAAAAAAACATGTTTCTTCTTTATTTGTTGACCAATTTAGATTTTTTTCATCCACTGGTAGAGCTACATGAGGGTCACCAAATTTCAACACAGAATTTTGAAACTCATTTAATATGCTAATTTATGCCTATTTTTCAAAACTCACAAAAAATACTTGTCTATTTGTTGACTGATTTTGATTTTTTTATGTTCCATCTAAGAGCTAAATGAGGTTCACCAAGGTTCTACACAGAATTTAGAAATTTCGACTAGGAAATGTATGCTATTTCATACAGAATTTCTTCATAAATAATAAAAAAATGCTTCTGTCATTTCTTCATCAATTTCAATTCTGTTTCCTCAATTTACATGTTTGTCACCAGTATAATTCACTACAATGTCAACTGGGCTGAAATGAAAAATTATGTTAAATTTCTTTGCGAGATGCCGGATGAGCTTCACATCATTGATATGCTCGATTTTTTTTTTACTTAAAAAACAGCAAGAGTAATGATAAAGGAAATAAGATGGGGCAAAGAAATCTCCAAAGCGAATGAGAGAGAAATTGAGTCAACTGGGTAGCCACAGCCAGACTGAGACTTACATAGCTTTTTATTAATTTAAGCCATGTGTGTGGGCTTGTTTTACAAGAAACCTCCCAAATTTGTGCTTTAGATGGTGCTTTATCACACTGCTACCTCCTGACAAACCCCATGCAAAACAGGGCCTACTTAGAGCTTCAAACTAAAACTTCACATTGGGTAATTTCAAGTTCAATGTTGGTGTTGAGAGCATGCAAATGTTGCTGAACTGAGCTCCAACATCGAGCTGGGTACAGAGGAACAATACCAATTGCATTATTGATAGCCTATGACATCACGCCAGTGATGCTGATCACCTCAACTTTACACAAGAAAGTCTCGACAATGAAAGTTAAATGGAGAAATTGCAGCAAAATCTTGTACAGAATGCAAAGGCTAAAATCACTGCAAGTATCCAAAAGAAAAAATATTACCTTCCATCAAAACGTATAAAGTCCTAATGATTTGCATGCCAGTCATCTTAACTGTAAATCTTATTTTACTGGGATGTTTCATCAGCACCAACACTGAACTTAAAATCACGATTTTCCCAATCCCTGGGGATTGGTGTTGGTGAATGGAGAAATTACAGATAGTCAATGCCAGCTGTAATGCTCAGTTCAGCAGAAAACATTTAACACCAATGTTCAACACTAGCTGTCGGAAATATGTCTTTTTTTCCAAGATAAATCCCAACACCATCATGATTTGAACTATTGTGTTGGTGTTGTCACAACACCAGATTTCAACACCGTACTTGAAATCACCTATTGTGGTGTGCTTCTTTAACCCAGTACATGTAGTTGTAAAGGTAGATCCCTCTATGTAAATAATCATTGAATTCACCATAGAAATAACCGCATTAACAAAGTCTGACACTCACATAGTTGGTGTCAGGAAAGGGATGTAAAAAAAAGAATACTCTACATAATCACATTCAAGTGGGTGTGTTTGGATTACATTTTACCAATAAATGGGAAAAAAGGGGTACAGACATATTTTGGGCATCTGTAAACTATAAGTACTTGAGCACCATCGATTTTGCAGCCTTTTCAGAGGCTGAATAGTATATTGACCATCCTAATTTTGTGGGAAAAACTTCCCTGGTGTAATAGCGGAATGGCATAGGCGGATCCAGGGGAGGGGCCCGGGCCCCCCCTATTGGCGGAGCAAAAAAAAAAGAAAAAAAGGGGAAAAGAAAGGAAAAAAGAAAAAGAAGGGAAAAGAGAGGAGAAAAGAAGAAAGATAAGCATAAGAGGAGGAAGATGAGTGAATAAAATACGATGAGGGGAAGACTTTGAAAATGATTTCTAACAAAATCTTTCATGTTGGGATATAAAATTTTCGTTCGTGCTTCGCGCTCGCATTGCCTTTTAGGTGATATCTTGCTCAATATGGACCTTAAAGTTAAAATATCAAATTTTGAAATCAATATACAAAACATATTTCAGCTGGGAAATTGAACTTTCATTATTCTGTTTTATTTACAAATTGATTTTTTAAAGTGTAAAAATTTATGTTTAATGGTCTGAATATTAACAATTTCTGCTTGCGCTGCACGCTCGCAAAATTTGATTTGTCAGGTACCTATTATTTTCCTGTATTTCATAAAGTTCTCAAAATATCCCTATTTAGGTCAGATTTTCAAAACGTATCAGCTAGCGCTGCACGCTCGCATTTTGATTAGTGAATTATGTATATCTCAATATTAATTCTAAAACAAACTACTTAAAATCACCATTTGATGACAATTAATCATAAATTTCTGCTCGCGATTTGCGCTCGCATTGATAGATATTAAACTCATGCATCTTATGCATATTACAGAAGTGCTTTAAATGTCCAGTTTTCAGGCCATAATATTAATAGATTTCGCGCTCTCATGCTTAGGAAGAGAAATAGGAAGATATTCATCATTTTCTTATGATGACATAATGTCCTTATAGAATATCCCGGTCCTATGTCATAAACTCAAAGTAACAATAATGAAAAATACCAGCTCTGTTTTAACTGTGATCCTTTTTCACCTCACAATTTTTCCACAAAGTGCTTGCAATTAAAGTGACCCCTTTTCAGATCGGAATATCATATATTTTTAGCTCGCGCTTTGCGCTCGCTTTATTGATTTTCATGATAAAAAAAAGGTATTTAGAATACCCAAATTCAAAATCTCAACACACGTTTATTCAGATACGCAGCTTGTTCTCCATTTAAATAATTATCCAGTTTTAGATCACAATATAAAAAATTGTCTGCTCGCGCTTTTTGCTCGCATTATTAATGTATGAAAAGTGTCCAGAATTTTTCCGCTCGCGCTTCGCTCTTGCATCAGTACTGTTAAGTTTTTGTCTTATCCTTTCCACGATTACAAAAAGTGCTTAAAATTTCCATTATTCAGGTAGAAATGTCAAAAACTTCAGCTCGCGCTTCGCGCTCGCAATATTTGAATGTTGAAATATGTAACGTCTTTCATGGCTAAGTTCAAGCAGTCCATAACAGGTACGTTTTCGATCAGCTCAAAACGTATATAAAAATTTTCCGCTCGCGCTCTGCGCTCGCATTAATAATGTAAAGAAGATCCCCACTTCCTCATCCTTTTCATGATTTATAAAACTTGAATAGAGTGTCTCGTTCAGTAGGTCTAAATCTCGAAATTTTTTGCTCACGCTTCGCGCTCGCACCCGATCGTTTAATTATATACCTAATCTGTTAAGTTACAAAAAAGTGCTTAGAATTTCCATTCCTTACGGGTAAAAATGTCAAAAAATTTCAGCTCGCGCTTCGCACTCGCATTGTTTGATTTTTTTAAATATGTAGCGTCTTCATCATGGCTAACTGCAAGCAATTCCTTAACAGTACCTTTTCCATCAGTTCATTTCTGCTCGCGCTTCACGTTCGTAATAATTATTCACTTGCATACACATCTTTTATCAGGATAACAAACATTGCCCAGAATGTTCAAAACTTTAGGAAAAAAGTACATAAGATTCCCCCCAAAAAAACAAATAGCTCGCGCTTCGCGCTCGCATTATATAAATAAGGATTATGGTATTATATATGTTTATTCATAAGAATAAAGCTAAGAAGTGACTATTAGGACTACCCATTTAAAGAAACCAAAAATCTCGGCAAATATCATATTTGAGTGGCCGATCGGGGAAAATATGGCTGAAAAAAAATCCGGGCCCCCCCTATTGGCGAAGGCTGGATCCGCCCCTGGAATGGGTACACCTCTGTCCTATAAAGGAGATTACAGATCAATGCAGATAGAACATTGACATCTAGAGATTCTGAAAGAGCACTATATCTGACACAGCATCACCTCGACTCATTACTGGAGCATCATCGTTCTTAAGATATTTTCTTTGGGTTCTTTGTAAATTCCATTGTACTTTAGGCCTACTAGTAGTTGATGATCTATGCATTCCATGCTAACATTAAATTGTATTATATGTTTGAATAGATATGGGAGAGCTTAGAGAAAGAGAAGTACAGCATCAAATCATGGAAAGAGCATACTCTTCATCCAAAGACAATGACAGATGCTACAGTTGACTGGTAGGTTCTTTCACAACTTTTTTTTTTTAATGTCTTTTTGATAATGATTGTACTTTTATGCACCTTTCACTAGGCACTCTTCAGTAATGCATATAATAACATGACTTTAGCAGAACTGGGGCCCGTTGCAGAAAGAGTTGCAATCAATCGCAACTATAAAAATCATGCTCAACTTGATTTTCAACCAATCAACCGCGCATTTGGGACTTACGATTGATTTTTTTTACTTGGGTTTAAACGCAACTCTTTCTGCAACGGGCCCCGGATGTTACATGCACTGCATCTGAGTGAATTCAATTCCTGCCAGATATCCATTTACTTCACATGGGTTTTCAGATTAATTTTGTTGATAAACCTATTAATAAACAAGACAAAAATAGAAATAATGGTTTTGAGATATTCAAATTAATTTTGTAAAAAAACTTATCTACCTATGATCTATCTATTTTTCGAAATAAAAATAAGTGAAAATTAATAAAACAAGTTAAAAGCAATTGAAATATAAGAGTAAATTATTTTTTATATTTCGAGCATAGCCCCTTATCAATCTGTGTATGTACCTTTTATCTATCTTTTCATCTGTCTGTTGATGCATTAATCAATCCTTGGTATCTGTATCTATTGAGATGTCTTTACTAAAATATTGATGCATTAAGTAGATTGTAACTTGGATCTTTGGGTCTGTAGACTTGAGATACATCCACAATACCACAATATTCAATGATACACAATTTTCAAAGTCAATCGCAACATAAAGTTAGCATAACACTGAAACTTTCAACAAAATTAGATGAAAAATAGGAAAGATAACAAATAATATTCACAGTATAGTGATAGACAAATGAGAGAGTCAATAATGTCATTCACTCACTTTCACACTATTGATTAAGGGAAATTTGAAAATATAAAAGCTTTCTTATTTGACATGGAAGCATTGTGGTGTAGTGGTTTTGACTCTCGCCCTGTAATCAGAGGGATGTGTGTTCAAATCCCACCATCGTCTAGCGTCCTTTGGCAATCCTCAATCGGCCATTCTTCTCCAGATGTTACTTTGGGTACTGGTAGGAAGCAACTGTCATTGTGGTTGATTTAGCAAGTGTGCGCCCAACAGGCTGCAAAAAAAGCTATGAATCCAGTGACCGGGTAATAATAATTGTGAAGCGCTTTGAGCATTCGTAGATTGATACCACGCTATATGAAAGCCATTTATTATTATATTAATTATTATGCAATTTCAACATTATTCCTATTTTATTTGTCTCTTTTTATTCAAATCAACTTTGGGTGGACTTTCCCTGTATGGTAAATATTAATTCAGTGTTGAAGTCTGTTTTTCACCTCTTGGTGTTTTTTTTCAGGATATTTGTCATGGACACACTGAATTTCTCATTTTGGAGTGAGACTAATGAGAAGCGTTTTCTGGTGCGATACAAAGATGAGAATCACAGTGGATACTGGTCCATGTGTGCAGCTCTGATGAGGGCATGTGATGTAAGTTATATTATTATCTATCAAGGGTGTTTTAGCTGTGCATTGAAAATATGCATTTTGGTCTTCATGAGATACCATAAATATTTCACTTATTAGAGCAAAGATTTTACTCATGTAAGATTCATGCAATATTGGTCCTAACCCCTGGAATACTCCATTCTAAACCATGCAAAGCCATCTTTATTCTGCTCATATAACATAAATTGAAATTCAAGAAGTTCATAATTTTCTGGAAATGTAAATTAGAATTTAATTGTTTACACCTGTGGAATAAGTCTTATAATTATATTTTTAAGGATTGTAAATACCTTGCAGTGATATGCAATTCCAAATTCATGTGCAGAAACTGAGATATTAATTATTCTATAAATCAAAACTTTAATAAAATCCTATTTCAAATTTGAAGATTATTATGATGTCTCTTTTATTGGAGGGTAGGGCATTACATCACTGTAAAATTGATGGTCATCATTAAGAATGAATGAATGATTAAAAGGTATTGTGTGTTTATATTTGTTCACACTGTGGGGTTTGATATTTCTGATGTATTTGTGTAAATGTGTCAACTTGTGATTACATTTTCTGAAACTAGGAAGGCATTCCTATTACTACTCCATCCTTCTACTCTAAGATCACTTTGGATGAATTGAGACATGTCTTTCGTTCAGAGACAGATACTGGTATCCATCTCCTTGATAAGAGGCTAGAGAATCTACATGATGCAGGCAAAGTACTCCAGGAGGTAAGTTATCTAACTATTAAACTCTTAAAAAAAAGCTAGAGTCTACTTGTCGTGTTCATAATATCACCTATCTGTGGATAATGTGAAGTCCAGGTAAAGTGGTTACTGCTTAAAACTTTTAAAAAATCATTATGTTCTGTTCATTTCTTCTTTTTTACATTGATGGTTATATGTAGGTACAATTGCACTCTTGAGGTAGGCAATCTGCCTTAAAGTATTACTATACTTTTCCACATTAAAAAAACCCATCTCAGAATGTGGTTGCACAGATGTTTTTGCTTGAGATATAAAAGATTTACAAACTATTGTCTGTAAACAAATAGCATATTCATCATCATGTTATTTACTGATTGGTTTTAATATATTTTTTTATATTAACAGAAATTTGATGGATCTTTTGTGAATTGCATCAAGGCGAGTGAGAATAGTGCTGTCAAGCTGATAGAAATTGTTACATCAAATTTCTCTTCTTTTCAGGATGTTGCCACTTTCAATGGCACAGAGGGTAAGGCTTTTTATTCATCAAGGAGACAACTAAACTTCACATTCATAAAAAATGATTAAAAAAATTGTTATTTTTACTGTTCTGATTAAACGTTTTTATTTCATACTGGTAATGGATGTACAATTTAATGTATTGTGATATATTTTTTAGATATCTAAAAGTATTCTATGGGATTTACCATTTTCCCCCATGAAACTTTGCCAGGATGATGAGCTGAGCTTCATGTAAGAAAATTCCCTCTTAGATGATGTCTTTGAATTTTATCTCTCTCCATTCAGTACTAATATATTTTTAGTTATGATAACCCATATTTTATTTGTTGTCTTATTTGAATCGAATGAAGTGAATCCTGAATTTTGATTTATTTTTCATTTTTTTGCAGTATCTCTTTATAAGAGAGCACAGATCCTTGTTGCAGATATTTGGGCATGTTTTGAAGGACAGGGTCATGGCCGATTTACTGATATAGACACCTTGACAATGTTTGCAGATTACAGGTATAAACAAGAATCATAATACTTCTTTCGATTTAAGAAACTTGCACATGTGTAAAGTAATGAATATATTAATATAGGGGGCATATTATGCAAGGTTGTCCTCTTTTACACTTCAGTGTGAATTTAGATTTGAATAAACAGTAGGGCTCTGAAATAATGAAGCCATCACACATTTTCTCGTAGGCAGGGAGGTGGGGGGGTAGCATACTGTGCAATTAGTCCATAATGTCCACATTCAAATTTCATTTTAGTATCAAAAACTAGAAGTGCTTGGTGTTTTGCAGGACCGAGCACGTTTCCCTCACCCACCCCATTATCCCTCATTGCGATATATAGAGCTCATAAATGTACATGAATTTGACAAATAAATACAATTATGGCAACAATGACTCTGCTGACATATTGTCTCTGGACCTTAAGTATTCTTTAGTAACACCTGTTGGGGAATACAAATATAGAGTAATCTGGATATATTTGGAAACCTAACCTTTCAATCTCTGATTTGGATGAAGTTGGTACAAATATGTATAATATGGCAATAGGGGATTTTCACAGATTTCAGTGCAGACAATTTTTGGGGTATTGTTTTTTTTTTTCACTTCTGAAGTTGTAATATGTTTTGTGAACTGACAGAGTGGGTTTGATGACAAATGCTGCTATGGCAAATGCTGTGGCAAGGAATCGTAATGTTGAAGCACTCAAACCTTAAAGCTCATTCTAATTGAAATCTTTAGCCTGTTGTGATTGTAAAATTTAATCTTACCTGAGTTTTACTCTGTCTTTAAAGAGGTATCAATGTAAGAGCATTTGTTGCCAGAGCATATATCATGTCACCAAACAAGTGCAATATTATACAAATAGCGAATAGGCATGAGTGCGATGGTGCGTGATTTTGCACGAGGTGAAAGAAAGTTGAATAGAGCGTTTCTTTCACCGAATGCGAAATCTCGCACCATTGCACGAATAAGAATATTCGCTATTTGTGTTGTACAACGCCTCGGAATCAAGCAAAAATATGGAGATAAAAAAAGAGTTTTTCCCTGCATTAATCTATGAAAAGGGAGCAAAAATATTGAAAGCGAAAAGCAAAATCCCACAAGCCGCGCCCACAAGCGCACTTGATCTTGGAAAACATTGCGCATTTAGCCAGAGGGCTGTACGCGCATTGTCACTTTATTCAATGGAATCGCATTGTGACGTCACCTCTTAAAGCCATGCAAGGGTACATTTTGGACGATACATTTTAGATGGTACGACTTGTGTGCAACGGTACGAATGTGTGACATTGAGCATCCCATTTGCTAGCGTACAACAAGCTAAGTAGGAGTTGTACAATGTACCTTGTGTAAGTGATGTGGCAGTGACAATCAATGGGGGCATTGCCTCAAGAGCAGCAGTAACTTTGGGTTCACAGTAAAGATCATCTTCTGTGTAGTCAGTGATGTACAGGCCTTCTAAACTTTTGACATGGCTAAAAGCAACATACTGCATTCCAACTTGGAATGTTCATTTGCAGCTAACTGCACAGGCCTGGAGAGTCATCCCTTGTGTACTGTGCATGCCCAGGCCAGTCAGAGAGGATATTGGTGTCATGTGATCTTGACGTTCTGGAATATGAATTGTTCAGTAATTGGTGTAATCTGCACGCAGGTAGGAGGGAGTCGTGTTGGAGGAGTGAGTCGTCTGCTGTTGACACGTACGTCCTGATTATCAAATAAGACCCATACACACTTGCGTTGTCCAAGGTTGGTTTTTGTAGAGGTAATATGCATAACAGTCCCCATTACACCATTGCACAGTCCATCTGCTATATCTAAATTGGTGGTGAGCATGATGCGAGCATTGTTGGCTATCCTGATAGAGGCCTGAAGCATAGTATTGACCTTGGGTGCTGGGTTGTCAAGTTTTTAGTTGAGCCTCCATGGGGTGAGTGACATCTGATGCATGCACTGTGATAGCACCAGAACGTTTGTCTAGCTGGGTGTTGTTGTAATCATCTACATCTCTGTTTAGTGGATAGAAGTGTAAAATGTTGTCTGGAACTTGATGATCCTCAAAGACACTAGAAGTAGTAGTTATTACGCTTCTCTCAGATTCATTTAAGGTGGATGGTTTTGTCTTGGACATAATAACAGAAGGTTAGCAAATGTCATATCAGATATTTGTCTCATGATCTCTTCCAGCTCCCACAGTGCAAATTGAGTCCATGGTGATTCAGAGTCTTCCAATATCGATCTTGTACAGTGCACGGTCTGCTACAGGTGGTATTTGATAAAAATCACCAACAGCAAGTACAGAGACGTTGCTAAAAGGATTCTTACTCTGTTTGATTTGTTGGAGTAGTTGATCTATATACATGAACATCTTTTTTCCCAACATGTCACAAGAGGAGAGGTCTCACTAACCTCATTCATCAAGAGCATCACTTTGATTCCTGGCTTGTACTTGGAGAAGGGTATGAACTGTTGATATCAGTAGATTCTATTTCTCCTGTCTTGCTTAGTTGGAGCTGTGAGTCTGTTATAAGAGCTGCTTTACCTTCACAGGAGATACGAATCTCATGATCCCTTGGAATGTCTGCAAAAGAAGGATGTTTTTGCAGCAAAAACTGGAATGTATCAGCTACAAGGTTTGTACATACTTTTTGGTAAAGATGATGACCAAGGTACTGTAGCTTTCTCTTTAACTTAACTTTGAATACTTGGAGACAGTGTCGCATACATTGGCTGCCACACATACTACAGGTCCATGGATTCCTCTTTGTATTCCTTTTGGCAGACATATGATCCTCATGAAGAGTATAACAGGTGCCAAAAGAGAGTGTTCAAGTGTGTTGAGGTCCTTAAAATCTACTGGCATGCTGATAGGTTTGAGATTATTTCCTTTGGTGGCTAATGGATGTAATTTACCTGTTGTCATAGACTTATGACATACTAAACACATCCACTGATTCTCCTTTTGATCACTCAGCTGACACGCTTGCACTAATTCGGCATTGTCTTGATAATTTGTAGGTATGTATTTCAGGACCTGGGTCTGAACCAAAATCTCTCACACACACTCAACATGTGTGATCTTGAAGTTCCGATATTTTTTGTTGAAACCTGTGCAGTACTTTATTGATGTCTTTGAGCTTTTCAGATTCTGCCAGTTGTCTGTCTGCTCCTTTTTGCTTCTGTCTTTCCATGACTTGTGGTTGCTGCCTTTGGTTTTATTGACGTATCTGCCTGGCAAACTTCACTTTAGCTTGCTGTCTGTGGGCTGCTTCTCACATTTGTCGTGCATCTTTGACTTCAGCCTGCTGCCTCTGGGCTGTTTCTCGCTGTCTCCTAGCTTTCTTTACATTCTGATGGTGGTCATGAATCTTCCGTTTCTGTTTGACTTAAGGCTGCAGCCTATGGGCTTTTTCCCGCATTTGTCTGGCCTGTTTTACTTCAGCCTGCTGCCTCTGGGTTGTTTCTTGCTGTCTCCTAGCTTTTACATTCTGATGGTGGTCATGAATGACCTGTTTCTGTTTTCTTGCTTGTTTCACTTCAGGCTGGTGCCTCTGGGTTGCTTCTCTTCTTAGTCTCTTCACATCTGGGTCACTGCGATTAATCTTCTCTCGTAATTGCTGGTGCTCTTTTACCCCTGGTTTCTTGAGCCATTTGTTATGGTATTGCTTTTTCTGAGATTGTTTTTCAGCTTGCTGTTTGGGTCGATTGGTCTGTAAAACTCAAGTTGATGCTGTGTAAAGTGCACTGAGCAAGGGTCAATACTTGAAGATAGTTGGAGGGAAATTGACAGTTGATGAATATGGTTTGCCACCTGGTCTACACAGCGTAATGTTATTACTACAGACGTGCCATCTGCTGTCCCCATACCATTTACATTCGTGGAATGTGAGTCAAAGACAAAACATCCATGTTATGGTCCTAAGTTGATCAGCATACAGGTATAACTGAGGGCCCAGATGCTCGGAGAAGCTTGTTGGTTGCTGCTGTTTCAAGATAGGACTTCATTTGCTCAGAGAGAGAGTAGATGTTTGCTGCGTTAAAGAAGAGAATGTTGAAACGATTACCTCGAAATTGTACCAAGGGCAGTGATCTCAGTTTATTTCTTTGGAGGAAGTCCTTGCAATACACCTTAAACTGGCTGTAGTTAACAGATTTCTCATCTCCTCCACGGGCAATGGCCTTTGAAGCAGATCGGATCAACCTCACCACACCATTCTCGTTTTTTAGAGCAAGTCCTTTGACAGCAGCCCCTGACCACTTTCCTTCAAACATCTCCACCTTTGTAAGTGTTTTATCCGACACTTCTGCATACTGGACCAAACTGTGGAGGCCACAGAAAATGAAGATTAACTCTCAATGGGTCTTCTTTCTTCTTCTGTTAGCTTGTCCCAGTTGTCATGCACTAGAGGTAGAACTTCATTCCGCGTGATCACTCATGGTGTTCTGAATGTGACCAAGAATCTCCTTTCCAGCATCACTGGCTTCTTCAGCAATGTCGTCTGTATCTGCCAAGACCTCCTGGAAAGTCAAAAGGGTAAAAGGGTGTAATTTGCAGATTTAGTGGTTATGTCCCTAAAACCTAGGACATAGTACCTCTTGTCTTCATCACTGATGTGGTATCCCATCACCTTCTCCCCAAATTTAGACGTTTCATCGGAATACAAGGTAGTGCTTTGTTTAGAGGCTACGTCTTGTGATATCTGCTGCTGCGCAAGGTATAATCGCTGTATATTCATATTCTCTACCGTTGATTTACTTGGGAGTCTTTCACAGGATTTGCCTTTCAAATTCGAGACAACAGAATTAATACATGGTGCAACTTTTGTCACTGCAACATGATTTTCTCGCAAGTCATAGACACATCTGGTGAGATCGGTATTGTAACAATGCATTTCGTTGTCATAACTTTCTATAATCTCTTGCTTCTTACCATGCTCAATTAGCCTTTTGTTTTCATCTTGGAGTTCGGTGATTGTCTTCTTCATACGTGCCACCTCCTTCTCTAGCTCTACTATCTTTCTTTCACATTCTTCATGGTCAATCCTATCTTCAAAAGTTTTGGACCTCTTTCTCTAGTAATCTTCTCGCTGAAGGGCACGTTTCAGATTTTGCCTGCGATCTTCAGATTTCTCTTTCTGATGCTGAAGTTGTCTTTTGGTAGCATCCAGTTCCTCTTTTTGTTCTTTGAATTCTACAGTCAATTCCCTCGCTGTCTTTTCAAAAGAACAAGAGTCATGATGCATACATATTCCAGAGGTTTTGGGAGTTTGTCTATCTGGTCAAGACGTTGGGAATGAAAATTCTCCTTTCATAAATTCTAAGTAGGCTGCTAATCTTGACTCAATTCCTTTATCCTTCTGTAATCTTTTCCTGTCCCTCAACAGAGACACAGACCTTCTAAGAGTATCGGTGGTTACGTTAAGCTCAGGTCGTAATGACTTCAGATGATATGCCGTCGCTGTAACAGATTTCTCCTCCAGCATATCCAGAATTACTCCATTTGTAAAAGCAGGGTTACCTTTTTTTGTGTGTTTTGTATTTGAGGGGGTAGTAGGAAGGAGGGATGAGAATTAAACATAGGAAATAAGATATTGAAATGAACATTTAAAGAAAACATATCTTGAAATGGTATTCCCTGTAATAATACACGAAAGGAGGAAAGATGACTTTCTCATTATTTTACTGTGGGGGGGGTGGGGGCACATATATCACTTTTCTTAAGCATTGTCATGTCGCACCTCAATAACAACATCTAGAAAAGGGAGAAAATTAGGCTGCAGGATTACACAGATCACTTTTCTTAATATTTTCATGTCGTTCTTCCATGCATAACATCTGGAAAAGGGATAAAATTAGGTTATAACAAGTAATTGTAAAAGAAGAAAATGGTTATAACTATCTGTAACTTTTCATGTCAAATTTTGCCTTGACTTTTAAGCTCAGGTCATGAGAACGTAAGATGATTTGTTGTTGCTGCAACTGGCTTTTCTTCCAAAAATCCTATAACTGCTCCATTTGTAAGAGCAGGGTTCCTATTTTTATTTGAGGTTGGAGGAAGGAAAATATGAAGTAGAATCTACATTTTTGAAAGTGGAGGCGCGATAGCTCAGTCGGTAGAGCGGGGGATTCGTATTCCGGTGACCCGGGTTCGATTCCCACTTGGTGCGCTAGTGCCCTTTAGTAAGGCATTAATCCTCGGTACCAGGTCCTTCGGAGGGGACCTTAAGCCGTCGGTCCTCTGGTTGCTTGCTTACAAGCATTCATGCTTTCTTAGCAATCAGGTAAAAAAATCACCAATCACCGAAAATAGATCACTCTTTCTTCTTGAAAGATCTTAGAATACATATCTTAAGATGCTATTCCATGTAATGATACAACTCGGGAGAAGAGTTAATAACTTTTCATTTATTATGTGACTGCGGCGAAGAAGAAAAAACAAACATGAAACAAACAAAAAGCATATACTATGTAGATGACTTTCCTTGATGAGCAGTTATTTGTGGTACCTCAATAAAAACATACGGAAAAGATGTAAATTATATAAACAGTTATAAAAAGTTTAAAGAAATGAAAGAGTAGATCATCTTAAAATTGTCACTCAACTGTGACATAAATGTAAGGAAACAAGAAAGCATGATGATGTACCCCATGTTTATCTCGCCTGCGAAGCAAAGTGAGACTATAGGCGCCGCTTTTCCGACGGCGGCAGCGTCAACATCAAATCTTAACCTGAGGTTAAGTTTTTGAAATGACGTCATAACTTAGAAAGTATATGGACCTAGTTAATAAAACTTGGCCATAAGATTAATCAAGTATTACTGAACATCCTATCAGAGTTTCATGTCACATGACCAAGGTCAAAGGTCATTTAGGGTCAATGAACTTAGACCATGTTGGAGGAATCAACATCGAAATCTTAACCTGAGGTTAAGTTTTTGAAATGTCATCATAACTTAGAAAATATATGGACCTAGTTCATGAAACTTGGACATAAGGTTAATCAAGTATCACTGAACATCCTGCATGAGTTTCACGTCACATGACCAAGGTCAAAGGTCATTTAGGGTCAATGAACTTTGGCCGAATTGGAGATATCTGTTGAATTCCCATCATAACTTTGAAAATTTATGGATCTGATTCATGAAACTTGGACATAATAGTAATCAAGCATCACTGAAAATTTTGTGCAAGTTTCAGGTCTCATGATTAAGGTCAAAGGTCATTAGGGTCAATGAACTTTGGCCGAATCGGGGGTATCTGTTGAATTACCATCATAACTTTGGAAGTTTATTGGGCTAGTTCATTAAACTTGGACATTAGAGTAATCAAGTATCACTGAACATCCTGTGCACATTTCAGGTCACATGACCAAGGTCAAAGGTCAATGAACTTTGGCCGAATTGGGTGTATCTGTTGAATTACCATCATAACTTTGAAAGTTTATGGATCTGATTCATGAAACTTGTACATAAGAGTAATCAAGTATCACTGAATATCCTGTTTGAGTTTCACGTCACATGATCATGGTCAAAGGTCATGTAAGGTCAATGAACTTTGGCCATGTTGGGGTTTTTTGGTGAATAACCATCATATCTCTGTAAGTTTATTGGTCTAGTTCATAAAAAGTGGACATAAGAGTAACCATGTATCACTGAACATCTTGTGCGAGTTAGAGTAGTATTCAAAGTCAGCACTGCTGCTATATTGAACCGCGTGATGCAGGTGAGACGGCCAGAGGCATTCCACTTGTTGAAATTTTGTCATAACTTAAAAGTTTATGGATCTAGTTCACAAAACTTTCATGTAGTGTCATGGTGTATCACTAAACATCCTGCCTGAGTTAAGGGTAACATAACCAAGGTCAAAGGTCATTTTAGGGTAAATGAACTTAGACCATGTTGGAGGAATCAATATTGAAATCTTATCTAAGGTTAAAGTTTTTGAAATGTCATCATAACTAAGAAAGTATATGGACTTAGTTCATGGAACTTAAACATAAGGTTAGTAGTGTATCACTGAAGATCCTGCCTGAGTTTCTTGTCACATGGCCAAGGTCAAAGGTCATGTAGGGTCAACAAACTTCAATCATGTTGGGGGTCTTTGTGGAATTGTTATCATAAATGAAATTCTATAGATCTAGTTCATGATACATATAGACGTAAGGGTACCCGGTAATCAAGTATGTTTTGCACACATTTCTTGTCACATGATCATGGTCAAAGGGTCATGTTGGGTCAATGGACATAGTATTTTATTATCCAATGAGTGTTTTCTTTTGTGAATAAGTATTCAATAGCTGCTATATCAAATTGCGTAATGCAGACGAGACTGCCAGAGGTATTCCACTTGTGAATGATTATTCAATAGTCGTTTTCAAAGTTAGCACTGCAGCTGTATTGACTCACGTAACACAGGCGAGACTGCAAGAGGCATTCCACTTGTTTCCATATTTTGGGGCAGACGTAAATTATTTCCTGATTGATACTTTCTCTGTATTCCTTGTCTACAAATTATGAAGGGATCTCATAACTCCCATGTTTATATTTTGTGTTAGGTCAAAGTGCTGAGTCCATCAAAGCTAATTGAATGGAAGTGAAATATATAATTGCACATGTAACAGACAAAACCTTAATTTGATTGCTAATAAGATTGATAACTTGTTTCAGGGTACCACAAGGTTTGAATTACTTTGGTGTCTTGAGCTATTCTGATGCCTTGAAGAAAAGACTGGTTAATGAGACTAAGCTGTTTACTCCAGGAGAGAGATTAGAGGTTGAGATCAGAGGATGTTCTATCTGGGCTGTAGAGGTACAGTATATATCAAACCAATTATCAGACTAGTTTCATAAAATAATTAATGTTTTATTGATATCTGAAAGGGTACATGCATGTAATATAAAATTCTTTGGACTGCCGGATTCATATTTTTCTGATGGAATATATATTTTTTAACACATTTGAACACATTGGAGATCTAAACTTAGAAGTTGAAATTGAAACTTTATTTACCACAATCTTCATAAACCATACAAATCAAGAAATATGACTATTTCAACAAAATACATCCCAAATGAGTATATTTGATAATAGTGGAGGGATCACTGAAAAGTTACAAGGAACTTATAAATTAGTGATCCTGAAATTAACACAAAACAACACAATTAAAAAACAAATGCAGTAAGGAAATAGAGAACAAACAAACATAACATGTATACAATTGTATCTATATCAGTATTACTATAAGACTTTCTGCATTAAGCTTTTAAAGGTTTTGCACTGCTCAATATTTTGAGGGATCTTATTCCAAATAATGGGATCCCAACATAAAAATATATTTTTTTGAGAAAGAATAATGACCATATATTGCACAAGTATCAGCTGAATTTCTAGTATTATATCTATGTATATCTCCATTGGTTTGAAAAATGTTGTCAAAATTATTAAGCAAAAGGTTGTTATAATAGGAATACATAAAAAGATACTGGTAATTGAAAATCATGTAGTAAAGAAATTGGGGGTATATTTATTTTATTTTTTTATTAATGGATCACATCACACTTAAAATCAATTGCAATAGCTTACCTTACAATTTTATTACATTTGTATGTTTTGAAAAATTAAAAGGCTGTAAAAAAATCCCCATGTTTAAACATATTGTAATTAAAACAATAAGACTTACAATTGATTTTGAAATTGATCATAAATTGATTTCATCACACTTAAAATTGAGTGCAATTCTTTACTTACAATGCTACACAATTTTCTTCTTTTTGTTTAATAGTAGGGCTTATCTACATTTTCAAACAGATCGAAGCTCTAAAATAAGACTTATAATCAGTTTTGAAAATGTTGATAAATTGATTTTATTGCATTGAAAAATACCAGTAATTGTTTCTTACCTTACAATGTTAAACCCTTTGTATGTTTTTAAAATCTCCCTGTTTGGCCTGCTCTATAAAAAGCTTACATAAATGACTTTTGATTTTTCTTCATTGCCAAAAATATTGACTGGCTGGTCAATATTTTTATCAGAGATGGCTGGGTTTGAAAATATAAATATGCCTGTAATGAATATCATGTGACCAGCTATTGACCAATCAGAATTTGGTTTCTGTGCTAGCTATCTAATATTTCTCTCTATTCTTACCTCACATCATGAAGTACTTATTAAATCCATGATAATTTGAAAACAAGTATTAGAATTGTATATGAACTTGAAAACAATGACAAACTGTATCAGAAATGTCCTACATACAGGGGGTCTGATTGCTTATTTCATAGAAGAGTATAATAGGGCGATTCCACAGTAGAACTTCAAAAATATCATAAATTTCACCATGCTTTCAATAAGTCATAAGTAGTGTAATATTTTACTATGATACCTAAATTTTATGAAAATTATGAGTTTTAACCAAAAGTGAAGACAGATATAGTTATTTTGGGGGGAGAACAATGGAATTTTAAATTTTCAATAATTTTGCTCATTGAATAGTCAAGTACAAATTCCGCCAGAAACAATTATTTGCAAAGCAAGAGAAGATTGAAAATATTGCAGGTCAATAGAATAATATATCATTGATGGTTCCAAATAAATTCTACAACATTTTCATGATCCATAATAGGGGCAGCCCTGATTTTTCCGAACCTATTTTTGGCAATGTCCCGTACGACACATGACAATGCAAAAGTTTTTCCTACAATTTTATTTTTGATGATGCAATTTCATAAAATCAGTTTCTCTTTCTTTGACCCATGGGTGATCGATTTATTCCATAAGGATCTAATTACTGCCCTTCACTTTTCAATTATTGTCCTATTAAAAGTTGTCCCGTACGACACACGCTGTGTCGTACGGGACATGTCCCGTACGACACACAATATAATAATGCATTTAATTGCAGGATTTGGATTCAGAAACCATAAATAGTAGGCATATTTAAATTCATTTAATTGATTTAACATAAAGTGAACTGAAAAAGTACTTTGTTTATCTCCATAGAACATGAAATAGGTGATTCTAAACATTTTAATTGATTTCATGTAGGCTTATTCTTTTGTGAATCCCTTCAGCTAAACTGGTGATTTTCACTGATCAGAGCAGGTTAATTTCTTTTCATTGAGCATGAAAAGAAAACTCATTTATTATTTCAACCTAGCCTGGAAGATGACTTCCTCTTGCATGCTAATGTGGAATTATTATAAGATGTAAAAAAATACATATCAATCATCATGATCATCTAGTTGGACTTCCCTTGATGATCACTATTTTTTAAATACAGTATTGAAACTCCTTACTTTTTTCAAGTTGTAAACAAAAATCTGGAAAATAAGACAAACCATATGGTTTCATGAAATGCAGATGGGTTTGAAAAAGCAGAACCACATTTCTTTAGAAAAAAAATTGTGACAAAAAAGCGAAAAAAGTGACAGTTGTGACATATATCATGTAGATATACATTTTATTAAAAAAACATAACATTTTAGCCCCATAATTTACACAAAGTTTCATTCATTCATTGTTTAGTGTTTGGAAATCATCAATTAATTCCCTAAAATATAACTTCACACAAAACCTGAAGTTTTTCCCATCATGAAAAAATTATAACATATTGTTCCCAATTGTATATATTGATATTGAGGTTACTTAATTGTATTGTCTTGAATGACTACTTATTAAAAGATTTTTCATGAATAAGCAAGAATTTAGGGGCAATGCTCCTTCTGATTGATAAAAAAAAGTTCATGTTTATTTATTCAGGCTGCCCAGTACAACACGCAAGTGCCTGTACAACACACAAGTGTCCCGTACGACACACAAGTGTCCCGTACGACACACAAGTGTCCTGTACGACACACAATTGTCCCGTACGACACATTATTTTGTTTATGATATATTGACAGAAATATTCACCTAATAGCGGTTTCTAACCTAATGAATGTATTAGTTTGATAGGATTATCATTACCATCAGCCAAATAATGTGATTGAAGAAGTCAAAGTGGCATAAAGTAAGAAAGTTTGGCTTCAATTTAGAGATGTCCCGTACGACACATTTTGAATGTCCCGTACGCCACAATGTTCTCGAAAATTATAATTTGTTTTATTTATTCATGAATGATTATTTTGCGTTCTTTTATAAATGTGTTTGTTCTTGGGTAATTGAGTGTCAATTTGAGTTCAGTTTCTATGAAATTTATCTGCCCAACTCACAGACTTTTGAGTACAAACTTGAGGTTTCTAAAATAGCCCTTTTTTCTGCGTCCGTACGACACATTACTATTTTTAATCTGTATTATACAGGATGTGAATTCAAGTCATGTTAAGTCTTGGTTTTTCTTACACTCTGGTAGTAGTTGATGACCACCTATAGTTACTGGAATATTTTTTGTTTTTTCTTGTCAAAAACTGTCAAATGTTCTCTAAATGTCCCGTACGACACGTATGGAATCACCCAATAGAGAAAAGTAACTGTTCTAGAGAAGTATACTTCACTTGAGGTAAAAGATTTTTATAGTTTTACACCTGACATGTTCATGATATTGGCAGGATTTTGAATACATTGATTCAATTAATTTGATAGTAACTAATCAGATGAAATAAAATGTAGAAAAATAACTTACCAAACATGTGTAAGATTGGATGGTCAAGGGGAGGCGCAATGGGTCATCAATATTATATATTTATTGGAAAAGCATCGTCCCAAATATGATTAGCATTTCATACTACATGTATATGGTTATTGTCCGTATTTTATTTATTTGTTCATCATGTGTCAATATTTGCCCAAAGTACAATGTATTTGTATTTGTGTTCTCTTCTCATATTTGTAGTTGATCTTACAAGAGATGAGAAAGATACGTGAAGGAGACCCAAGTAAAGATGACATTATATTGAATAGTATCATCATTGACTTCTATCTCTGGACTTACTGCAAAGATCATAGAGAAGACATGGAACATATACCAATCCACAAGATTAGATCCATCTACTATTGAAGATCATGGTTCTATTTAGTTTTATTTGTATTGCATGGAAGATTATATCAAGCCTGATATTGGCTATTCTTATTTTCATTTTTGTCTCACCTGCAGAACAGAACTGAAACACAGGGCCAGATACATAAAAAGTAGCAATTGCTGTTAAGCATTTGCTTCAAGCACAATCAATAGCAAGCCAAGCAAAAGATCATGCTCTAGCAATTGCTTTATTTCATATGCTAACCCTTTGCTAGTGCTTGAACCCTTGCCTTCAGAAGGCAATTGCTAGCGGTTTGAACAATAGTGATGTCACTCTGGCGCTAACACGACTCGCACAAAATGAAAGACTCAAACGCAAAGGTGTGGCAGTGCAAATTACCACTTCTTTCATATAACATCATTTTCTCAGACGTGTCAAACTATCTTTTTCTTTATGAAAAAACCTTATATTTAAAGGTCATTTTGAAGTCAGCATTAAAGTTTACGTGCAAGACTCCTATGACAAATGTTATTTCATCCCAGTTATTTTACAATGAACTTTCGATACGATTCAGTTGCGTGCCCTCGCAAATTGCGATATTTCTGGTTACTTTCAGAAGTGGGGGAGACACAACATGGTTTATGCCTTGTTGTGCATATGTAATCAATCAAAAGCAATTGCTACATTTTATGCATCTGACCCATAGACATGACTTCAACTTTTCATACCCCCGTCCTAGACGGGACATATTATGGTATCACGCACCGTGTCCATCTGTCTTTCTTTTCATCCATTAACTTTTCCTTGTAAAGGCGATAACTTCAGTTTGACTTAACCTAGGCTCATATTATTTGGTGATTATGATACTAGGATGGATCCTAGGAAGCCTCTTGATTTTGAGGTCAAAAGTTCAAGGTCATGACATATTTCATCTTACCCTTCTGAAGTCCTTGTAAACGTGACAAGGTAAGTTTAACTTTAGGCTCATGTAATTTGGTTTGTATGATACTAGCATGGATCCCAGGCAGCCTATTGATTTGTAGTTCAAAAGTCAAGTCACCACCAACGAACGTAGAGGGCAGCAACACACAAGCGTGTTGCTCTAAGGAAGGTCAACTCGATACGCGCATGCAACTGAGCTGCGCGCATATTTTATTGTTCATGACAACGAAATCAAATGCCGATCAAATACAACAACAAATTAGTAGTGATCAAGAAACGAATATGAAAGAATATGACTACAACGATATCAAAGATAACATTAAAAAATATGTTGAGGGATATACATAAATATGAAAACATACTTTGATATTTAAAACTTTACAAATGCAAGTTTCAGGAAACTAAAATAATTACCAAATCGGTGATTGTTGTTATCAGCGATTTCACCAGACGGCTGAATTAGGTGATTTGCGCCGAGACGATTTTGTGACCACTCGCAAAGCATTTCGGGATTGAATATGTCCCCCTTATTTTCTCTGGGCTCTTCGCTGAACCCATCATCATTCTATGCTTAAGCTACATTATGCTCCGTCGTCTGCTTAGATTTCAACCCCCTAGTCTAGCACTGGTTCTGCTAGGCGTCGATCAGCATTTATCTGCAGTCCATATAGGCCGTGACTCATTTATTTATTTATTTATTAGAGCAGGCAGCAATGCCAATGGGTATTAAAAAAATAATTCACGTATCTATCAGTAGTATGTTATCATTTCTTTTCACCATTTTCCCCAAAACTTATAAATTTAGAAATACATTCCAATCAGTAATAAGTGAAGTCTACATCTAACATAGATCTTGATCATGTTGATCGATAGACCAAAAGCTTCAGTCTCTGTATTTTGGTTGCTCTGCTGAACTGCGCTGGCTTACTCACCGATGGAGATTAAAGTAAAATGTCAGAAATTGTTGAATAAATCCCCAGAAACGATGGTTATTCCTGTCTAGTTGATCGATAGACCCAAGTCTAAAGATCTAGAAAACTTTATTTGTCTAACTAGACTGTAGACAAATGCTTTGACCAGTCTCGATCTGTTTGTTGAAGATGTTGTTCCACACTGGATATCTAAGTAGATCTAGAATATATATAGATCTAGCACGTCTTGTTGGTATGAGTTGGTATGAGTCTATGCAACAATAAAAAAATACTAAAATAATAATCAACTCAAAACAGACGAATTCCACATTGTCTTTATAGTATAGGACGCCTAAATCTAGACCATTTGAGGGTTGGTCCATGCAAGCTAAGTTTGGTTCAATTAAGGCCAGTCTGCATGGGCTAGCCGCTAGGAGGTTATGATTTTTTAGTCCGTTAAATGCCTACATACAGGGTAAAGTCTAGATCTAGAACTAGAAGATTATATGGTTGACAAGTTACCGTTAGGCATTAGCGTTAGGCATGAAATCTTTAAAATTCAGTCAGAAAATGCATAAAAATAAAATCACGACGAGCTCAGTCACTTTGCTCTTTCACTTTCGAAATTTATCAAAAAAAAAAAAAACGCGTTCTGCCAGCCAAGCCCAGGCCATGCAGGCCCATGAAAATTTACCAATTGCAATATGGCAAACAAATTATGTAAAAGTATTTAAACATTGATTGCACAGAATCAATGGTCAAATTAAGATATGGATGCTGTCTATCAAGTCTACTTTCTACCCAAAATCAGAAATTAAGATGGTCTAATCTATCTAGCCCCCATTTCTAGTCTAGGCCTAGATCTAACTAAGGTTTCTAACGCAAAACGAATGTCGATGATGGCACTCTGCAAACGATGTAACATTGCAATCAATTTCCCTCAATTGGCTGATTTTCTTAGAAATTATTGAAGAAAACCAGGGAAAATGTGAATAGGTGGCCGTTTATTCAAGCTTTAATTTGGCTTTGGAAGTTTGGTTGCTCAATGATTATCGACCTTCGACGCGACGCAGCGCCTGCATGGCTGTGCAGCTCAGCTGCAGCGCAGCGCGCAGCCAATGCAATGCATCCGATGCATGGGTTTTTTTTTCGCCGTCCATAGTCTCGGACTCGAAGTTGAAATTAGACCCGGATTTCGGGGATGCAGCTTCTTCTATTAAGATTTATAGACTTAAAAGTCAAATGCAATTTAAAATTTGAAATCTGACCTTGAACAATCATCGTTGATAAACATCAGCCCTGAAGCAATTGCACTTCAAATCAGACCAGGCAAATTAGATGTCATTGTCTATGTTGCTAGAAGATCTATGACGAGTCGACTGAAGCCCCAGCGCATCATCAACGTCACTAGTTAGCTACGCGACCGGCCCAGACTCGGCGCACCCAGGCCAGAAAAATGACCTCGATTATTACGGTGGTTGTCTATGCATTTATTAGTGGTGCAGCGAAATTCAGCAGAGGAAAATAAGAGATAAGAGGGATCCTCGTCATAGACTTAATATTCCAAAATGAGAAAAAATGTCAAAATCATGATTATTTAAGCTAAATAATTTCTTTAAAATTAAAATTAATATTTCTAATATTTCTACCCAGAATAACCGATCTAATAATTGTTCATTAAAAAATATTTGAAATTAACAAATGAAAAAAAATCAACTCGACAAATTTCCGAAAAGTCCCCCTTATTTTTTAGAGTGGTCACAAAATTCGAGCGGAGTTGACCTTCCTTAGAGCAACACGCTTGTGTGTTGCTGCCCTCTACGTTCGTTGGTCACCACCTTTCACTTTTCTTGCTTGACCAATATCTCCATTTTCCATGTTACAGGTGGGCGTATTATATGCTCACCTTAACGACACTCTTGTTCTTTTTAGTCTTACATACCTTTACAATTTGCAATGACAGGGTATGTTAGATCTAATTAAGTATGGTATTATTAATATATTAATATAGTTATGGTAATTTTCCAAGTAACTGCAATATTCTTTGGGTATAATGTATTGTGTAGACAGCTGCATTTTTATTTTTCTTGTAATTTGGGCCTTGGTGTATAGCATCATTCATTATTTTTCACCTTGAATAGTATTATTAACAAATATAGTGGTATATAGTGTATGAATATTTCAGTGTCGTATAGATGTTCTTTACTTTCCAGTTTTACATTTGCCTATTAGCTTTATGATATAAGAATCTCCAAATGATAAAATTAAAAAAGTTATTCTAATATATCCACTGATTTTTTGGAACGTTTTTAATAGTTACTTATTTCTTTTTCTATTAAATTCAATTTCAATCTGTTCAATCAAATCAGGAAATAAAAAAAATCCTTGTGTACATGATGAACAAGAAATATGTATTGGATCATAAAAGGGCATATTGCTTGTATGGCACGACCCAGAAGCAATGACAAAATTAGCAACAAATACTGCTATGACTTTATTGAATTCAATTTCAAGATAAAGACAGAATCTGTAATCACACACAGACATTCCCCCTAATACTCACATACCCTGACAATATGGTAGATTATTAATTGAATAAGTCCTACTTAGTTATATTTATAAACCAGATGAAGTTGTACAATCTTTGAAAGAAGTTGGATGCTGATTCCTGTATCTTGTTCCGATAAAGCTAATAAATTTAGAGAGGACAAGGTATTTACATTTGGAACGTGGAAATGGTCTTTTTGTTGAGTATCAATGAATATTTGAATTGAGAGTAAATACTACAGTAGCTCAGTGGAAAAACCATATTCTTATTAACTGGGTACATGAGATTAAAGTATTAAAAGTAATAAGTTCATGTAAAGGCAATATATAGGTCTTTCTGAAAAGTGATTTACTCGCCCTTTACATATGGTACTTTGTAATTAATTAGATTAATTTTTTTCTTAAGGAGAAAATATAGTTTTTAATGGTGAGATTTATATGTATTTCCCCAAATATACATGTAGTTACTGTAATTCAGATGTGGGAAGACAAGGTTACTATAAAGGATATTTAAAACTTAAGGTAATATGAACTACAATTCATAAAAGATACCAACAAGGCCCTGTTACATTGTTCATTGCAAGCCTTGCGTCTGACTTGTGTGCAGATATTTCGGTATCCAGAATGCGACACGTTTTCTGTGGGCAGAAGACAAATAGTTATGCTTGTTTTGCAAGCATCTTACCTGCTGCACCCATGCTACTTACTGTCTACTTGTGTTAATTGGGTGTTTCGAGAGAATGTTGAAACTGGTCTGTGTTAGTAACGGGCAACATACGGGCTTTGCAAGGGACCTGCACCAAATCTGTGAATTACTTGCATGCGAGTTCATGTGGGTTACCTGGTGGTATCACCTTGGTGATTTAGCAGAGGTGCTCAACAAACTAAATTATTTTGGCTACACTCAACCAGCAACTAACCAGTAGAATGACAATAATTCACACACAATATGAGCACGATTTGCTCACACCTGGCCAGCAGATATCGCCAGTTTCATGAATGTTGGCAGTATTTTGACCGTTTCTTGCCAGTTATTCACCCATATTATGTATGTAGAAGGCACGCAGATAATGCACATTTCCAGCGCATAGGCATTTCCAGTGCATAGCCAGAGATCCGCAGGCAATCTGCGTACTTCAAACGTATTAACTGCTTTTGACTTGCAGGTCTCCTACTGATGTTCTGCCTGTAACCTGCTGGCAATCACCTGCAATTCACCCTGAATAAGTTTTGAGCATGTTCAAAACTTTTCTAACGACAAATCAGACATGAGTGCACTCCTGCGAGTAACATGCATGTAAGATACTGTATATACGAGTTACCTGCTTGTAGGTAGTCACATGTAAGACTTACATGTAATGATGTGACAGGGCTTTAGATAAAGCTTTACAAATATCTGAAATGTGTATACTCCAAAAATTATGTTCTTAAATTTAAGAATTAGAGGATTATGAATTTGTAATGTGTGTTGACTCATGGGGTACTCTCGTATTCCTTGATCTAAAGATAATGTAATTTGTTTTGGCTATATTCAGAGAGAATTTTTCATTTCAAGTAGGCTTTGGCTATTTCCCTGTTTACCAACAAGACAATGATTTTTATGTTACTGTTACTCCTCAGTGCCTGCTGTATCTTTGGTATTTCAAACCATTTTAAATCAAGACCTCTAACACTGCAAAAATTAAGTTTTTTTTTGTAGTATGAGATGGTCAATGATGCAAAGGCTCTCCTTTGTAATAATATGATGGAACATGTGTATTGCTATTTTCCTTCTAATTTTGTATTTTGGTTAGTGTTTCCAAGTCAACTTGTGTGATATTGCTTGTTGCTTTTAAGTTACCTTGGATGTCTGTAGGATTAAGATTTTAAAAAGAACCTCGGCCTAAATTTCTTTTACAATCAATTGAATGCAGCTGATATACCCATATGCAAAAGACCAATGTATTCCTGATACTAGTTCATTGTGTAGTATATATCACCTTGTGCTATTTATATTCATTATTATGAGCACTCTTTTTCAGATGCTCGGTATTTACATTATATTAGATGCATAAAGGTAGATTGTTTCAGTCAGCTCCACTCCTAAAAGTTATTTGTTTTTGCATATATACAAACATTTGCCTGATGTAATGGATTAATTTTGTCATTGAAATAATACCAAACAATATGTTCGCCTTTTGTTTTGTAGGTTTATACTATATTCTCAAATTTGTCAGTGTATTGTGTGACAATGATCAGGGTAAAGGCCTGGTCACACCGCCCAAGCATTGTTAGAGCGGTCGTGGAGCAGAGAGAAAAATCATCACCGCTCGCTTCCGTTCACCATTTTCGAGTTCGATTGTTTTTTGTTTTCGATTTTTTCCCCAAATTTGTGAGTGAAATTCGACCCTCTCTCCCTACCGCTCCAACAACGCTCAGGCGGTGTGACCAGGCCTTAAATGACTATTTATAAAAAGGATAAGGTTATTTTAATGAAATTGCAATTTGTTAAATTGTCTTCACATGTCAGAGCATCACCAATATAACAAAATCCTGCTAAGCTTTTTTATTCTATTTTGAATTTCTAATTGCATCTTTATAGCCATGATTCCTAGATGTGAAGGAAAGTTGGTTTGGACAAAATTACTGCTAGGTAGCCACGGTGATGGTAAAAGACTTGAAAATATTGTGGAGTACAGGGATAACCGATCATTTTATTTATTTGTCACAACAACTAACAAGAATGTGGTTATTACGTTTATACTAAATCCTAACTTATACTTACAAAACAGAAAATTGCTGACTGGTCCACACATCTACATTTTGTTTGGTCTCATCCCAGGGACCTGTTTCATGAAGGACGTGCAACTGATGTAACTTTCCCATAATGGAAACATTGATTGTGATTGGCTGATGAGCCATGTTACCATGGTAGTTGCCATAATGGCAAAGTTACAACAGTTGCAAGTCCTTTATGAAACGGGACCCCTGATGATCTGATCCTAGTTCATCTACCAACCATTTAGTCTAATTGCCATTTAGCACATTCCCTGTTATGTGTTATGTTCAGCTAGGCTATACCCATGCCATCCATTAATCTGTGTAGATAGACCATGGACCGAGTGGTGGTAGGTCCATGGTTTGAAGAATTGTTTGCTAATCATTTCTTGTGCAGATTGGACCAT
The DNA here is from genome assembly GCF_018143015.1 of Lytechinus variegatus. Classification (NCBI taxonomy): domain Eukaryota; kingdom Metazoa; phylum Echinodermata; class Echinoidea; order Temnopleuroida; family Toxopneustidae; genus Lytechinus; species Lytechinus variegatus. The sequence continues at coordinate 7,748,643 of NC_054742.1, read as the reverse complement.
CTGGGTATAAGACTAAATGAGGATTAGAGAATTGAAAATGAGAATTTGGTATGTGGTAGATGAAGTGAAGACAAAATGATGTTTAGACCAAATTGATAATTAATCAAATAGATCTAACCCATGTGATATTAGACTGTATGAGAAGTAAACCAACTAGGTATATCTGTAGGGTATTAGTCATTTCCTATGATTTTCTTTCTTTTATATGTATATCTTTGTATTCCTATAATGCACTTAGTTGCTTATTGTTTTTGTAAGTGCAGTGATATAATGCCATCTGAGAATGATGATTATATTTTAAAAAGTGCAAGTTTACCCCAATAGAAATTGAATTTGAATATTCAGATACTATTCTTCATCAAAGTTGGATGTAGAATAGGTAAATGATATGTACAACACAGTGATATGCAAATGATTTGATGTCCCTATTTCTTTTGTATTTTAATATATGAAATATAGAATATTTCAATTTTTCAGATTTGAAAATAAGGATGTATTTTTAGAACAAATGATAATTTTACATTTTCGTGGAGGAATCAAACCTTGTTCATAACTGATACAGCGGATAAGCAGAATTTTGGGGGAGCTCCATCCGTTTTCATTCGCTCCAGACAATGGAAAAAATGAGCAAACAATGAAATCACAGTGGACGGAAGCTAGATGAATATAGAGCATAATAAACATGTATGCAAATAGTACACAATGGATTCATATAATGTTTTCCAATGAATGGCAAGATTCTTTTCTGTTATACATCCTCTCTGCATCGGTAAGTGCAGTGGGACCAAACCTTAAAGGTCAAGTCACCCCAGAAAAATGTTGATTTGAATGAGTAGAGAAAAAATCAAACTAACATAATGCTGTAAAATAAAGTTTGATATTTTAAATGTCAAACATTTTAAAGTTTCACGTATTTTTCACAAAACAGTGATATACACAATTCAAAGATATGCAAATGAGACAGTCCTTCTCCTTCACTTACTATTTTTTTTGTTTTTATTGTTTGAATTATACAATATTTCATTTTTTTTTATATTTGACGATAAGGATCAACTTGACTGAACCATATATATTAAACAATGCTAATCCCACATGTTCAAGTTGTGAATCCTTTCATTTGACAATGAGGAAAAAGTTAGAATACTTCATATAATATGATACAAAGGAAACAGTGAGTGGATGATGTCATCAGTCTCCTCATTTGCATACCGACCAGGATGTGCATATAACTGTTTTGTGAAATTAAGCAAAACTTTAAAATGTCATAACTTTCTTATTTTACATATGATTTTGATGAAGTGTTCATTTATTAAAATCAACTTTTTGTTGGGGTGAACTTGTCCTTTAAATGAATAGAGTAAAATTCATAGAGCAAAATAATGAAGATTTCATCAAAATCTTATAACCAATAGCAAATTTATTGAATTTCAAAATTTAGCAATAATATATGCACATCATCATGAATGTTCATTAGGTGGGCTGATGATATGACATCCCCACTTTCTCTTCTCATGTTATTACATGAAATCATTGTTTTATTTTAATACATGTGTGAATGATGTGTCTCTAATGTCATTCCAATTTTTGTTCTTGAAGGAAAAATTTAATTGAACCTAATTTCATGTAATAAAATATAAAAGAACAAGTGGGGATATTACATCATCAGTTTGCTCATATGAATACATACCTAAAACTGTTTCACCAGAATAATGCAAATCTAACTTTGATATTCCTTGTTTGATTTTGATGAAATTTTCAGTGTTTTGTTTGTCTGATTTTTTTCTGTTCAAATCATATTATTTTCAGCATTTAGTACCCCTTTAATGAATTAGGGGGGAAAATGTTTCATACTTCATGAAATAAAATAAGGTGACAAAAGAAATAGTGAGTGGATGACATTGGTTCAGTAATTTGCATACCTACCAGGATGTGCTTGTAACTGTTATGTGAGATTAAGCGAAAATTTAGAACATCATATCTTTCTTATTTTACATCCAATTGTGATAAAGTTCAGGCGTTAGGATTGTTTGACTTTTGTCTTTTCAATCAAACTTTTTGCTGGTGTGGACCTATTCCCAAAGAATGCCTTTTACTCATTGATTCATGCTCGTCATATTTTCAAACTAAAATAGTTTGATCTGTCTGGAAAGTAACATGCCCACATTGGTTTTTACCTCAAGCTTTTGAGTATCATTCACATGTACCAGGGTTTAAATTTCATTAAGGTTCTTTGGTAAAATATTAATCTACATTTTACATACTATATCCAGGTGTAGTATCTGGTAGGCTTCCTTTAAGTGTGCATAGTTTAAGACACTTTCAATGTTTCTTGATGCTATTTGTTTTTATATTGCTGGCAATATTATACCATTGCATTAATGAAAACAAAACGTACCCAATAAGAAATTTTTGATCAACAAAGTTTAGCCGACTTGTTTGTTGTCTATTTTGTCAATATGCAGTGTCAAATTATAGTCAAATAAAATGAACATGCGGAAAAAAATAAGGAAAATTTATATTCCTAGGGGCTTTTGAAAAGCATAAGCAAATGATCTATAATATTTTTGGACATTATTAAGATATGTTTCATAATTATTATATTTGATACCACATATGTGGAAATGTTCTGAATAAATGAGTAAGATATGTTTGAAAATTTGATGTAAAAAATTGCCCAAAATATTTTGGTGATATTACTTGTAATGTGACAGCCTACAATAAGAGCTCAAGTAATTGGCTTTCTTTGCTTAAAGATTTTATTACTATTTTGTAGTATTATTGTGAATTCAATATTTGTTAATTTATTAAGAATTCATACCAAAATCATCAAGATAGTGTTAGAAATGGATTGTCCAAAACATTTGAAGCCATGCTACTTTAGACCTTCAATTCCCAGATTCAATATTTCTACTTTAAGATAAAAACATTTTGTACATACATAGAATCGTACAAACAAACAAGGCAATATAATTAAATATCTCTGGTGGGAGGATCATAAAAAAGCACATCAATTACTTGTTGGAATTGATCCTCAAAAAGTAGATTGAACTAAATACAGGCCTACATTTAAGTTGAAATGTGATAATATTGTTCAGAATCTATAAACTAAATAAGGGAGGAAATATTGAAAACTGGAAAACGAATTGTATAGCTCATAGAATTTGATTAAAAATTGGCTGATATAAATAGATAGGAAGCTTATTCAATGGAACTGAAACTTTATAAAGGATAAACCAAGCCATTACAATAATACTTGACAAATAATTCCCCCAATGAATAAGAATTAACTGGAGATTTGACGATAAGATCCAAGAGATCAAAGTACATTTTGATTTCAGCAGTTTTTATTTGTTCTTATATATTGTCCGTGACTTCTGAGTGCCCCTATACTATGACAGAATGACTCGTTTTTCATACCTAACACTATTATTATTCACTACAATTCCTGTCTACAATCATTACGTTACTTGTTACACAGTAAAATGAGTGTTCGTGTTGCCCTATGGTGTTGCCAACGATCAATGTCAACACTCTTTGAAAGATGTATTGCTGCTGGGGGTCACATTGAGATCTTTCATGAAGTCTATCTAACTGCATACCGTTTTGGACCTCAACACAGACAAGAAAATGCCACGTTTGAAACGGACAATGATTACACATATGACAATGTTCACAGAATGATTAGTCAGAAGTTCCCTCCTGGACACGCTGTTTTCCTCAAAGACATGGCATATTCTATTGAAGGACGATTCCCTGAGCTTTCTTTTGAGTTTTGCCACACTTTTCTGATTCGTTCGCCGCAAAAAGTTATAAGATCCTACATAAAACTCTTAGAGAGCTGCCACTTTGATGAGGAATATGTGTCTGAGTTGAGAGAGAAATTACCCAATAGTTTCAAACAACAGTGTTTGCTCTATGACTACATCATGGAATACGGATCTCAGTCAAGGATACTAGTGATAGATGCTGATGACTTTGTAACCATGCCTGAAACAGTGCTACGTAGATATTGTCAAGAAACAGGGTTGATATTCAATGAATGTATGCTGAGTTATGGAAGTCTAGATTCAATACCTGATGAATGGCATTGCTCCAAGGTTCTAAAGAATGCAACAAAGGAAAGAGGGAGTCATGAAAGAGCTCTTCATAGTACAGGAATTGAGCTAACTAAACCAGATGACATAGGACTAGAATTGTCATCAGACTGGAAGAATTGTGTTGGAGAGTGCGAAAAGTTCTATAATATTATGTTTGACAGAAGAACAAGATTTGAGGATCATTAGTGATCAAGCCATATATATATATATATTATATCGTAACGAACTATAGTTCCATTTTTTATGTCATAGAGAGCTTATGGGTCTGTAAACGTAGACTATATGGAAATCGTGTAGACGTTCTGTTAATTAACAAAATTAGATTTAGCCCAAATCGCACATTTTTAGAAACATGTTGGAGTTTTGATTAATTGTCAGAAAAGTTGCTTAAGCATTATCCAGTTTGATTTGAGAAAGCAGGTTGCATGTGCAAAGTTAATTATGGTATTGTAGCTAGTGTAGTTATTTTTAGTAACCGTTTCATCGAAGCAAAAAAATGCATTAAACTGAGGAGTCAAAAGCGCGGGTGCAAGATTCTGGGTTTACGGCCCTTTACCGTAGTACTAATGCTGCCTTTCATCTCTTGAATCTCATTTTGCTCTGTACACTAATTTATCTTTGTGTAATGCTAGTAGGTCCATGGTGTAATTAAATGTAAAGGTCAGAGTTTTAACCTACACTCTGGACTACGTTCTTTAGAGTGCTAAAAGAGCAAATGATTGGTGTATATGGAACGAATGCTGGCAAATGAATGGTGATCGAGTGCAGTCTTTTCCATAAACCATCACTGCATGAACGGTCATGTACTTATATATATATAGATATATGTGTGTGTGTGTGTGTGTGTGAAGCTATACATGTACAACAGCTTTGGCAACTCTTATTTTAAATATTGTGTAAAGAAATGGATGAAGAGAACAATGGTAGGCGTAGCTTAAATCAAGGTTCCCCAGAGCTATCTACCCTTTGGTAGATAGCAAAGGGTAGATAGCTCTGGGGAACCTTGATTTAAGCTACGCCTACCATTGTTCTCTTCATCCATTTCTTTACACCATATATATATATATATATGTATATACATACATACATACATATATATGTATGTATATATATATATATATATGTTTATATACATGTATCAAAAATGCAAAACAAATACAAGTTATGCAAGTTTGCAATGCCATCAAGTTCTTTATTCACTTTCCAAATTTTCGATAGTCATCTAACTCCTTCAGGGAAGATTCGTGAATTGTGACAAGTTTAAAAGACATCTATATATATATATATATATATCCATGTTGGTTTAATCTTACCATGAAGCCTTGATAGTAGAAAGTCATCCAAACGTTTAATGCAATGGGACTGGATTTATTTAAAGTGATTTAGCAACTAAATTCTATCACACTTTGCAGATTAAGTTATGAAATATTTTCAAAGAATAAGCTCTCTCATTTTCAGTTTGTGTAGTGAGTAATTAATGTTTAAGGCAGTGTTGGATGCAGTCAAGTGGGTTGCACCTGGTGGCCTAACTAATGATTATGATTATGACTATGTTTAAGAGTATCCCCATGAAAAGTGTGTACAGGCACACGGTCAGATCCAGAAGAAGAGGAAAAGAGAAGTGGGGGGAGGTGAGGAGAGGGAAGAGAAAGACACACATACACGAACACAGATCTAAAAATAGCATTGCATAGAGGATCACATCTGAAATATCAAATTTATGTCTTAATTTCATAATGATCCTAGTTTAAGTCTGCATCCACTTTTCCTTTCATGTTTTTTTTTATTTGTGTTTAATTGTCCACATGTACTCACTCTCTTTATTCATCTCTTCACTTTGTACAAAGAATTGCTAGATTCAAAATAAATCATAGAAGACTATCGTCTAATTATTGAGTGCATGTGCGTAGTCCCCAAGACAACTTTATTTTGATCAAATTATTCCAGTGTGAAAAATAGTAAAACATTCCATAAGTGGTATATAACATTTAGATTCAAAATGAAAGTCATATAATTTTTCTTTTGCTCACATCAACATAATTTCTGCTACATTCATTCAAATTAACATTTTTTACTTCTTCTTAAACTATCCATAAAAGTATTCACACCGTCATAATTTTTGTACGAGACATCCATATACAATTCACATCAGTATGTGCGTACGACATAGCTTAAAATCGCACTGCATTTAGAGATAATTGTCACGATGGGATATACATTATTTAAAAATAATTCCATGATATATTGATCATAAATTTCATATGTAATTTTAAGTGAAACACGATGACAGACATCATTTCGTTATTCATGCTCTACACTAAACCCCAAAAAATTGTCAAATTGTCAGCAAAGTAAACTAAGAGCCCCTGAGTGGCATAAAAGGTTATGTATCCGAGATCACTTCTATACTCTCCCATTATACATTGGCGCTCACATCTCTGAATACGACAATGTCTTGAATAAATTATGAATTCCAACCAAATGCAAAATACTATATAGCAACAACGTTTCATATGCTGTGTTTCCTATCAATTGCCATTAATCAAAGACTTCAGAGGCCTATCCTGTCATTAAATATAAAAGTGCCACAATATTTAGACTTGAAGGACAAGTCCCCCCCCCCCCAACAAAAAGTTAATTTGAATAAAAGAAGAAAAATCCAACGCGACCAACGCTTAAAAAATCTCATCAAAATCATATATAAAATAAGAAAGTTATGATATTTGACAGTTTCGCTTAATTTCACAAAACAGTTATATGCACATCCTGGTCTGTATGCAAATGAGGAGTCTGATGACGTCATCCACTCACTATTTCTTTAGTATCTTATAAGAAATGTTCTACATGTAGTTTTCTCCTCATTGTCAAGTGAAACGATTCATTCCGCACTGAACATATGGAATTAAAATGGTTTAATTCTATATGGCTCGGTCAAGTTGGTCCTTATTGTCGAATTTGTACAAAATGAAACATTGTATGATTCAAACAATAAAAAAAAAAGAAATAATGAGTGAGGGACATAATCGACTTTCTCATTTGCATGCAACTGAGTTGTGCATACCACTGTTGTGAAAAATAAGTAGGACTTAAAATTGTCATAACTTTCTTATTTTACATCCGATGTTGATGAAATTTTCTTCTGGAAACAGTACAGTCCACCGTGTGGTGTATTTTCGTACTGGTGTATTCAGCGTTTGGTGTATTCAGCGTTTATGCTAATTTGATTTTTCTCTATTCATTCAAATCAACATTTTTCTGGGGTGGACTTGACCTTTAACATCGAATGAAAATCAAGTTTTTCATACAAGTTATCAATAATCGACAGTGGCATAAGTTATCATTAATTTCAAGTCAGCAGAGCCCTAATATAGGTTAAATAATTAACATCTTTACTACATTCATTCTTCTCCTCTTTTAATTCTCTACAACTTTTCTAAACGATTGAATAGCATCAACATATTTTGATTCACATGATAGAAGTCAATATGAAATATGAACATTATTAAGTAAACTCAATAACAGCAACATAAACCTGCCATTTTAAGAACAAGATGGATACATTAGTCTTGAATGATTTGTCTGCTACAAACTTGGCTCTCAAAATATCATGTCATGGAAGGTTCCAATATGCATGGCCCTGAAAATCAGGTTGACAAAGAAAAAAGTATTGCTCTTTAATGACGGAGATTTTTTTTATTTCTGGCAACCCCTGAACAAGGGTCCAGTACCTTTTATTTAAAAATCGCTCCCATGCAGGGCCGTGTCAATGTGGCTACCAAATTGTACCGTTGATAATTTAGACTAATAAAAATCCACGTTGAATGAGTTTTTTTTTGTCTAAGCATATATATTTTCTAGTCAAATATTTTCCATGAAAAAAAAATGAATAGCACGTATGCAATGATTGAAAACCAAATACATTAAAAATATTGCACATTAATCGGGTTAATTTCTCTTTATGGCACGAGACCTTACTCTCTTGGTTGGATACAAGGATCCGTTTTATTATTATTATTGGTATTTTTTCTCAATATGTGGTAACTTTTAAAATTAGAACTTATGTCACACTTAATTTTATCAAAATATTAATATAAGCAGTATTGATCTAGAAAAAATGGTCACTTGGATTTTATTCACTTGTTAGAGAACATAATGTGCGCCTTTGAAATTTCTGGATTTGACTAAAATAATGGTTGTGGAAGAAATCAACATGAAAACTGTCAATCTGATGCTAGATGATGCTGTGCGCATAGGCGCCGGAAGCGGGGGGGCAGGGGGGGCACTTGCCCCCCCAAATAAAATTTTGGAGGGGCAAAACGAGATTTTGCCCCCCCCCCCCCCCAATGTGCCCCCTAAAAGTAGAAAAATGATAAATAATTTAAGGACAAAAGTAAACGATGGAGGCACTTTCTGCCTAAAAATTGACATTTCCATTGTCAGAAATGAAAAAATTTCGCCCCTGACGGGGCAATTACATATCATAGTAAGATCGCGTCTTTTGACAAACATTTCCCTTTGTGAAACATACCTTTGATAAGCCCCTTTTCTATCTTATAACTTATGATGATTGTGCTCTCTCGCGTCGTCCGTGTATGTAAATGTACATAAATATATGTTTCTGAAAAAATATTGCATGAAAAATGTAATTTCTGGTATTTTGAGTCAATATAAGCGTAATACGTAATTTAGATTTAATTTTTTGATACATTGAGTATAATTCACTGAGCAAAATGCTGAAAATCTAATCAAAATCGAATAACAAATAACAAGTTATTGAATTTCAAAGTTTAGCAATATTTTGTGAAAACAGTCGCCATGAATATTCATTAGGTGGGCTGATGATGTCACATCTCCACTTGTTCTTTTGTATTTTATCATATGAAATTAGGTTTATTCAATTTTTTTCCTCCAAGAACTAGAAAAATTGGATCGACAACTGAGTGCATTAGATATTTATTGCTGTAACTTATTTCATTATAAGGGGGATATATTATTCACACAAGTTTATGAAATAATGAAAAAATATGATCATATAATAATATAAGAAAACGGGAAGTGGAGATGTGACATCATCAACCCACCTAATGAATAATCATGACGACTGTTTTCACAAAATATTGCTAAACTTTATAAACTTCAATAACTTTATTATTTGTTGTCCGATTTTGATGAAATTTTCGGCATTTTGCTCAGTGAATTCTACTCTATGTATTAAGATATAAATATTTTCAGCCCGGACCATCCCTTTAATTGATCAGACATGAAAACCACATTCCGTTTTGCGTGTTGATTTCATAGGTTCTTATAAATTATGATTATAGTTTTGTTCAATTCTTATGAAATTTATTTTGAATGCTCTTAGAAACGCAACTTTTATACTCCATTTTTACACAAATTCCTTATCGTGGGGTTGCCACACCCTCTCCCGATCGCTTCCGTATCTCACGCTGTCAAAAATATTGTGCCCCCTTCGGGATTTTGCCCCCCAAAACTGAAAGTGTTCCGGCGCGCCTGGCTGTGCGATGAAAGTTACTCGATCGGTGCTAAGTGTGGACATGATTTATCTTATTTTTATTCTATTAAGTCCAAAAACTTAGTTTCCCAATCACACCATGTTTGAGAATTCACTAATATATTGCACATAATATATATCCGTACATATAATATTGATATTACGACAGAGGATTCTTTGAAACTTTGTAGTTCTCATAATCATTATTGGAAAATCAAATTCAGTGTTGCCACTGTAGCCAAACCATTTTTTTTTTTCAATTACTCCTGGTAATCAAACATCAGGTTAGACCATTTCACAAGCTGCATCAACTGCATGACTACGGTAAAACTTTGCGTTTTAATACTGTCTTGATCATAAAACATGGTGTACTAGGCTGTGAAATACTTTTAAGAAATCATTAATAATTGCAAATTTGACTTTCCGGGATTCAATTGATTTGAAAATTGTTATAAGAATTGATATTGGTCACCAAGCAAGTTGTACGATGCATCTCGTGGGTGAATGTCAGCCCCAATATGACACAGAGGTTAAATCAGATTACGGACAATCTCAATATACATCTATGAAATCCTTAAAGTTACGTACATTTTATTGTAATAACACAATAAAATGTACATAACCTATGTAACGTAGATATGACTTTGTAATTATTGTAATAATACTTATATTTTTCATGATTTATGATTGTGTAACCTTTGATTTGAATGTGACTTATTGTGTAACCCGTGATTTTGATGTTAATAAATCCTCTAATAGAGGCAAAAAAAAAATGTACATTTTATTAATTTGTAACAACACTTTTGACTATCTCTGGACTGGCTAAATTGAAGGAACTTTGTGTTCAATGCAAAGCGGAACAAATTTTATATCTATATTACTTCATGCTAAAAATATAAAAATCACAATATTTTTTAGAAGTATACCTTTTTTTTAATTCAGCTTCCATAGGGTGAAAAGTGGCGACTTGTGAACAATTTTGTGTCTCATTTTGAGAGGGTTGAGTATTTTCCAGTTAGGAGTTGGGGTTCCATAGTTGGTGTTAAAGTCGGGTGGTACGCTAGCGGCCATTTTCTGCCTCATAACTTTGAATGTATTTTTAATATTATCTTCTTTGTCTTTCAGCATACGATCACGATTAGAACCCTTAGTTGGTCGACGGACAGAAAGCATTACTTCTAGATCAGTATAATCTGGCTTCTCCTCGATGACTTCTCTTTCCGTAACGACATCGGCAAGTATTTCAGATGGTGTTGGACTTGGTGGTGAGACTGGTAATCTTCGTGTTTGATTCCAAGACCCATCATCGGCTGTCCGAAAGACAGGCGATATTGAAGGTTGATGGGTTGCTCGAGATCGCGTTTCACTCGCTATGCGGTAATATTCGTCAATCGTAGCTGCATCGTCAGCTATCGTGGACGATTGTCTGCGGAGATGAAGTGGTCGATGAAATATGCAGTCTGTCACCTGGCAAGATTTCCCCGTGCAAGCTTCGACAGTAGTTGCACGTTGGAGTTCGTCTTCAGAAAATTCGGCAGTCATCGAAACATCAAATGACTCTTCCTCGGGTTTGGCTTCAAGACCCTGAGGCTGTGGTCGTCGCTTTAGTTTGAGTTTTGATCGTTTGAAAGTTAGTGGAATATCTTCTTCTTCTTCGCAATTGCTTGATAGTTTAATGAGTGGAGTGTCCGATTTCATATTGGAATCTTCGCTCACCTCAGATTTATCACTAATTTGTCTCTTAAACTTCATCAATTTCTCATGTCTATCAACTTTATTCGTTTTCAACCCTGATTTCTGTGATTTAGAGTTAAATGACGATAGATGATCAACTCCTTTCTGACCTTTTGTATCCGTGGATTTGGATCCTTGATGTGTTGCGTTTGATTTATTAGTTGATTTTCGTGCTCCCTGTGATGAACCTTTACCCGATGTAATGAAAATAGCTCGTCCAGGTGTAATCGTATCTGCCCTTGAATCCTCACCAATATCGTCACCAACGGAAGAAATCAAACTTTTATTTGTAGCGCTATCAACTCGACTATCTGTACCTGTTGCTACTGTGTAGTTGGACAAGGAAACATCATCCAAGAACAACCCAGTATCCCAAGCAACACGCCCTTGTGGTTTTGGTGTCTTGGAAGGACTGGATATCAATGGTGAAAATATTCTCCGGTTACCTTCAGAATCAAATCTATAATAAGAATTGAGAGCCTTGTTAGCCTTGTCCTTATCAAGTCTTTCAACACTTCCTCTCTTCGTACGAGCTCTGAAGGCATACTCATCGAATTCTTTTGACATCTTTTTCGTCGAATATCTACTTTGCGAGCCTTTATTTCGTCTAACTGCGCCGGCACTTTTTGTCACCAATAAATCTTTATCGTCCTCATATTGCTCTATATTCTCACTAGTCCCTTCTCGTTGTCGAATTGCGTCCTCCTGCTCAGAGTTCAAACGTTTCAAGAGCTTTTCTATCTCTGCAACTTCTTTATCGATTTGCAAGAGTCTTCTGCTTTTGCTATCATCCAGAGACTTCAAAAACTTGAAAAGTTGTCTCTCATCGAGTTTCTTGGCTCTCACGGTATGTTGGAGAGCTTGTTTTTGGCTCGTCACCCTTATATCACCCAAGTTCTTCGAGTGTTTGGTAGGAGCTCTTGGTCGATTCCCTCCCTCACTACGACTCAAGCGAGATACTGGTTTGTCTACAGTCATTGTGTCTTTTCTTTCTCGTTTATCACTCAGCCAATACCAAGCACAAAAGGATGGGTAATAAGCTCTAGATCACTTATTGTCCTCAAAGCGCCTTCCAGAGAAATATATCCGACTGAAGAGTGTGTCTTAATAGAAAATGCTGAAACTAATCCCTTGTTTACGCCTCGGTTCTCATCTCATTCAATAGCCAAATTACTTGAGGGGGTAAAACTTACCCTAGTGACCCCTCTGAAAATCTTCAAAAATCCTTTCTGTCTACGATATGTGAAAGAGTTTGAGTGTTGCCCTTCGGGTAAAGGATCTAAAAGTATGTCTTGAAAGACACTAATAATTAGCTTTCTTTCCAAAAAGTATATCACTCGGAATAATAAACTCGACGGATATTATTTCATGGTCGTTAAAGTTTCTTTCCACTCTCAACATGCTCAATATTCCTCAGGAGACGCTACGTTTTAAGATAATCTAATCCGATTTAAAGCTGAAAGGAACATTACGATAGTGGATTCGTACACTTTTCCAGTTATTCCATTTCCGTTGTCGTGCAATGATCAAGGAGACTGGTGGCAGTAGCATCTGCAAAGAAATGAATACACAAAGCAACGAAAAGTCATTATAAATTGGAATATACTAACAGGAGCGTCTACAGGTGCAGGGCTGACTGCACTATATGGTTTTTTCAATAAATGGAGGAGGAGAAAAAAAGATAAGTGAGAAGATCAGGGATCAGAGAAAAAAGGACCACACAAAATAGAGGTATAATATCATGTCACTAATATTACCCCTGTAAATTTATTTAGAAAAAGAAATAGGACGTCTTGCCCCCCCCCTCCCACTTTATTTGAGGTAGTTCACTTGGGACAACAATTTTTAGTGTTCTAATCCACCTCCAGCTAGTGGAAGCGCTGCTTCAACTTTCTCTATTGAATTTTCTTACAGTTTCACTCTCAAATAATGTTTTATAACATTTCATCATTTTGTTTAATCACAGGAGCTACGAAAACGCGTAATTATTATACAGTGCGTATCAAAAAAAAGTTTACACTTTGAAAAAAGCCCTGTGAATTTAATATACAACACGTGGGTATTTTTTCACATATATTTTGGGGCTTGGGTCTCATCTATCCAATGAAAGTAAAAATTATGATAGAATGTTACACTTGAGTGAGCACTGTCCATTTTTGTAAAGCTCGCAGAAATCTGTTTGCGCAGAAAAGCTCGTTTTCACGCTATGTCAAGGGGAAAGGACGAAATCAAACTACCCTGCGAAACATTCCTCATACATTTCCCTTGCACTTTAAATCAATTGAAATAAAAACGGATCCATTCAAGCATTGTCTAACAATTTTGCCACCCAAATTGAAATTTCAACACTTAGTAAGCACAAACTTTGCCCTTTTTGTGCCAGCTGGATCTGAGGACGTAACTGAATCTGAACAAAAGTTTATAGCAGATATATCCAGCATTTTCACTAATTTTTTTATCATTTAAAGTGGGTTTACATTTCATTTGTAATGTAATACTTGTTTCTCCACACTTTTCCCAAACTTGACAATGATTAACAAAATAAAAATCAAGCCTAAGCCATTTCATGTAAATCACAGATCAGTGTGAGGCAAATATCGTCACGATGACCTCGGTGTGTGGGGGTGTGGATAGGGCGCAATGCTCTCTTCGAAGTGTTTTGGGCAAAGAAACAAGTTTGATAGGTAGAAGATATCTTAAAATCAATTTTACTAGCTAGAATCCACGTGTTCTTAGTGACAAGGGTCTTCTTTTAGCCGCATAACTATTTCAAAGTTCTGCGCAAATTATTTTTCACTAACTTTTCAAAAGTAAGTGGTGCTCACTCAAGCGAAATAATTTTCGACATTTATATCGTCATTTGCTTAAATGGACCTGTACCAATGTTAAAATGTGGAAAAATCTTCAGGATATTACGAATGTATAATTTTACAGGATTATTTCAAAGTGTAAACTTTTTTTGATATGCACTGTATAATTCGATTATACAATGTAATTTTTCATCGATACGACATCGTGGAGTGGGTGGAATGATCCAAATCAATTAGGCCAGACGGTAATCATGGTAATATGTATAACGTCAATTGTCTTATCAAAATAGTGCGTTAAGTTCCATAGTCGCATACTTTGATACAAAATACTTACAAAACACGTATGCCTGACCTGTCACAATCAGGGACTTGACTGATCTTAGTTGGTTGCCATGCAGGCAAGTTTGCATCATATATTTCCATTATCGTGATAATGGAAATCAGGATAAAAGATCGTGATTAGAATATTTGAATCGTTTGCTTTTCGGGTATTTCTATTTGTATACCAATATATTTCGATAACTGAAGAGATAATCATCATCTGCAGGTTTCATCATGTTCATAGTCCGATTTGATAGATAATGTATAATCAGGATTCTTGTATAGGTAGACCCTGGTGCTTCATGAAACTGTTCATATTAAGTTTAATGAGCCACTGTAATCATTTCTTGCGGTAATTCACACCGACTTTCCTTTGACGTTGGGGTCACAAGAAAGCGTCATCATTCGTTCGTAAACTTGAAGTGGCTCGTAACTTACGAACAGCTTTATGGAACACCAGAGGTCAAGACCTTTGGATATAATTATGATACAAAGTACAATTCATGTTTGTATTTTCCAACGGGGGTGGAGATGGGATTTTATACAGGACGAAATAAATGTCTTTTCATAGTTTTCGTTCATGACAAAATGGACCGTGCTTTCAAGATACCTCTCGAGAATATATTTCGACTCATTCTTTATCAAGACCCATAATCGTCATAATATCAAAATTCTTTAAATTAAACGTTCAAAAATTCTCCCTAAGACTTATAGGACAATCAGATTAATCCCATCTCTGACTTATAAAAACCCTCATAAACCCCCATATATCATGATTGTCTGATGTATTATAATCATGGCGTGATCTGATGTAAATGAAATGTAATATTTTCAGCTCATTGCGGGTTAAGCCTGTTTATATCAAGTTCTGCCTATGATGATTTATCCCGAAAACAAACTTTGTTGTTTTCGAATTAATCATCTGTGCACAAAGGGGATGGGTTGTCTTCAGTTGCATATCCTATTTCTATGAGTTTGCACAATAATGTTCTCCCATTTCTTTCTGAATATTATTTCATTTTATCTTTACGCCTTACAATAATAATGGCATTGTTAAAAAACTGTATAAACAGTTTCTATGGAGTTATTTAAAAGAAATCAGAAGGCTCGATTGGTCCTAAATTTTAGAGTAAAAATTGTGATAAGTTAACGGAAACGATGTTAATGCTTTACAATATGTGATACAACTAAATGATTCGCCTATTACTTTGATGGACATTCGTCATCTCCGTTCACTTAATGATCGTTTTCTTAAGACTTCATCCATCATTAACCTCAAGCTTTAAAAGAATATAGTATACTCACTTAGACAGATAGAAATGAATATTTCTCCAACCATAGAAAGAAGATGAGTTTCATGTTCATATTTCAGTAACGTCACAATTTCACCGTACTATCGTGTAGTTTGAAGCACATGAACCTTGGGGTCACAACCAACTTGTACACACTCCGATAAGAACTCCAAACAACAGTGTCAGATAAAACTGCAGACAATAGATCTAAGTGTAAATGACAAATACTCAAAAGTCTAAGATCTTTTCCAAGGGTTGTAAAACTTCTGATCTCGAGAATAATGAAAAACCTTAAGAAAGTGGAAACCAGTAATCCATTCTAGTGCACGATTATGTTCTGCTTTATGTTGTTTTTTAATGCTCTCACTGGTAATCTGGATGATAAAATAACTTTCCATTGCGGTGTACAGTTATATTCAGTAATGCACTACTATGAACAGAGTAGCGTGCGTTGTCATGACAACATCGATTTCCCTCCCTTCTAAAGACCTTTACCTCTCAAGGAACACAGACCGAACCGTACAGGTCAATAATCAGACAATGGGGAGATGGGTGTCACAATCTGTTTACCTTTTCACAAGTTGGCTGTAACTTTCTTCACTGTTTGTTTCTTCCCTCAAGACAAATTTGTATAAACATTGTGTATTATGACAGAAGATTAGGAGAAGATAGGTAAAACAGAACATACACCCTGCCCTTCAGGTCATTCAAACACGATGTTAGGGAATTCTTTATTTGTATTTTTTTCTATCTAGGGACGAGTTACGAAATAATTTACAACCGCACGTTATGGACAAGGTGTGACACTCGGCACAAAACAATCCAATGGTCATATTACCCTTCTTTACTAATAGTACAATACAAACACACTTAACGTGGAATGAGATTGAAATAAAACTACACTCAATTTCTTTTATGCCCATCAGTGGCGGTACTGCGGGGGGGTGTCCCCCAAAAAAAATAAAACGGAAAAAGGAGAAAAAGAGAGAGAAAGAAAGAGAAACGTATAGTGGGGAAAGAAGAAATTATTGTATTTTATATTATATCATATAATATTATATTGTATTATATGATATGAGATCATATTATACAAATTATTCTATATTGTATTATATATATTATATTACCTAAGAAATATTAACTTTATGAAAAATACTTTGCTTATAGGGCCTATGTATTCATCATTCCTGGTGGTCGCATTGTCTGATGTTTTCACGTCAATAAACACTAAATATATTTCCTCGCACTCCGAGTTATTATTGTTATGTGTAGTGACATATGCTTCTTCTTTATTACTATATACTTGTGATCGCCCCTTTTAAGGTCTGAATATAAAGAAATTTCCAGTCCGTGCATACGTTCGCATTAGTGGATTGGTGAGATATGTCTGCTCTTCATGAATTCCTATAACAGTCCGAAAAATGTCCCTTTTTTCTGGTCTGAACATCAAAAAATTTCAGCTCGTGCTTAGCGCTCGCATCATTTGGTCAGTGAGATACCAGGTCTTAGTGAATTGCTATAAACAATGCCCCTCTTCACGAGTCTGAATTTTAAAAAAATTCAGCTGGCGCTTCGCGCTCGCAATATTTGATTAGTGAGATACGTATCATTTTCATGAATATGATGACTGTAAAAAAAGCTTCATGTTTTAGGTGTAATTCCCCCCCCAAAAAAAAATATATTAATAATTAAAAAGAAAGAAAAAAATCAGCAAGCGCTTGGTGCTTGCATTAGATGACTATGGTAAGACCCGTATGCTCTTCATGAATTCCTGAAAATAGTCCTTAAACTGTCCCTGTTTGCCGTCAATATATACAAAAATTTCAACTCGCGCTTCGCTCTCACATTGCTTGCTTTGTGAGACAGGTACGATCATGATTTCAAAAATTTGCTTATAATGTTCAATTTTTAGGATTGCGCTTCGCGCTCACATCATTTGTTTAGCGAAATACGTATGGTCTTACTGAATCGCTACAAACAAGCATTAGAATGCCATTTTGCAGGTCTGAATATAAAAATATTTCAGCTCGAGCTTCGCGCTGGCATTATTCGATAAGTGAGATACATATCCGTTTAATGGCACAGTCCTTAAATGTCTCTGTTAGGTCAGTATACCTGGTATTTGAACGCCAGTTTCGCGCGCCACTAAGTGATCAAAATTTTTGCTGATGCCCCCCCCCCGTGTCGTGACCCACGGCACGCCACTGATGCCCATATACTTGGCCCTTGGGCATATTATTAGCCAGTAAGATTAGATATCTATAGAAAATCATGAATCTGACCTTTAACTAGCCGATTAAAGGTACATGTAATTCTACTACTTTCCAATGATAAATAAGAATATTTAAACTGTAGGCCAGGAAAAGAGGAGGGGAATAAGAAAATGCAACAAAACAAAAGAAAAAAAAGCGAAAGAGAAAAAATACTATTCATCCTTCAAAAAAAAAAACTCCAAAAAGCAGTGGCAATAGTCATTTTACTGACTGGTTGCCAGCCAAACCAAACCAGAAGAAGGTGAATGTTTCTTGCCTATGTATATTATGGGCCAATAATTGTCAAATTGGCAATATGTAAAAAATATGCCGTTCCTTCCCCAGTTTTAGCGAGATATTGTGAGAGCTATAATGGAAATTACTAGAAAAAATGTTTTTATTAAAATCAATTAATTGATCCTGTATTGATCCTGTATTATGTAATTATTCTTGAACATTTTTAATTTGCTAAATGTATAAAAATACATTACTAGGCTTATTAGGCTATATGCAGACCCATACTTAATATAAAAAAAGAATCACAAAAACATTAACCAAGAACACCACCTCGGGCCTCTTACCTTGCCGTTATCACAGTTGCCAGTCATGAAAATAGAGCAAATAGAGATTGGTGACTTTATTCGGAATTTTTGTTTGTCCACCCATGCTCCCACTCCGTGTTCATCCTTATTAATGATTTCCTGCTTAACCTAGCTAGTAACTATTTATAATTCTAAATTTTATACTTGTTTTTCTTTTTTTATTGCATGTATTTTTATATTCAAATAATATAATGTACATGATTACGCGCATGTACACTATTAACACCGTCCAAGTTTTAGCAACCAAAGCTCTGTGACGCCATAATGACCAATGGCGTAAGGACAGGGTAGTCTAGATTGCATATGGCATTTGGGAGCTCTTAATAGTAGAAAAAATGAGACATTTTTCTGATGGAAATTTAATTTTGTGCCGGATTTTAACTTTATGTCAATAAATTATTTCCATGATTTCTTTTCCTTCCTCATTTTCCTCTTTTCCTTCGTTTGTGAGGTTGGATTAGTCTACAAAATGTAGACCCACTTCTGCAATGTGTACCTCAGCTGATTCAACGAGTCTGCATAGCAGACTAGGTCTACTGAGCCTGAAATGGCTCGCTTCGCTCGCCCTTTCAGGCTGGTTTGCAGCAGATCCCACCTCACGAGCCATTCAGAGTCTGCATAGCAGACTAAGGTTGGATGCACTTTGCACCTAACCTCCCATATATGGATTTACATAATTCGTCATCGAATCCATACCAATGTGACAAAAGTGCATCAAAAACAACAATAACAACAACAAAATCCGAATTGGCCCTTATTCGGAAGTCTATAATAGCCATAGGCCCGTATTCTGAAGTCGGGTTTAACTTAAACTCAGGTTTAAAGTTGTGGTTTAAGTATGGATGGCCAATTGTTACATAAATCGCCAACAATAGAGATATCATATTTCAGCTAAGTTGGCTCTCAAAATTATTTATAATTGTGTAGGAAGTATAAACAGAGCTTCACCATCGATGAATCAGAAAAGAACACGGTGAACATAAGAAAAACACAACTTAATAAAAATATTGACACTTTTGGCTTCCCATAATTTTAGTACAGAGTTAGACCATGGTCTAAGTTAAACCTGACTTCAGAATACGGGCCATATTGTCTAACTGTCACTGACGTAGTAAATCCCAGCCGGATGGGGATAACCCCCCCCCCCCACTCCCACTCACTTTTAACGGGATGGTCTGTTCAATCAACCCTCTCCCCCCCCCCCCCCCCCCCCCCCCCGAAAAAAATCACATTTTTTTCAAGACAGAAACTATATTTTAAAAAATAATAATGGAAAATTAATTTCAATGCATAAATGCGCAAGACAAAGTGTTTAAATTGGCCCTAAATGCAGCTCCCGTGCTCAGTCTTTTAAATCTCGAATTTAGTCATGATAAATTCGTACATTATACTTTTAATGTAGGCCTATGTAAATATGGCACAGAGCCATTTATTTTCAGCAATACTTTTCTTCTCATTTACATCAGTGTCCTATTTTCATGATTATGCTGTTCTGAGAAATCATGCCTTTGCCAGATCAGCCGTATCTCTTGCATACAGCTTAACAGCAAAGACAATAACTGCAACCTCCGCCTAGATTATAAGCTAAAATTTAGATTGAAGCTTTCACCGGAAGCTTCAATCTAATAGATTAATCATTCGATTGAAAATTTCAATCAAATTTTAGATTGGTCCCTGACCTTTATCTTTTAATCTACAGACTTTAAAGAGGGCCTATTTTATAAGACCTTGATGCTGATAGTATTATCATGATCATAATTTCTTCTATCTTCATCTCAGTCAAGTACATAGTTTACAATGAATATGTAGTTGACTGTTATGAATCTTTAGTTTCCTCGCCTTATTTTATAAAAAAATAAAACTGTTTAGACATCTTCACCATTCAATCTTCCAACCACTAGAAATTTGCACTCCCGCTCGCAATCTGTAATAACAGATATCGATAAATGTCTACTCTCTTCACCAAAAGTGATAAACAGTAATTGATTCATTTTTATGCCACCTTTTCCTAGCCCTCAGTTTGGGAATGCCCTAATCATGATTTTTTTTCAGCTTAATTGGCCTATATTGCTATGATCACCCCCTCCGGCCTTACTCAACCCAACTGCTCGGACAATATATTTACGCCACTGATGAATAGACCTCTATCAAAATTGGAGGATCAAGGGGAAGGGCAAAGCCGGCCCGTATGAACCCTCATCTTTTACTAGGCACGACAAAAATTTGTAGTGTGAAAAAAGGGGGCTAAAAACAGAGGTGTGCCCCCCTTTTTTTTTTGCTTGTCATAATTTTTCTTGGAAAAAATGTCCTGATTTTTTAAAGCTCCCTTTCTTTTGCTTGTCATTTTTTTGACTCGGCAAAATGTTCAACCCCACCCCCCCCCCCCCCCCATTTTTGGAAATCCTAGATACTGGATCCGCCTTGCGCGCACTGATCTCTCCCTTACCTGGATGGGAACAATAACGCTGATTGGCCTATTCCGTGTTGAAGCACCGGAAGTTGGTACCTCCGCACGCCGAGTTCCCCCAAAAAAGCCAAAATCGGTGTAGAGTCTGGTACACGGCAATAGTGTCAATTCTTAATTATACTTACCAAATCAACTCTTATAACAGCACTTTTCAATGTGAGTTTATATCTGATACAAAATTTAAGATGTCGTCCTGTGCCACGTATAATTGCACTTATTGTGACGACCGTGGAAACAGAGAAAATGGGATTACTTTTCACAGATAAGACAAGCTGGTGAACTGCATAGTTGTAGACCTTATGTAGTCCCATGTGCTCAAATACATGTGTGGTAATTCTAAATTACCAGAGCAAGTTTCCAAAACTTTAAAACTCCGGGGGGGGGGGGGGTTATCGATTGTTGTGATTTCTCTGGAAGCGCGATGAATTCAAACCATGATTCAAATGAATATTCAGTTTATTAATATTCACAAATGTCACCAAGTTTTATGTTTATCAATCATGTTTGGACAGAAGAATATCACGACTGAGACACGAAAATACTGACCGTGTATAGCATGTATTGTGAAACTTAAGTTAAGACTGAAAATCTGCCGTTTCGGAGGAGTTAAAAAAAAATTTTTTTTGCAAGCATAGATCCTGGCCAAAATAGACAGATTTTTGGGACAAGGACTGGATCTACAAGGTATTCTGAAAATTATTTATCTTATATTTGTGAAAGGACAATAAAATTTACAAGCTATAGGTATATGTACGGTATAGGACTAGGACTTTAGGGGGCTTATGTAACTTGTGGCATGTGAATTTGTGATATTTCTCTGTCAACAATAGATCGAATTATTTTTTCCAAGAACTCTTGTTTTTTTTAAGTACGTAAAAAAGACATTCTACAGAGACGGATTTACAGACTTCAGAAATTTCACAGAACTTATTTTGAGATGCTGAATTAATGTCTTCAAAGAAAAAATGTCTCGGTGGAGCAAAAAAAAAAAGGGGGGGTTATCAACCAGAAATTTAGGGGGTGACGCAATAAAAATAATCTGACAAGCAAAAAAAGGTTACTGCAACCCAAAATTTAGGAAGGGATGCAAAACAAAAGAAATAATCTGACAAGCATCAAAAAAGGGTTATCAACCAGAATTTCAGGGCGGACCACAACGATTTTAGGGGGGTGCACCTGAATTTAGGGGGGATGCAAGAAAAAAAATTGACAAGCAAAAAGAACAAAAAAAAGTTGTCAACATAAATTTTGGGGGGTCTGTCCCCCACCTAAAATTTAGGGGTACAGGACCCCCCCCCCCCCCCGCTTCCGCTGCCTACAGTGCATGTATATGAACAAACTGGGTAGAGGATAATTAAAGAGGGTCGTTCGATGTGACAGAAGGAAAGAGAGAGAGAGAAGGTCAAGTCCACCTCAGAAAAATGTGGATTTTAATCAATAGAGAAAAATCAGACAAGCACAATGCTGAAAATTTTATTAATCTGATGTAAAACAAAAAGTTATGACATTTCAAAGTTTCGCTTATTAAAAAAGAATAGTGATATGAACGAGCCAGTTACATCCAAATGAGAGAGTCAACTCACTATTTCTTTTGTGTTTTATAGTTTGAATTATACAATATTTCAATTTTTACGAATTTGACGTTTAGGACCTCCTTGCCGGAAGCACAAAATGTTAAAATAATGGAATACCAACCGAGATGTGCATATAACTGTTTTGTGAAATGAAGCGAAACTTTAAACTGCCATTAACTTTCATATCACATCCGATTTTGATGAAATTTTCAGGGTTATGCTTGTTGAATTTTTTTTCTTTTTATTCAAATCAAGTTTTTATTGGGTGGACTTATTCTTTAAATTCGAGTCCACTTCATGAAAATGATTATTTGAATAGAGAGAAAAACACACAATAATGCTAAAAATTTAATCAAAATCAGAAATAAAATATGAAAGATATATTTTCAACGTTTGAAAACGATGAATTTTTCGGTGTTACACTTGTTTGATATTTTTTTTTTTTGGGGGGGGTGGGGTAGACTTAAATTATAGGGGGGGGTCAAGCCCAGTGTTATAAGCCTTCATAACCTAGAAAGTCCTCGCCATATCCTGAGATGGTTATTTAATTGGAAAACCTCCAAAATACCCCTAGACAAGTCAAGGATTTCATCCATTCTTCCGTAGGTGAGAAAAACACCAACCCCTTTGAAAATTATGTTTCCGAATTGTATACTGGGAAAGTACCATGGTTTCAAGAAAATTGCGAATTCTGGCACCTTAAAAACAGCTAGCGTATCGCTCACAATGCACATGCTAATGGAGCGATCGCGTTCCTTTTGGGGGAACTGGTATGGCGGACAATAGAACTCGCGGGCTTCAAACAAAGGACCCTCCCCGCATATCCAGTTAGGGGAGAGATCAGTGCTTGCGCGTACCCATTTTGCCCAGTATGCTGCAACGAACGTAGAGGGCAGCAACACACGTTCGTTTTACAAATTACGCCGTAGGCCTACACTGAATTTCTAGCATTTGACTTTTTAGTTAGTATTAATTTTAACCGCTTAAGCCTACATCTTTAATTTTTTCCATTTGGTCCAAGTGTGAGGGCTCGGCGAATAATGTGATAGATCGGGGAATCGGTAATATGCACTTTACATACACTTGTCATTGAACTTGCATGACTCGACGGTCGACCTATGTAGTATGTTGACGATTTCATTTCTGACTTTTGTGAAACAATACACAAAATCGAGCGTCTGGGAACACCGGTAGCGGGCTTGGCCTGGGGCGCTGGCCCAGGGGCAGGGAGCTCCGGCACGCTCGTCCGTGTATAATTAGGCGCAGGGTACTCTCCAAAATGTGGTAGAAAGAATGTGGGGTCGCAATAGCACCCCAAATAAAAGGGGGAAAAATAAATTATGCACTTATCTCGATTATGGATGAAGGTTTATCTAGGATTCTAGCCTGAGGCTTTGAGTTTTTGAGCCTGAGCTGAGGACTCGACTCCATGATTACTTATTCATGTTAATATTTTTTATTTAACATGGATTATGGTACTTCTTTATCATGGAGCCTTAACCGCCTCCCATAGCCAGGAGGCTTCTAGAGTGTAAAAATCATTTACCAAAGTATGCTTAAAGTTATTCTCAACAAAGCCAGACTCAGAGATTTTATTGCATTCATCTCGACATCTGCGTTGTAATGTATGGTGACACTACCACATATCGACCACCTCTTTTGAAACCGACCACCTTGCGCGCGTTAAAATTATTGCGTATTACAAACGATACGCGCGGGAGAGTAGGCGCAGTGTCCATAGAAACGGTAAAAATCGATTTTACGAGAAAAAAGGAAGCAACAAAAAGTATAAATTGAGTAGAATTAATCAAAATTGTATTGACCAGACCCAAACCCCGCTGAAAAACCAAGAAATCCGATAGGAAACGGCTTTAGAACAAATTTCCGTCGTCAATCGTCGAATCATGTACCGGAGCTCGCAATGGAAGTAGTGAGACGATCATTTAGCATGTTGACATCATAGAACTGATTTGGAAGAGTTAAAATTCTTCGCCACTGCGACAAGAATCGGCCGTAAACTTAGTGTATCGCGGGTGGTCGGTTTCAAAAGATGGGTGCAAATGAGCAAATGTAAAATCGTCGTATTCGTTGTTCGTCGATATATAAGCGGATTGAATCGGAGTCGCCGTGCGAAACATGGGAATCTGATCTGCTTAATTTTCAGCACAAATGAGATGAAAACTGGGTAAAATTGATGAATATTTTCGCAGATACGATACTTAGAAGATTAGGTGGTCGATAAGGGGTAGTTCCAACCATACTTTAACCGCCCAAGAACCTCAAACTTTTGCCCCCGAGATTTCCACTTTCCTAAATCAATAACATGGGATGCAACTTCATTTCCGACATTTCTTTGATATTGATTTCATTTGTAAACAAGAATTCATTACAAAAACTAGAAGAATGTTATGAAAAGACGGGAAAAACTCTCCACCGTGTTCACACCGCCATCTTTCGCTTGGCGACAGCACGCAAATCGCGCCATTTGTGTGCTATCACCAAAAAAAGTAATCCAGATCTAAAGGGGTGATATTCGAAGCACATTTAACTTTGTGACATTATTGTGCATGAATGTAAAGGAGAAACTCGTCAGCTTTCCATTGATACCCTATTTGTGTCATTTGCGCTCTGCATGACCGAATTAATTGATGTTGAAGACAAAAAGGTGCAGAGACCACTTTTTCCAGGTTTTTGAAAACTTGATGAAAATGCGGATATTGATGTAAATACTTTCATCAATGTCTGAGCTGGCAAAAATCTTTTGATTGGACCCTTTTTCTTCCAAAGGAGAGTTATTAAGTAAATGTACTTTTGCACCATTAACGTGGAGATCATACCACAGTTGGACCAACATTTTGAGAGACATGCAGTTTGCAGGCATCTTAGGTGGCTTAGGATGGTGCTCCTGCCCATCGTTCCCAACATCATTCTTGATAGACTCAGAGAACTCTTTGGACATTCCTTTTTTGCCCTCAACCATGGTTTTGAAAAGCTGCCAAGAGCGCCTGACCACACGCCCTGTGATTATTTCCTTTAGGGACACTTAAAAATAAGGTTATTGCAACTCTTCCTCAAGAATTTGATGTTTTGGTGATTGGAGCCAACGGATCTCAGCAGAACAGCCAATATAACAGAGACCAAAGCTTTTGGTCTAGGCCTTCTCCAGCTTTCGGCTGACCTAACATTAGCCTGCTCTTGGCCAGGCCAGGTTGCTCTGGGGCCTGTTTCATGACGAGATGAGCGATACATAGGAACGACCTAGGACCATTCTTCCGAGATAGGAAGATTGACGACAAATCTGCGCTTTCCGTTTCACAAAGGCAATTTTGTCTTCAACAAGTCTGCGACATTTGATATCAATACTCTGAAGTCTGATAGTATCAGAAATACATTTAGTCTTCATCATCACCTGAGGGCAGGCTGAACCTTTTGTTTCAGAATGACGACTTTTCATAAAATCATGTATCTCAATAAATGGAGATCAAATAATTTAATGTATACGCTTTTCCTAGACAGGACTTATTATGGTATCACGCTCGGTTTGACTCAGCTCATATAATTTGGTTTGTATGATACTAGTATGAATCCCAGGAAGCCTATTAATTTTGAGGTCAAAGGTCAAGGTCACAGTGAGGTATTTTCAGCTTACCCTTCGTTTACCTTTTTAAACACGATAACTTAATTTCAACTTAAGCTAGGCTCAACTGGTGTGTTGGCTCAGTTGGTAGGGCATCCGTCTCATAACCGTGAGGTTGGAAGTTCAAACCTCGGCCGCATCAGACCAAAAGATGTTAACAGATGGGAGTTGCTGCTACCCTGTTTGGGTTCAACAATTAAAGGGATAGAGCTTCCCCGATCTGGCACTGCACAGTGGCTGCCGGGCCAATGATTAATTGGGCAAAGCTAATTTTCAGAGTATTTCATTTCATGTCTTTTTGTTATTTCGAACAATAAAATATGGATTAAAAAATATAGATTTTCATATTTTGGTTTGTATGATACTAGCATGGATCCCAGGAATCCTATTGATTTTGAAGTCAAAAAGGTCAAAGAATCAAGGTCAAAGTGAAATATTTTCATCGTACCCTTCTGCAGTCGTTTTAAATGTGATAACTTTAGTTTAAATTATCCTATTCTCATTGAATTTGGTGTGAATAATACCAGCATGGATCCCAGAAAGCCTATTGATTTTTAGTTCCAAATGTCAAGGTCACAGTGGTCTGTTTTCTTTTCATTTTACCTTTCTGCAGTCCTTGTAAATGTGATTACTTCAGTTTAACTTATCCTAGACTCATATAATGTGGTGTGTATGATACCGGCATGGATCACAGAAAGCCTATTGATTTTTAGTTCAAACAGTCAAAGGTCAAGGTCTCAGTGACATGTTTTCATCTCACCCTTCTGCAGTCCTTGTAAACGCAATAACTTTAGCTTAAATTACATGTAACCTAAGCTCATATAATTTGGTGTGTATGATGCTAGCATGGATTCCAGGAAGTCAATTGATTTTGAGGGCAGAAGGTCAAAGTCACCACCTTCCACTTTTTTTGCTCAACCAATAACTCCATTTTCCACATTACAGGCTGGCATATTTTGTGATCGCCTTAGCTACACTCTTATTTTATTATCAATTTGGCAGTGCAATTTTTTGATATTGTTTCTTGTTCATGATTTAATCAAAACAACAAAATATGAATTACATTTACCCAACAAGTGATGATCAAATTCATTTGTGCTTACATGCCCTACAGGCACTGTGCAAGCACAAGAATTTATGCAAAAAAATTTGTAAAATTGAGCAATTACATTCATTAAAAAATGTATAAGAAACAGAAGAACCAACATTAAAACAAAAAATGTTTGCAAACAATTCTGAAATACAGCAAAAATGAAGTGAAGCATATCAAAATGTGTATAAATTTCTGTTCACATCTGTTTTGTCACGTCCTGCCACTTCAAATGCAGTTATTTGCATATTTCACAAAGTTAAAATCACAGATTTTCTTTTTTTTACCTATGCAGTAACTGCAAACATAAATGCAATTATAGACAGATATTCCTCTAGTAGATACAGGCATAAGATGAGACGGACGTGACAAATGTGGCATGATGTGACACGTGTGAATGGAAAATCTAACACTGTGAATTCATTTAACTATATTTCCTAATATATATGAAGTTACTCCTGACTATGTAGCCTCATGAATTGTGCTTATCATAAATAATAACAGATAGATCCATTCTTGAGCATATATCACTACAGGCTCCGAGCAAAAAAGGCAGGACGTGACAATATTGTGAACAGGAAAATGTGAACAAAGATTAAGTCCTGCAAAGCTTCATCAATGTTAATGATTGGGCAGTGATTTTCGGTACATGATACATTTTTGCCTGGTTAAAGAATCAATTCAATTTCAATTTTTTCTAAAAGCTCAGAGACTTGATAACACTCAAATGTGATCGGAAAATGCCATGTCCTGCCACTAATTTTCATTGACCTAAAATTCATACATAAGAGGTTCCTGTTTTTATGAAATATATATATTAAAGGAAAACTCATACATTCAACAAAAAGAACCAACTGAAACTGATGGGCTAAACAGTGTTAATTTAAGAGCTTTACACATCAATTTCCTTTTTTGAGGTTGACATCATAAGCACTCACTTTTGCCACGTTTGAATAATTTTCCATCCAAAGGAAACAGAATGATTCCAGTTAAGCTAGTGGAGGTACGTAGGACCTATTGGTATGTAACTAACAACGATGATAGTTATTCTCTAACTCATTCATATTTTTGGCATGGATCTTCTAAATGAAAAAGAAGTCAAAAGTAGACCCTATCCGTGAATAGGACCAGTTTAACATTCTATTTAAAGATTGTGGAACATAGATGATAGATAAAAGAATATTAACAAATAAATAAAAATGTTTTGATTTCTTTAATTTTCATTCTCTTTTTCATATTGTTAAACAGGAATTGACACGATCTGATTCCATTTCATACATTCAGAAAGAATTCTGAAAAGACTTAATTATGGCAACAGCAGGTGCTATAGGACCAGACAGTTTCAAGTGGGAATCATTACCTCCAATGCCTACTAAACGGGTGTATGCCTCAGCTGTAGAGTGCAATGGTAAACTATATGTGATTGGTGGAGTAAGCATGCATGGTAATCCTATGGATGCCTTTGAGATGTATGATCCTGAGAAGAAGAAATGGAACAATAGGTTACCTAATTTACCCAACAAGAGAGGACAACCAGCATTAGCTGTTGTAGGTAATAAGATAGTAGTACTTGGTGGAGTAGCAGGAGGGAAGGAAGCATCAGATGCAGTGGATGTCTTTGATACATCATCTAAGAAATGGATCATGGGGATGAAGACACTTGGAGAAAAGATACAGAACATTTCAACAGTTGTTCATAGTGAGTATTAAGTTGCTACAAGAAATGAAAAAATTAACACTATATGAGTTGTTTTTATTCATTCTCGTATTTGACGTACAAAAGACTCTTTTCTAATGTCACAGAACTTTAAATTCATCTTTTTTCTCAGCTTCAATCCATAACAATAATTCAGCAATCAACAATTCATTGATAGATCTGGGATATTAAAACAAACACTGTACAGATTAACAGCTCACAGGTTAATAGAATTAATGTTCAGAAAAGAGGGGCAAAGTGAATATGCATTTAATTTTAATCTCATCTATATCCCATATTCTGACTCATGATTTTTTAACAATTTTAATTCTTACCTTAGATATTTAGGACAATGGTCAGTTGAAAACTTAATTGTACTGAAGTCACAACATGCCCAAGGATTGTTTCAATGATTTTAAGTATTAATAATTAGCTATACTTATGTTTTTGTGATTTTATACTTATGTTTTTGTGATTTTATCATATTTCCATGTCATATCAATTTCTTAATCTTTTCCATTCTGTCAGTCACCAATCTCTTCTTCTTGTATCTCCTTTCTGTTCTTATGACAGATGGAAAAGTTATAACAATTGGAGGCATGAAAGCAAACACCTCCGCCTTGCAGATGTGCAGAGTCTTGAACATTGAAGAGAACTTATGGCTTGAGCTACCTGATATGCCAACCCCTAGGTATGGAGCAGCTGCACATATCAAGGGAGATATCATTTATGTTCTAGGTAAGGATCTCTTGAATCCAGTCACTCGCATTCATACCATGGATGGGCAAAGATTTTGATGTTGTACAATTGAAGGAATTGGTAGGCTATGTAGTTTTGTATTTGATATTTTGTAATAGGGATCACCCATTGTGTGTAGTCAGCCCTTGCAGTAAGCATTCAGATAGGCAAGATAAACCGCCTTTATTACGACCAATGTTAGTAATAGTGATAGAGTAATTCTTAATTTCCCATGAAAACCAATCATTACAGTCTAGGTTTGCCATAGTTTTTGGTCAAGAAATGATGTCAGATAATAATTGTTTGTAAGGTTAGTCTTTCAATTTTGGCTTGATATTCAGATTTTATTTTACATCTGAGAAAATAGAGAAATCGTCACTGGAAAAATTTCATATCCACAAGATACATGCAGATAGTTGTGATAAGTAATAATGAATTGATCTGACAGACTTGCAAGGGTCATATATCCATTATCGATCAAGTATTCGTTTGCAATGTACCTGAAGTAAGCTATACCTTAATTATTTCTTTTTAAAAACAGGAGGGAGAAATGGAAAGCACCCTGTCCAGTGTTTGGAGGTACTGGACTTGAAGCAGTCTAAGTGGACCAAACTAAAGCCTATTACCAAGCCTAGGGTTTTCTGCTCATATATCATGACCGATGAGAAGTTCTATTGTATAGGTGGTCTTCAATCTGATGGAAAGGACTTCCATGATGATACAGAGGAATATGATGTGGAAAATGGTAATTACCCTAGGCTAAAGGCCCTTTATCTCACCTCCGACCGTAGGTGGTTTCAGACCGCCTCGAAGTTCGCCAGTTCCAGGTATTCTCTGATCGGGAAATTTACCCCGATCAGAAAATACCAGGTATTTTGGTAATGTGAAAGCAAACTACGCGTAATTTCCCCGAAAGAAAATACCCGCTAAATAGTAGGTACTTGGGCGAAATTACGAGAACTTTCGTGGGGATTTTTCCAAGGTCGCAGGTATTTTGGCAATGTGAAAGCAAATTACGGGAACTTTTAGCCCAGCGTGTCGTTGGGCGCGGCGGCGTGGGTGGCTGCTGGGCTAGTGATTTTGATATCTCGCGCCTTGCCTGCTTATCAGACCATACTGCGCATGCTCGTAACTTCGGGAACTTATCCTGAAGGATGTGTTTCGGGGCGGTGTGAATGCAGGAATAATTAACGGGTATTTTTTAGCCTTAAAAAGTTCTCGTAATTTAACGGGGATTCTTGTGATCGAGGCGGTTTGAAACCACCTATTGCCTCATGTCTTGGGTGTAAAATCCCTTCTGCATTGTCATTTCCTGTTTCCTTAGCCACCACCCTGTGGGTCGCTTCCATCGAAGAGTGGGCATTATCCTGAAAAAAATACTCCCTAGATAAGGATTAAAGGGCAGGCTGCTACAAATGTAGGACACCCTAAACACAGCTTGTATGCAGATATGCAAAATTTGCACACCCTGAACAAGGATTTCATTGATTATGCGGACAAAATCTACAACCAGGATATTCTCATTTTCACACAAGCATTATATGCAGTGTATATATTATTGGGTTCATATTTGAATAGCAGAGATTCCATTTAGAATTTCGACCTTTCATCAGGCTTTTATGGAGGTGGCGTAAAGGATAATCTTTCAGAGGGTCCTGCAGTTTGTGCAAATTATTAAACCTTTTCGCATTTTAGATTATCGTAATTGGGGGCTTTTTTCTAATGTTTGGCATGTTTTTGACACTCAAGTTCCACTCTTACCCCTGAAAAACACCCTGGGAGCCACCACTCACTTCCTATTTATTTTACATGGCTAAAATTCCTGTAGCATACATGATAGATTCCTCTATCATAATTTGTATGTTGGTTTGATTAGATATCAGTTTTTGTCTCACCTGCGAAGCAAAGTGAGACTATAGGCGCCGCTTTTCCGACGGCGGCGGCGGCGTCAACATCAAATCTTAACCTGAGGTTAAGTTTTTGAAATGATGTCATAACTTAGAAAGTATATGGACCTAGTTAATAAAACTTGGCCATAAGGTTAATCAAGTATTACTGAACATCCTATTAGAGTTTCATGTCACATGACCAAGGTCAAAGGTCATTTAGGGTCAATGAACTTAGACCATGTTGGAGGAATCAACATCGAAATCTTAACCTGAGGTTAAGTTTTTGAAATGTCATCATAACTTAGAAAATATATGGACCTAGTTCATGAAACTTGGACATAAGGTTAATCAAGTATCACTGAACATCCTGCATGAGTTTCACGTCACATGACCAAGGTCAAAGGTCATTTAGGGTCAATGAACTTTGGCCGAATTGGGGATATCTGTTGAATTCCCATCATAACTTAGAAAATATATGGACCTAGTTCATGAAACTTGGACATAAGGTTAATCAAGTATCACTGAACATCCTGCATGAGTTTCACGTCACATGACCAAGGTCAAAGGTCATTTAGGGTCAATGAACTTTGGCCGAATTGGGGGTATCTGTTGAATTCCCATCATAACTTTGAAAGTTTATGGATCTGATTCATGAAACTTGGACATAATAGTAATCAAGCATCACTGAAAATTTTGCGCAAGTTTCAGGTCTCATGATTAAGGTCAAAGGTCATTTCGGGTCAATGAACTTTGGCCGAATCGGGGGTATCTGTTGAATTACCATCATAACTTTGAAAGTTTATTGGTCTAGTTCATTAAACTTGGACATTAGAGTAATCAAGTATCACTGAACATCCTGTGCGCGTTTCAGGTCACATGACCAAGGTCAAAGGTCAATGAACTTTGGCCGAATTGGGTGTATCTGTTGAATTACCATCGTAACTTTGAAAGTTTACGGATCTGATTCATGAAACTTGTACATAAGAGTAATCAAGTATCACTGAACATCCTGTTCGAGTTTCAGGTCACATGATCAAGGTCAAAGGTCATGTAAGGTCAATGAACTTTGGCCATGTTGGGGTTTTTTGTTGAATAATCATCATATCTCTGTAAGTTTATTGGTCTAGTTCATAAAAAAGGGAAATAAGAGTAACCATGTATCACTGAACATCTTGTGCGAGTTAGAGTAGTATTCAAAGTGAGCACTGCTGCTATATTGAACCGCGTGATGCAGGTGAGACGGCCAGAGGCATTCCACTTGTATAATGTTTTTTGTCTCCAATTGATTATTTTTGTACTGGGGTGGTTTCATCAAATTTTTGTCCGACAAGTTGTCAGATCTGACATCTTTTCTGGATTTTGATTGGCTGAGAAGCACTGTTACTATGGTAACTGTCGGATAAAGTGGGACTTGTTGGATAAAATGTCTGACAAGTCCTTTCATGAAGCACTCCCCTGATGTTCAAGTCAAGGTGATCTTGGAAGGCACTTTACCTCAGTAACTCTATGTTACTCTATGTGGAGCGTTGTGGCCCAGTGGATTAGTCTTCTGACTTTGAAACAGGGGGTTGTGGGTTCGAATCCCAGCCATGGCATAATTTCCTTCACAAGAAATTTATCCACATTGTCCTGAACTCAACCCAGGTGAGGTGAATGGGTACCCGGCAGGATTAATTCCTTGAATGCATGAGCGCTGAAAAGGCAGCTCGAGCTACAGACGGGGTAATAATAATAATAATAACATCGCGCCTCGGAATAGAGTATTTCTAGATAGATGGCGATATATAAATGCCTATTACTATGTTACAGTTTAGTTGATAAGTTATTTTTCTGTGATTTGTTGTAGATGAATGGACAGACATAGATTCCATGCCACATGTTAGAGGGGACTTTTGTGCCGGGATTGTAGCAGGAAAGATTATTGTTGTTGGAGGAATGAGTAAGTATACAATATTAGGGGAATTATTCTTTAGTGTAAAATGCTGTTTAATAGAGGTATATAATGTCAAATTGTTGGCTGGTAAAAATAAAAGAAGAAATATTAAAGAAATGAAAGACATTCATCCAATGTTCCCACAAAAATGTAAGAGATATATAAAGATATTCATAGTCATCTGGCATAAAGGTGATTATGATTTTACTTTTATTTCTAGTGGAAACTACTCTGGTAACTGATTTCATGGCAGTTACCATTGCAATTTGGCCGTATACATGATAATTGGCCTTAGAGACTTCTCTGTAATATGACATAACAGGCAAGTACCATGCACCAATCCAAAGAGTTAGAAACAAATTCATTAATATTTTGTATGCTGAAAATCATTGCAGAGGAAGAGTGTATTATTAATTGATCAATAAGGGTATTTTTTCAGGGATTAATTGCTCTTAGGCTAGTGATCATGGAGCAGCCTAAATCAGCCCTTTTGATTCAGAAGATCACAGAGATAATTTGACTTGTTCTTCCCCAGGTCGCAAAGCCTTACCTTTGACTGAAGCAGAGTTCCTAGATGATGATAAGACATGGAAGCCCATAGCAGACTGTCCTATATCTAGAGGATCAGGTACAAGTACATTATTCCAAGACAAGCTAGCAATCATTGGTGGCTTCACACCTGATGGGGTATCTAATGCAGTAGATTTAGTAGGCATAGGGTCAACATCAGAGAATGTAGAGACCTCTGAAGCCTCTAGAGGGCAGGCCAGGAGAGGTAAAGGTAAAAGGAGATGAAACTTGCCAATACTATCTTTGTAAGCTGTCTGAATTGTGAATTATTAGATCTATGAATAGAGATCATGAATTTTGACATTTTTCTTATCAGGTTTTCATTCAGTACTTGTTGACAGGAAAATTGTGGTTGGTCGGGATATTGCCACATAAAGCTTAGTGATTGATCATGGAGCCGATTACTGTGATTCTTTATTTTGTATGCTGAGCTTTATTGTTGATAAATTAATCAATTTATACTTCTCTAATGAGTGATATTAATTACATACTGTACTAGATTGCCTGACTGGCAGAAGGGTACATACTCAAACATGTCCTAAAACTCTCTCATAGACTCTCATTATTGTCCAGCAGGGCTAGTTGTTATCCTTCTATTGCTGAATGAAGACTTATCTAGTATCATCTATGCAAGATTTAGTTTATAGAATACATGAGTGACTTTTTTGTTGTTAATAAAAAATGGCATAAACAACCCCGGTGTGTTGGCTCAGATGGTAGAGCATCCGTCTCACAACCGGGAAGTCTGGAGTTCAAACCCCAGCCAAGTCAGACCAAAAGACATTAAAAGATGGAAGTTGCTGGTAGCCTGTTTGGTATTTAACAATTAAAGGGATAGAGCCTTGTCGATCTGGCGCTGCACAGTGGCTTCAGGGCCCACAATCTGTTGGGCAAAGCAAATTTTCAGAGTATTTAATTTCATGTCTATTTCAAACAATAATGTGGGGTTTTTTTAGTCTTTTTGAAACCACATAATTGGTGAAATATTCCATCAAAACTCACAACATGTAATCTTTGTTAGAGAATCTCATACATAATTGATATTAAGGGTAATAAAATTATTTCAATTTTCAGGTGATGAAATATTTATTCAGAAAAGATATACTTTTTGTTTTTATATATATTGATATTAAATGTGAAGTTATATTAAGTAATTTTATCATTTCAGCATCAATGGTCATTTTATGGTTTCTGACTTGATCAAAGGTTTGTGGGTTTTGAATCTCCTCTTTGTGCTGCATTTGAGCCAAGTGTAATAGATTGGGGTACCTTGCGTGATTCATTCCTTGGATTTACTAAACACTGTGTATGGTGTCTGAAGGATGATAACCATAACTCTGCCTTCTATACAATATTGTTAAGGTAATGAGTCTTATTGCCAGTTATCATTATTTTTATCAATAGTACAATTAGTAGGGGCAGTTATTTTTCATTTCAAAATTGCTCCTACCATTTATTAAAACCTGTAATTTCAAACCTGATCTAAAATGGAAATTACATTTTTCCATGTAGAAAATACACACAGCAAAAACATGCATTCCAGTTTTTCAAAAGCAAATCAGAGAGCTTATACCAATAAACAGAAAATCACTCCCTAAAGTAGTAGTATTCATTATTATCATGAAATCTATTATTACTTGAGTTGTTTATTAGGTTGTGTTTTAGGTTGTTGTTTTGTTTTGTTTTTTTTACATTTGAAACAAAACTTGTTATTGATCTATTTATTTATTTATTTATTTATATATGTACATGTTTTGTTTATCCTGCTGGATGTAAATGTTTCTCTCCTTTGTTTTGATAATAAAATACAATCAATTCCAACTTCTCCAGATTTATCAATTCCAACAAATATTGCAATAAGAACATCAAAAGTGCCATTTTACTTGGATAGAGCCTTGCCAGAAATTCTGAAATGTATGAGACTGTTATCATGTTCACTCTCATGACCTTTGGGATGGAATTAGAATTAAAATTATTCATAATCATTTACTTTTTTGTTTGTATATAGGTCTTTACCTCTCGATATAATCTATAAAGGGCAACTTTTATCAAGTGTGTTTTTGACATTTGTGACCAACTCTTTTCCAGGTTCAATAGAAACACAGGAAAAGTAAGCAGCATGTAAGGGTGCTTCATGGTACCTTAAAAAAAATGAAGATTTGAATTTCACAAATACAAGGGGTTTAATCCACTCTTGATAAAAGTCTGTTGTTTTCAAACCTGTAATTGTTCAGTTTTACTTTTAATTGATGCTGTATCACATTGTATTGATAATTGAATGAAGAACTCTTGACTTTGAAAAACAAGAGAGCTGAAAAATGGTACTACTATATTTCTCTTTGTTTTATATATCTATAAGCCTATGTACATATACAGTGAAACCTTTCTAAAGTGACCACTCACCCAAGGGAAACACAAAACATGGCCTTTAAAGAGGTTTGACTGATCATTGTTATATTATCTGTATTTGTATGATATTATACATTACATCATATTTATTAACTTTTTGGGGTTATGTAAAGACATTTTTGATATGGTGCCATCTTAAATGATTCACTCACATGTGGGGGTGGTGCTCAGATAGAAGAGAGTAGTAGTTCATAGCATGACCAGTAAAGAAGTACTATGGCTGAATTTTCTAATACTTTTTTCTTACGTTCAACATTTTCTTTGACCCTTAACTATAGGTAGGGCTAAATGGCAAGACAGTCTCAGCTTTTGTCCACTTTACATTCTCACGTTATTTTTGCAAAGTGGGCTAACCCACCCTGTGATATAATGAGACTATCTAGCACTGCAAAATATGGCTAGCGAGGCAATGTTGTTAAGGGGTAGGTATCTCACCGAGTATTGAATGCTTGCAAACTTTTCAAATTTGACATTTTGCCAGGGTTCTTTAAGATTGCGAAAGATTTGTAAAACATCGCAAGAAAGTTTGTAAACAGTTTTCATTGTTGCAAACAATTTTTCTTGTCGCTAAAGAACTTATGAACATGTTCAAATTCTATTTGGAAATCTATTTTTGTTTTTTAACATTTGTTACTATTTGCAAAGCAATCATTAGCCATGCAACATGTAAACTTGACTTGTAAGTCGTGACCTTGCTCATCAATTGCATTAAACAGAGCAATAGGCAGGATCAATGCTCTCTAAAAAAACTTTCATGTAATTGACATTCTCAATCAAATGTAGATCTGCATGCTATCTTTTGTAAAAATCGTGATATGCAACATGTAAACTTGACATGTAAGTCGTGACCTTGCTCATCAAGGGCAAATCCAGCTTTCGCCTATAGGGGAGGGGGGGCAGAAAAAAAAGTATTTTCATCCACATTTATCCCAATGACCCACTTAAAGCTTTTTTAAAGGGGGTATTCCATATTTAAGTATAAAGATTTTAATAAACAATAATGCAAACAAATATTCCTAAGAGTTTGCAACACTTGTCAGAAAAGCTGGTGAATCCATAATTCACAACGTTCGTAAGTATTTATTCACTGCTCAGTGAGATACCCCCTGTAGCAGGAAAGTCCTTGGTTGAATAAGAGTCATTGTGAGAAAAATACCCTGTCAAGCAAAGAACGTTTCTCCATACATGTCGAGGCATAACAGATCCACGGCTGTCATCCAGTCAGAGATAAGTGCTCATAAATGACTACCACTAGTCTGGGATCAATGAGTTTGTGTGAAAAAAGCAAGTATTTCCTAAACCAGGGTTAGGCAGAAAAAATTGTCTGAGCAAGCAGGAAAATTACAGGACAGGGTTAGGGATAATCTGTGATTAAGAAAGTGTGAGAAAAGAGTCAAAAGTGCCCGACTTTACATGAACCGTCCAGGATTCAGCATATGTACTATCCTTGAATCCTTGAAGGCTGAATGCTTTTAGAGAATTAGAGGAAACGTTCACATGGGTTCTTTTACAATCAGGGTATATCATTAATGAAAGTCCATATTTGCATCATAAAAACAAGTTTGTATACATTTCTCTTAAATACATGATGGTGATCTGTTAAAGCAACTTCTAACTAGAGTGAAATTATCGAAATACATGTTTACTTTTAAAACTTGACCATATCTGGCACACTTTTCAAACTCTGTTACTAGTAGTCATTAGTCATTGTTTCACCAATCAGAATTTATCTTTTATAAAATGATTGATTAAAAACTGAAAACCCCAGAAGCTGCAGATAATTTAGTTTTTTGTATTTACCAGAATTGGGTGCCAATTCTGTAAAAAAAGAAGTCCTTTCGTCATACAATATTTTAATATATAGTTAGACATGACTTGATTTATTGTTTTTTGTTTATGGCTTTATGATAATGCATACTATTGTTTGCATACATTTTTTAAAACAATACTGTCTATACTACTAAAGAGGCTTCACTTATCTTGTACTAATTGTAATAGGCAAAAACTGGAATATATCTTCTATACATGTACATTTGAACTCTCTAATGTCAATCTGAACTTTGCCCATGTATTTCATGATAGTAAACATTCTCCTTTTATTTTAAATGTTAACTTTTGAATTATTCTTTGAATGAATTTGCCTTTTATAAATGATGTTATTGAATTTATATTACATATTATGAATATTATAGTATGTGATATTGTTACATGATTTGGTATTTATTTAAATTGACTACAAGTACTACTACACAAATGAATTTGAATTAAAATCATGTTCATATGCAATTGAAGTACGTTATAATATAAATAAAAAATAAATATGTAAATAAGTACATTGAAGTTTTATTTTGATTTAATACAATTCTTTAAAATCAGGTATATGTGTGTGTATTTGTAATACATGAAAGTAATATGTTATACTTGATTTAAATATTAGTAGAAATTAGTAAATTGTTGGGTAATTGGCAAAAATAGTGCATTTTACCATGGTACATGCCAGAAATTTCCAGCTTACTTCTTGCTTTTCAGTTAAGTTTCCATTTATTTAAAGGGGAATCCAACCCAAATAAATACTTGTTTTATAAGGAAAAGAAAAATCAGACAAGTTGATAGGTGAAAGTTTGAACAATATTGGACAAACAACAAGAAAGTTATGAATTTTTAAAAGATGTAAATATTGGTAATCACTATACCCATGGAGACTTCAAATTGGCCGCATATGGGATGTCATAGTGATGTAAGGCAAGGACTACTCTTCCATGTACTCCAATACATATTATGGCTAAAATGTCATTTTCCCAAAAAGTTTTATTTCAAATTATATTTTTCTTTCATGAGGACATACAACAATATACTACCTGGGTTATATTTAGATCACAGCCCCAGGGGAATGGGTGCTTAGGAGAAAACCACAAATCCATGAAAATAAAGTACATGGCCTATGGGAAAGTTGTCCTTGTCCCTTGTCATAATTTACTTACTCAGTTGCCAATTTGAAATCTACATAGTATTAGTGATCTCAATTTTAAAGCGTCTATAACTTTCTTGTTGCTGGTCCGATTTCTTTCAAACTTTCACCATTCTGTTTAATTTAATTTTCTCCTTCCAAGCACAACATTTTATGGCTAAGGCTGGATTCCCCTTTAAGGCACTAACCATTCAAATGTGAATATTTATGCCAATCTAGTCTGTACTTCCTCAACTTTATTTTGTTTGTATATGTTTCTGGCCCTGACATTGATCTCAAGCTGGAAGGTCTCATGTGGAGTACTTGTTTTCGGTGTCACATACAATACAAAGGCATTTGATCTTAACTTCCATACAACCTCCACTAGTTACAGACTTTATCCTGTATTTCTGTTTCCAACCAATCCAATCTCTAGAGATACTTTATTCCATTTTCTTTGTTTTTAATCTTCTCTTCTATCAGCTCTTCCAAATGTCTTGATTACTATGCCATCAGAGATCTAATACTTGCAGATTCAAGATATGTTCTAATAAAAAAATCTAGTAAAAACAGGACATTGTTGAGTTCTTGAAAAAAATAAAAACAAAGGCAAGTCAGTGTTGATTATCCAAAACTAAATGTTATGTGCTTTTACCATGGACATGTGCCACATGGTACACTATTATT
Source organism: Lytechinus variegatus (assembly GCF_018143015.1). Classification (NCBI taxonomy): domain Eukaryota; kingdom Metazoa; phylum Echinodermata; class Echinoidea; order Temnopleuroida; family Toxopneustidae; genus Lytechinus; species Lytechinus variegatus. The sequence goes on along the minus strand of NC_054742.1, from coordinate 7,708,386 downwards.
ATTATTAAATGCACTTTACCCATAAGGCCCAAAGCACATATTATACAGATATTGACTGATGGGGTGTGTAATATAAACATTCTTTGGACCGCCGGATTAGTATTTTCCCAAGGGGTTATATTTTCCCAGAAGCGCACAGCGCTGAGGGAAAATATTAATCCTTTAGGTGGACCAAAGAATGTTTTTTTACACATCCCATCAGTCAATATCTGTTGTATTAGATAGCCTCTAATGATGAATGTAAAGTTAGGCCTAACGATGCGTGCAGCATGTTTATGATATTCACAGTGATTGATCTAACGTTAGATCTTGATCTATAGATATCTAAGTAACGTTAGTCTAACGCGGTGAATGACCCTTTTCTAATCAAATCAACTTTGTTTAGGCCTAGCCGTAGATCTAAATCTAAGTTCGAGCCCAGTCCAGGTCCCAAGGCAGGCCGATAATGCATGGTAACATCTAATCCACAAGAGGGCGCCATACACGTAGAAAAATATATTCATGGACCGGTTGGTCAATATATTCATCAAAAGGTGGACCGGCTGGGAAAATACATTGATTTTGGTCATATGTGACGCGCTATGGACCAATCATGCTTGGCTATCTGTCTTGGCTATCTAATATAATTAATTGATTGAATAGAATTATACAATCTTAAAACTACAAAAATAGGATGGTTTTCTAATGCTTTTCTGACAATGATTAGTGCAAGAGACTATCTAATTGCAAGTGGCAAATCATTCATATACAGTATGGTAGCACTAAAGATACATGAAATAATATTAAAGAACAGCAGAAATCCATGAAAACAGAATATTTTCATGCCTGTATAAAATAATCAGGGGACGGGCAATATAGTTCAATTGTGTGGATTAAGTTCTGTTATGGGGATCAGAGTAAAATTGTGAAGATTGAAAATAATCATAGAAATCAAAATGAAAGAATTACATTTCCTGACTGGGATTTAAACATTGGACCTTGGCTTGCATGACTAGTGGTCTACTATTTGACCTACAGGGAAAACAGTAGGCCAACTGCTCTGTAAGGATTAAGTATTGAATGAAGGGTACCAGAGAATTAACTTTGTTCAGAACTTCTCGGTCATAAGATCACTGAGCCTCCAGTTGGTCCCTTTTAAAATTTTCAACTAGAATTGACCTGATATTCTGCTGTTTAATTAATCTGTTACCATATATATTCCCAGTAGAGCCATGTGCAATGTTCCCATGCCACTAAATTTAATATACTTGTCCCTCTTATTTGACTTTTGAAGCAATAATCTTATTTGCTAAATGATTCTGTTTATGATTGCTGTTTGCTGTCTGTATTTGTAAAGGTGATCTTTTCTGGTTCATGTACATTGTCAATCAATTTTGCGCTTATGACTTGTTTATCCAACCTCATATTATGGAAAGTTAATTTGGAGATTATAAGAGAGATGTGATGTTCAATATGATTACCGGTATAAAGCATTGTGTGTTAACAAGTAAAATAAATTACAACCTCCACCGGGGAAAAAAATGAATGAAAACTGCAGCATTTGTACAAAGTTACTTCTTTTGATAGTGTTTTTATAAGTTTTAAGTCCAGTTCTACAGCCAATGATACATATATCATGAGTTTTTAACTACTTTTTAATGTCATTTATAGCATTCATATTCATTTTATGTGTGCAATATTAGATATTGATGGGTTGAGTATGATTATGAGATATGATTTCTGTAGTAGTCACATGTTGATATTTTCATGACTTTTCTATTCCTTGGATAATTTAAAAAGGGATATGTTTCCATTGGTCTTGTTGCCAGCTCAAAGGAGGTGTCGCCTTACTGCAGTAAATCTGTGAAGATTCAATTCCTCTTTTAGTCACTCAGAATATCTTAACTCTGTGCAAGAGGAGGCAACACCCAAAATAGACTTTTCATTAATTATTGGGGGGGGGGTTGTTGCCTTTTCTGCATAAAACGATAATATCCACATGCTGAGTTTTATAACCTATTTCTTTAAGTGTTTTTTCCGGGAGACCATTTCATGAAAGTTGTCAGCACTGACAACTTTCCTGACAGTTATCCTTCCCTCACAATTTCCATAGTAACAGTCAGAGGCAAGTGCCAATCAAGACTAAGGATTTCACTTAAATTGCCAGCCCTGAAAATTTAAACAGTGCTGACAAACACCCACCAGGTTGTCATAGTGAGAATATCTACACCAGGTATTGTGGGATGATTATTGACCATAACAAATATTGCATACTGTACGTTTGAGTTTTGAAGATTAAAGTTATGCATGACCAGAAGTTCCACTGATTGGTTATTTTTGTAATATATTTTAATCTTGATGATGAAATACATCATTGGACTTGATCTACTAGAAGAAATGGTCATATTGTTGATATATTGGGGGTTGTTTTTCATGTGTTTTGCAACTTTTGATTATGAAAATATTTAAATTTCTGTGTACATGTATTTGTAGTGTGAATGGGAATTGGATCATGTTATACCAATTTATATTTCTTAAAATAAACTTCTTTTAAATAATTTGTGAAATTGACATAGCGTAGATTTATATTTTATTAGTCCTGAAGCAATGTTTAATGTTGTTTCTGTGCCACAATGATCAGCTGGGTGACAGCCCGGGGGGGCCACTTACATTAACGAGTGAATACCATTTGCGACCCAAAAAACATGTAAAAAGGATGTCTTTTTCAAGATAGGGCATGTTACGTACGTACAGGATAAGGGTGTCAAAAACACTAAAATAATGGAAAAAAGGGTATCTATTTTTGCTTGGAAAGCGACATGTTTAGGGTCAAATTTGCAAGGGTATACAAAAATCAAGACTAAAATTTTTTATAAAGGATGTACTCATTGCCCCAGAAGTCAACACTATGTGTTTAGAGTACAATTTGCGCGAGTTGGGCTGTACTAAACCCAATGTAGGTAAAGGTAAAACCGACGACCAATGTCGTGCATAATATTGAATTGTTGTACTAGCTTGTTTAGGGGTTCAGTTCAGGGAATACTTGCCGATAGTGTCGTTTTGTTTCCAATACGGAAAATACGTGTTTAGGGTGCTTTTTCAGATCTCGTGGTCGCCATGGTATCCAATCGTGAATGGAAGTGCCCCCCCCCCCCCCCCGGTGGTGACAGTTGATATGTTGCCAATACGATCAAGTGTATATTTGCCGTTCTCTAAAATGCAAGTCTGTATTCTTCAGTATTCTAAACATCAAATTCTGTGTAATGGTAAATTTTTACTTCCATCAGTAACATTCACAGCAGATAAAGCCTTGCAATGTATGCTAAACACTGCAAACATGTTCCATTGGCAGATTGTAAACAAGGAATTTTACAATATGAATTCCATCACCAAATAATCTTTACAATTATATTTTCACTCCTCCACAACCACATAGAGTATTATCTTTTAGCCTTCCAGACTTGATGAAAAAGAACACTAATAATTTTTCATAATTATACAGATTTATCTTGTTTTTATGACATTACAAATTTCTTATTATCACACTATCATAAACACTTCATGTTTGGTGGAATAATATTATCTCCTCAAGATATTTTGGGTTTTTTTCTTTTCTTTGTGAAAGGTACGTTAACATATTTTACTTCAATACTACATAATTTCATCTTAAAAGACAGCTCAATCAATCACCTACTAGTAATGAAGGCATGTTCAGATATGCTATTTCAATCCTACATGTATTTGTGTTTGTGGATGCACATGAGTTGTGTGAACAAACATTTTGATGCTATTTTATGAAATGAATTAAACTGATTTATAGACAAAAGATTTAAAAAAATAATTGCCTAAAAAAACAATGGGGTTTGGGCTGTCTCACATCTCTTAATATGACTTGCTATGTGTCTATTTGAACACATTTGCATGTACATGTACATCTATCAAAACAATTAAATTCACTCTGACCAACACATTATAATGTGAATCTATTTACATAAATTTGTAAATTTATTTTGCTCTTTAGGAATATTCAGATAATTCACATAGAACATGCAATATATCATGTACAATATACAAACATAATTTGGCAAGTACATAAAATTTGTTAACATTGTGAATATTCATGTTTATAAGTGGATTTCTTTATTCTGTATATACAAACAAAGTATAACATGCAATCTTACTAAAAAAAACAAAACTATTTGCATATCTGAATACAGGACCATATTAAAGACTATAAAAGAGTCCCCTTTTTAAAGGTACTATGAGCTCAAACAAGTATCGGGAGTGGCGCTACGGGAGTGGCGCTACAGGAGAGGCTGCGACTGCACCCCCCCCCTCCCAGCTGTGTTTTAAAGGAGAACAGGGAAGAAAAGGGGAAGGAATGGATTAAAAATATTATGAGAGGTCTGGGATATTTGACTCTACTATGCCTATCATTTGAAATCAATAGTCTAAATATATTTTTCATATATCTTAATGGTCTTGTGATCTCCAATAGAAAGATTATTTTGCAACATTATGGGTGTTGTAACATGAAAGCCTGTCTGAAGTTTTGGTAAAGTGTCAATAATGTGTATTATACTCAAATAAAAAACATACTAGTCATTGAATGCAATTTTACCAATTAGAAATATGGCAGTGTTCCAGCAGTTAGGATTACTTTATTATCTAGTAATAAGATATTAAATACCTACTAGCAGAGTTATATTCTTAAATTATGAGCCCATTCCATGCTTGCAAATATGTTTTATGCAAATGACAAAAAATGCAGATATTCTATTTTGATCTGGCAACAGATGAAATTGAATCCTGGTGTAAATCAGCATATTTATCCAATGAACACATTTTTAGTTTATATCCTTCACACCATTGTTTTGGGGAGATGCTTTAAAAGACTTACTGAAACTAAAGACAGGCTTTAACTTCTAAAACAACAACTTTCTCTGCCCCTTGTTGATAATAATAATGTCATACCCAGGGTAGCCACTTCAGTTCCAAAAACTGTTCTCCCAGCAGGCCCTGCTTAACATAATATTATTATTACCCTGGCTTTAGCATGGCTACATTGACCAGGAGCTCGAGCATTCGAGGAATTTCTTCCTACCGGTACCCATTCACCTCACCTGGGTCGAGTGCAGCAAAAATTGGTTAACATAAAGATGATTGAAAACTATTCAAAATCCCAAAATGTATGTTATATCTTTCTATAACAAAAGAGTTCTACATCAGATATAAGCAAAGCACATTGATAATATCTCATTGCAATCAAACTAGAGATAATGTGTACACAAATTTGTACTGGTTCCAAAAACCATACAACTTGTTCTTAGATAGTGTTTTTTCTATATTTTTCTTATGAACTTAAAATTTTGGAAGCACCTTCTCTCCTTCGTATTTTAACCATTACAATACCAAGATTGTGAGCTCAAACCTTAGTAAAAGAAAGAAAAAAAAGAAAGAAGATAAAATAACCTTACACAGAATTTCATACTCCTTTATTATTTGTCTATATTGGAGTTAAGAAGTTTTATATTACCCTAACAGTTCAACTTTAATGGGCATCACTGCATTTATTTTCTTGCCATCTCTTAATAATGTAGATTTACACTTAAGAAAGATTTGGGTAATCAAAACACATCAGATGATCAGACCATTGACACAAACATTGATACATTCCTGAATAATTATGTTTAAGTGAAACAGCCAAGCCTGTTCATGTGACTAACATGTTTGCATTAAAAAAAATGTTTGCATGTGCAATATTCATTAAGACCTTTACACCCTTTACTTTCCTACAGTTTAAACCATTTGTAAAAGAAAAAGTAAACATCATAGCAAAAGAACAGAAGTGCAATTAGATAGTCAGAACACCAATTATTTGTCCTGTACACATAGTATACAATACAGGATGAGAATGATACACTCCTTATCATGCAACTTTACCATTATATTTCATCATTTCAACTTAATCATCTAAAAATGTATGTGTAAGACTCTTTATTTCTACCATTTACAAGTTTGGTAATTGATTAGTAGAACTTTGAGAAGTCCTTTGGTAATATATTAAAGAATAAGGCACACATATCATGACTTGAACAGAATATTCCCGAGTAAAATTAGAATATCAAATGGAATTCGATGAAAGTCACGAGAATAAGTTATCAAACCCATCCCATGCATACACTTATGTATTTCAAATGTTTTGAGACCATAAAGTTCTGTTCATACTTCCACTAAATTCAAATGGTAAACATTAAGTTTGTTATAGTCATTCAACTGTTCTATGACACATACAACTATCATGGTAATTTGCCCATTTATCATAGGGACTTTGATCTTTTTTGAATTAGTTTTATGCAAACTTGCTTTGTCCACAACTTTGATGTGACCTGGCTGGGAATAATTTTGTTTACCAAATTAAATTAGCATTTTTGGTCATAAAAGAAAAGGTTTGAAGTATGATCTGTACATTATAGTCCTATGACAGAAATCTGCACAAAAGACGTTTTGTGAAGACTTTGAAAAATGTGGAGCAAATTGTGATGCGATGAAAGGAAAATTATTTCCTGTTTTGAAGATTAGACTGAACATGGAAGATTGATTTGATATAGGTAACTATTTAAGCAGTATTTTTGCACCAACAGGCAACTGTTATCCTGTAAAGAAATTGTAAGTAAATTTACCTTACATGTATTTTTACTTCTTTCATAATCATGGACAAATAATTTCCAATATTCGATTTTAAAAATGAATTTCAATACTTTTGTAATACAATCATATCTTACATTCTTTTAATAAGGATGTAATTTTCAGTAAGCTTGATTTCTTCTCTTTTTGGGACAGGGGTATTATTCTATGACATAGCCATATCGGGAATGTTTCATCAACATTCGATTGATTTCGATTGGCTAAAAACAACTGTAATGAAGACACTGAAAGCAAATCTACATAGACCATATGTAAAATATATTACCTAGTCTATCTGTTAAAATGACAAATCCAACCTGATAAAATATTGATTTAAGTAATAAATAAAAAGAGAAAAATCCAAAGCATAATACTGAAAATTTCATCAAAATAGGATCTGAAATAAGAAGTTATGACATTTTTAAATTTTGTTTAATTTCACCATACAGTTTTATGCACAATTGCACATCCCAGTCAGTATGCAAATGAGGGGACTGATCACTCACTATTTCTTTTGTTTTTCATCATATGAAATATTCTAATATTCTCTTCATTGTCCTATAAAACAAAGTTTTATTCCCCCCTGAACATGTGGAATTACCATTGTTTAACATTTTATGGTTCAGTCAAGTTGGTCCTTATTGTGAAATCTGTAAAAATTAAAATATTGTTAAACAAAAAAAATAGTGAGGGGCATCATCAACTCCGTCATTTGCATATGATTAAATTATGCAAACACTCTTTTGTGAAAAATCTTATTTACATCCCAATTTGATGAATTTTCCAGCATTATGTTTGTCTGATTTTTCTCCATTGATTTAAAATCAAAATTTTTCTGGGGTGGACTTGACCTTTTACAAATACATTTCCATTCTCTTTCAAACCTGTATTCTCCCCTCAAGAAAATACTTTCCCTCAATCTTGTGCACTTTGAGCATAATATAATCCTGGAAAATGAAATATCATACTCGATTTCTAGGCAGGTAATACTAAATAATATATTCTTCTACAGTAACAAAAGCAAATGCAAGTAATTGCTCAATTAAACATGATGATGAAAGAAATGGAACTTTAAACAACATGTTAAGTAATTGAGTTATATACTTTAGTAAATCTGGGTTTGAACATGGTTAATTCTTGGTGTGAATTTGACCATCATTTTGAGTTTAATCCCAATCATCATCATCATCTCCTACACCACCTCCTCCCATTGGTCTAGGAGGAGGAGGTATCATAGCTGCTAGCTTGTTTATTGCACCACCTGTTTGTGGTGGTGGTTGGTTGATATTAGGAAGAGAGTCATCTGTTCTTCCACCTCCTCCTCCTCCACCTGTTTAATAAAAGAAAGAAAATTAAAAGTCCCCTCCTACAAAGCAAAAAGGTGTTGATCAATATTCTACATGTTTCATTTGCTATCATTATATTCGCAGTCATTGCTGTCATCCAAACATAGATCAAGCAATTTAGTTTGTAAACAGATAGAATTTGTTAATATTTTACAGTATCTTAGTCATTAAATAACTACCGTAACCGTATCATCTTTCGCAATTTTTGAGCATGATTGTCTTAAACACAACTCCCTTTTTCAAAGTTGAACTTTTGATGATTATAATTGAGCTATAACTGAAAAAAAAGAAGTTTACATTTGGTACTGTTGGAGAAGTTATGAATTTGAGTGGGTATTTGATAGGTCCATGTTTGAACTTAGCAGACAATCATTATACTGTATATGTACAAAAGTGCATTGCTTTCTATTTTCCAGGATAGATGAAGGTGACGTCACATTAAACTGGATGAAAATAACAGGAAATTTTACCCGTTTAGTTAAACAATAGTGCAGTTTTCATTACCTGTCAGATTCTATCTAATATCTTCTGATGTCTTGCATACTACCATGGATAGTTTGTAAGTTACATTCTTAGGTTCCAATCACTTTAATTCCTATCAACTACAGTTAAAATCCAATCTTCGTAGATTAAAACCTATATTAACATGCTTCTGAATGCAACATTTATGACATGTCAAAATTTGATTAGGGTTATTTTAAATTCACTCCCTCAATAAAACAATATTGGCTATCTCATCAAATGGAACACCAGTTATGCATAACTTCCAAACAGCTTTATAAAACAGACATCTTACCTCCTCCTCCTCCTCCAGCTTGCTTGGTTCCTGAGATTCCTTTTCGTCTAAGTGAAAGCTTGTTGAATAGATCACTCATTAAATCTCCACCTCCAGAGGGTGGCGCCTGCTCTTTCTCACGCTTCTTCTCTATTTTTTTCTCTCTTACACTCTTCTTCAGATTCTTCACACCACCTGAAATTAAAAACAGTCATACAATCATTTACTAATCCAAGTGAATGCAAAGAACTTTTACATGAACAAGTTATAATAATATTTTCCTTATAAATAGCACTAAATACATTGGAGTGACTTTTCTCAGCATATACCATTACCCTGGCTTGCCTGCACACTATGTTTGCACTTCCTTTACTCCCAAAGGAGGTGATACCTTCTAAAAATTTCTGTGGGCGAAGTTTTTATAACATTCAAACAAATTCATAACTTCTTATTCTTTGTCCGATTTATTCAAACTTGAACCTATCTCTATTTGGTATAGATTTCTTTTTAATTCTTTGCACATTTTTCGGGTATTCTGCAAATACAGAAAATGAAAGATTGAATTTAATAATTTCACATCTTTAATTTCATACACAATATAAAATTATCATATGAAAGAGAATAAACAATCTGAAATCAGAATGAACTAATGAACCTTTATCCTCAAAAAGACTTGCCAAATAACACGCTTTGCTTGATAGGCATTGGTTAAAAATAATCTTAGCAGATGGTTTTAGATCCTACACAAAACATCAGAACACTTTTTAACACGTGGAGACTGAATGATTTGCTATTAAAATTGTTTTAAATAGACTCCAGCACATATACATGCAGTCTCAGATTACATACAAACAATTTCAATTTGTATTGAGCATATTTTTAAGAAAGTACCTGCATTCCTGATGGACTCAAGAAGACTTGATCTACCGGTGTCAGTTGGTGCTACTGGAGGTGGAGCCGGAGCAGCAGGTGTAGCAGCTACAGTATTAACAGCAGCAGGTGGTGGTGGGGGAGGTGGAGGGGGTGCTGCTACCTCTGGTGGGGGTGGTGGAGGGGGTGGTGGTGGTGCTCCTGGGGCTGTTCCTGGGGGCATGATTGCAGGAACATTACTAGGTCCTTCAGGAGCAGGTAGAGCAGGAAGATTACTTGGTTGGGGTGTTACACTGGGAAGCTCCGGGATATGAGCTCCAGGAAGAGAAGGAGCTATTGACCCTTCAAGCTCAGACTGGAAGATCACATCATCAGCAATACCTACAAATCCATGATAATAACAGGAGTTACAATTGAGGCAGGTACAACTGAATGTATGGACTATTATACACAAGGCAAAAACTGAGTTTATGTATTGAATATCAGAGGTTCAAAGTTAACTACAGTGAAAGATGACTTGAAGGCTCTGTAAAGACCAATGTCCATGAAAACAGAACAAAATGAAGCAATAAATGATTCAGAAAATAAGAGTACATTGATGATGATGAAATTGATATATTTTTTCTTAATTGAATGAGATACTTTGCAAAGTCTTCATTTATCTTTACAATACCACTACTTGGTAACATGCTAGATAAAAAAAAAAACAACTTTGAAATATTTAGACCACCATACCTTTCTCAATAAAGTAATGGTCAATTGGATGTATAATATCTGCACCCTGATAGTAACATGTACAAAAGCATGCAGTTTGATAATTTCCTCATACAACAGTAATAATTAGTTTTAGTCCAAAATGAAAAAATGAAAACCTTGTCTTCAAGAGTAAAATCACCAATTCTGATGTTTGAGAGAACAAGTGAACCGATTTTGTAAATGCTAAACACAAAGGCACTACATAACCATTTACATTGAGGGGGTGGGGTAAAGCTATACCTGTTAGATCAGGGAGAACATTAGGCACATCAAGAACTGGTACATCACCAAGATGAGGAGTGTATTTAAATGGATCTCTGTCACCAATGTTATGATCTAATTGCTCTCCATGTAAGATGGTTGTTGGTGCCTGACCCATCTCTGTCCGTTGCTCCTCATCTTCAATTGATTTTCTAGTTTTTGTGACTGCACCCAACGGATCAATCATCACATATTTCTTGTAGCTAACAGAGTGGAGAGCAAAGGAGGCTATTATCATTTTATTAAAACAAAATTATTTCATTTCTTATTCACAATTCCATTAAGTTAGATTTTGTAAATATTATTTCTTTTTGTTTAAGAAATACATTTTCAACCAATTTAATATTAAACATCAATATTCATCCAGCAAAGTGCTCATGTTGTTATACAGTACATATTTGATTCAGCTTGGATACAAATCTTAACAGTCATAACACCATTCAAGAAATTCCTTCAATTTAAATCCAAGTGGACCCCCATGTACAGTACATCTACATACAAGTGCAAAATTGTACGTATTGTATACACTTTTTAAGGAAAATATTTCACATCAAATCGAACTTTAGGAATGCAATAATGATGTATATAACCAACGCTACATGTATGGCAGCATGTCCAAGATTCATGTGTGTCCATACTTCGCGGACAGTCATTGTCTCAAAAACTTGCCAATATCATTAAAATCTGACATTATCAACGTGAAAAGCGACTTAAAATTACCCTTTGATTGAAGTTTATTCAGTATTCATGAAAATATTGACAAAAGATTGGCATATTTGTCACCATTTATAGCGCCTGTTCCAAAGAAATCTAAATTTCTCAACAGCATCACTATATCATCATTTTGCAAGCATATATATATATATATATATATATATATATATATACATGTATAATGTGAATTAAAATAAGATGTGGTACTGACCAATTCTGAAGCATTTTGCTGTCAATCTGATATACCGGTAAATATTTTGAGTTTGAGCTTGAGTTTATGTCCAAATCTCCACAAAACTTTCGTCAGCAAAGTTACAGGTAGGTTACACTTTTTCATAACGGATTTCCAGCACAGCATGCAGTAGTCGATAATAATAGAATTTTGAGACTGCGATACTGGTGAAACCCCTTGACCTTCCTCACATTATTGTCCATAATTCTTGCCATCAATTTGATAAATATTACTTGAATTGGTTTTTAAATAAAATGTGAATATTTTTTTAACAAAGTTTAGCCCAATAAATATTTTTTAAATGTCGGCAAAGTTTGGACACCCCATCATACATGTATGAAGAATGAATGCTACATGTCAAAATCAAAATATACTTACGGATTTTCACTAGTGTTGAAGAGAAGCAATGACGTTATTGATTCAATGTTCCTTGGAAGACCTCCTAGGCCTTCCCAAGTATTCTCTCCATCTTTATCTTTCTTCCTCACATTCAATTGCACATTATAAAACTGTAGCTTTTCTTTCAAAGCTCTACTGTCTAATGTCTGATGCTTGCTAGCCAGCTTACGAGATGGTCTAGGAATACTTGACAAGTCTGTGTTATCTGCAAATACAGACTGGTAAACATCTTTCTTTTCTGGTGCAGGATACTTAGCACTAGAGAATATCTTTATAGCCTTACGACTGTTCTTAATCTTGTCAACTTTGGCCTGAGCAACGTCAAGTCGCTTGTTGATGTCTGTTAACCGTGAGTGATTGTCAGTCACCCTCTTCTCAATGCGGTCAAAGACGTCATTTGCAATTTTCTCCAGGTATTCTAGGGTGTCAGCAATCTGATGTATGGTTTCTTCTCGCCTGAGATCAGGCTGAATGATAGGAATGTTATACACCTGACCTGGCATACTGATAATCCCTTCAACCACTAAGCTTGTCTATAGGCAGCTCACACATTCAGTACAGCCTACATGTAGAAAAGAATGACAATTCACACATTACTTTGATATGCAACTGACTGAATACAAAATAAGAAACTTTAAAATACGGTACATGTACATGTATGATTCTCCCATTGAAGCAGTTACGGCTTCAATGGGCTAAGCCCTCTATAAGAAAATTTAAACCATACAGTGTTTTCAATTTTCATGCAGAGCGACAGGCCCATCCATTGAGCAACTACTTAAAATGACAATAGATCTTACATTTAAACATATGTCACATAACGGGATATTTTTTTTGTAGCTACAGCTCCCCACAGTCAAATAGAGGTGGCGGGAGGGGGGGGGTCCTCCATTGCTGATTTGCGTGGTGACAGATGCTGTCCCCTTCTCTGTTCCAGCCTTGTCTGAATAGTGTTACATTTGGGGTAAAGGGATTGATAATTTGCCTATGTATATTGTTTTGCTTGTTCTTATTGATTGTACATATTTTGTTTTCTTTTTATCTGTATGAACGCGCCATATTTTATGAGTGCCTCTGATTCAAAGGAGTCTGTTCAAATAAATAAATAGATATGACGACATAATAGCGCCCTCCCTCAGAGGATATCAGAATACAAGTAAACAAAGTTGTAAGAAAACTCAGCTGAAGATCATCAACATATGCAATGCACGTCAATCCACACATGTGTAAAGGTCTATTGCAAAATGGTGCAAACTTTTCCTCGTTGTTCCTGAAGACACACTGTTTTATCTGCAGAATTTCACTATCATTTTGTTTAAAGAAATGGACATACAGTGTAGGATATAGAGCAGATTGTCACAAGTCAGAGTAATTCATTTGTGCGGGAATCCCACATGCAGCTTTTCATTATGAATCATTTATCAGAGACGGAGTAATGAGGAATTTTTTTTTAAAGAAAACATCCTCAATTATGCGTCACATACCTTGGCGATGCAAACATCGCGGCAAGTCTACCCGTCTTTTCAAGACAATTTTTCTATGCATTCTTTGTTTTAAAATTTAACCAATATCATAGAAATGTAAACTGTATCCCATTTACATGATTTAGGGCGAAATCTTTAAAAAGCAGAAATCTTGGGGGCGAAAGTTTCAGTTTTTTGCAGTACACGCAGATTAACAAGACACAATCCCTGGCTCCTTGGAGAGTAAGCACACGTTGGTGAAAGATTTTTACTCTCTAGGAAATTCCTGGCTAGATGCACTGCGCAGTGAGCAAGTGGAGGTCTGGCAATATATATGTTGTATGTTGTCAATAAGTTTTCATTCTACAGTAAACCCACGCATAAACTGACACTGAGAGAAACAATAGTTGCAGCAGACAGCTGGCACTGTGGCAGCCGTCTGTTTCGAGTTTTTTTTTACATTTTTTATTTTTAAATTTATCCTCATACACACAACACAGGCAGCTCGCGATCGTGCACCGCCATTAGGGGTTAACAATGCAAAATCCCCACGACAGGGCTCATCGATTTTAGTCTTTATTTCATAAAAATATGTAACAAGAACTAAAATATTAGGGGGCCTAGATCTATTCCGTTTTGGCCTGAAATGCACCAGAACAGGAAAAAAAATGAACTTAAAAAGGGAAAAACAGTGACCGAGTCCCTGTACAGATCGAGTGAGAGCTTCGGTCTAGCATTAATACGTAGCCTACATGGCTACAGTACAAAATTGGTGAATGGAGCCAATGGATTTTCAGAAGAATTAATAATCAGAGACGTAAACCGAACGCGAAGCTTTTGGTCTAGACTAGACCAAAAGCTTCGGTCTCTGTTTTGTTGGTTGTTCAGCTGAACTTCGTTGGCTTCACTCACCAAATACAGAGACCGAAGTTCTAGCGCGATCTGTACAGGGGACTCAATGGCCATATGTTTATGTACTTAAGATCGGATAAAACGGGGAAGTGAATTTGCGCGACAGCCGAGGTAAGTCACTGTTTTTGTTCCTTTTAACTTCATTTTTCTCAGTTTTTTGGCAATTGATGCCAAGAGGGAATATAAATTTGCACTCTGGTCACTATAACTTTCGAAATTTTTATTCATTAAAGACAAAAATTGAAAAGCCCCGACGAGGGGATTTTGCATTGCAAGTCCCCTAATGGTGGCTGCACGATAGCGAGCCGTCTGTGTATGAGGAGAAATAAAAAAAAATGTTAAAAAACTCCTCGAAACAGACGGCTGCCAGCTGTCTAGGTCTAGACTAGTCTATAGTTGCAACAGCAACTGGGCGTTGTGGCGAGCGCCTGTAATCCAAGCTGTGGGGAAGTTACAAATTGATGCAGAGGTTCAAGCCTCGGGTTCGAGCCCTGGTCACGTCTTTCGGATGGTGACGTTAAAGGTCAGTCCCAGACGTAAATAATATCATATCTGATTGATACACGTCTGACAAAACTCAAACATACACACACACACAGCAGCTTTCCCCCAGTCCCAATCTATGTGTTTAGGCATAACGTACTGTCTAAACAATAAAAGTGCAAGTCCCTTGGCAAGCGGCCTTGTCTTTTCGTTACTTGTAAACTCTTTCAAGGGGGCGTAGATTGTGCGGTACAGTGCACGAACTTTGCCCCGATCCCAAGGGAGTCCAACTCTTGTGGCTAGCTGTGCCTGTGTGACCTTATCGCCGATACTACTGTAGAGCCATACTACGTTTCACAGCTAATAAATCTATCTTAAATGAGCAATGACTGTTAGCACTTTTCATTATAAAAATTACTACTTACAATTCACAGCAGAATAGACGAAATATATTATTATTTGGATCCTGCCAAACGATGTCGGGTCAGTAACTTACGTTGGTCACATGCACAGGCAACAAATCTAGCATGTTGACTCATCATCACTTCCGGGGTACCGGTACCGTACGGCGTTGTAACTGCATTTTATGGCACTGCACTGTGTATGACTATGAGCTCCTAGGCCCCACACTCTTGGCTGAAAATTATTATATCTCATAAAAATAAAGTAAAATTCACCGAGAAAATGTTAAACATCGAAAAAATCATCAAAATCTGGTAACAAATAACTAATGAACTCAGTTGGGCTCTGATATATGCACACCGTACACAGCAAAAACTGTGGTGTTAACCGGTGTACATAGTCATAGAGGACCACACCAGTTACTTTACACCGGTGTTAAATTGGTGGTGTTAGTTTTACACCTTTAGGTGTCATTACAATACCTTTTGTTGTTACATTTACGCTCTTTGGTGTTATGTTTAATCTCTAGGGTGTAATTTTAACACCTCAGGGTGTCGGTCCTCTATTAACACAAATTGGTGTCAGATTTAACACCACAGTTTTTACAGTGTACCGTCATGCAGCGGCCGGGCCGGGGGGGGGGATATCATGACACATCCTAGCTATTTCTCATGATATTGACTTAAATAAATGTATGTTCCGTACCCCATCTGCGAAAAAAAATATGTGGAAACATGTCTGCAACGAGGAACTCAATAATTCATTGCTTGAAATAGACAAAGTTAACTGATAAAGTGTGTTAATTTGCATATGCAATGGAACACTCATGTTCAAAATATGACCCAAAAAGTATTTAAATTTATTGGTATCCTGTAGGCCAGTGGCGTACCGTGGGTCACGGCATTGGGGGGCCGGGCACCGGCCAAAATTTTGAGTCACTTAGTGAGCGCGCGAAGCGTGCTCAATTGTCAGGTATACTGACCTAATAGAGACATTTTAAGGAAGCATTTGTAGTCATTGTAATCATGAATAAAAATACGCATCTCAGTAATCAAACAATGCGAGCACGAAGCGCGAGCTGAAAATTTTTTATATTCAGACCTAAAAAGGTACATTATAATCGATTTTGTAATCATAATACGTATCTGTCTCTCTAAACAATGCGAGCGCAAAGCGCGAGCCGAAATTTTTGTATATATTGACCCCAAACAGGATTTTAGGAATCCCTTAATATATCTCACCACAGTCATCTAATGCGAGTGCAAAGCGCTTGCTGATTTTGTAAGAATTACATCTGAACACATGAAGCACTTTGTGTAGTCATTGTAATCATGATTACCATACGCATCTCACTAATCAAATATTGTGAGCGCGAAGTGCGAGCTGAAAATTTAGATAATTCAGACCTGAGGCGGGGAATCCTAAGGCTTGCTTGTAGGAATTCACTAAGACCATACGTATTTCAATAACCAAATGATGCGAGCGCGAAGCGCGAGCTGAAAATTTTTGATATCCAGATCAGAAAAAGGGACATTTTAAGGACTGATTTTTTAGGAATTCACAGAGAGCAGACTTATCTCACCAATCCACTGATACGAACGTAATAACGGAAGGAAATGTTTTATATTAAGATCTTAACATGGGGCAATCATTTTAAGTAATCATTAAAAAAGAAGCATATGTCACAACATAAAATAATAATATATTTGGTTTATATTGACTTGAAACGGGAGTTTTTCGTACAACAGGTTTATAATGTATATCTCTCCCTAAACAGACAATGCGAGCACCAGGAACAATGACAACATCGGCCCTGAGCAAATTATGTTTCACAAAGTTATAATAATAATAATAATAATGTTTTATTTACCCAGGGTAGCCACTTCAGTTAGGAAACTGCTCTACCAGCGGGCCCTGCATAACATAACATGTTATTATTACCCTTCTCCAATCTAAATGCTGAGCGCCTAGCAAGAAGGCAGAAGGTCCCATTTTTATGATAAAAATGTTTCCATAACATGATTATAATGTAATATACCATTATAATGAATAATAATTTCTTCTTTCCCACTACGTTCCTCTTCATTTCTCCCTCTTTTTCTCCTTTTCCCCGTTTTTTTTTGGTCAGCCGATGGGGGGGGCACGTGCCCCCCATGTCCCCCCGTAGTTACGCCACTGCTGTAGGCCTATAGTTCAAGTTCAAGATCGTCACTATTTATCCATTTTGTTCACAACTTCAAGTCAATATTACTATATTACATTTATAAGCTACTCGTTTACATAAATTAAGCCTCCATTTGACAAAAGAAAAGGGGAATACTAGTATAGAAATAACTAGTAATCAATAATTCGTTACTATTCAAAATTTCATTCCAATGGACAATGATGTAGTATTACTTTAACACCTTATTTGAAAAAGTTACTGCATATAATTAAAAAGTATTTTAGTAGCGAAAGTTTAGAATTTCATTCCAATAAGAAAAAATGCGTTAAGTATTAACATGTTGATTTTAAAATTACTGTACTGCCTCCAAATAGGTTTAAATTTCGCGTGTGTAATCAAATATTTCATTACAAACAATTGAAAATTACATTTCAATAATAAGTGCATGAAGTATTAAGATATTAATTCAAAAAGCTATTGTATAGAAATAACTATAGTAATCAGTATTTCAGTACGAAAAAATCTACAATTTCATTCCGATGATAAATGTTAGGTATTAGTATTTATTCATTATAGCTACTGTTTTGATTTCAAATAGGGCTAAATCGAATATGTGTAATCAATATTTCATTCAGACAAACAATTTTGAATTTCAAATTTTCATTCCAATACGTGTAATAAAACCATGAAGTATTAACATAGGTTAAAAGACTCTCTTCCAATACCCGTTTTAGAGATTCGTTCCAGTTATGGCCAGTGAAAACTAATAATGTCATGAAATTCTTACGACATAATTTCCCTGGGGTTTGGAATGCAAGTCTGTTAAGTTATTAATAAAATAAAAACAAGCAGTTTCTATATCTTAAATATAGGGCCTAGTTATTTTTTCTCTTGTAAATTGACACTTCAAATGTTTTTTCTGTTTCTTTGTGCTTTTTGTTGTTGTTTTTGTATCATATTTAATTCTACATCTCATCGTTTCTGTATACCATGTAATGTTAACGATGTTCTAAGAACTGCGCTTATACAAGGCTTCTTGGCTTTATTTATGCAGTTCCCCGGTTCATTGTAAACTCTTGCTTGTAAATAGTTTTTCATATCTTATTTTATATTTGTTTTTTAATCGAGAATGAAAAAATACAAATTGAACTGAATAGAATAAAATTAGACTATTGTTTTCTTGTTTCGGGGAGCTCGTTAACACGTAAAATGGGCCCTCCTAAGGTGAAAGGGGCACAGAACA
Organism: Lytechinus variegatus; assembly: GCF_018143015.1. Classification (NCBI taxonomy): domain Eukaryota; kingdom Metazoa; phylum Echinodermata; class Echinoidea; order Temnopleuroida; family Toxopneustidae; genus Lytechinus; species Lytechinus variegatus. The sequence goes on along the minus strand of NC_054742.1, from coordinate 7,689,700 downwards.
CGTTCGGAAGGGGGTGCATTTTGGCAACTAAATAAATGGCACCTAAAAGGGCAATTAGTAACACCTAAAACGGGTCCTCCTCAGATGAAGGGGCACAGAACACGTTCGTGAGGGGCACTTTGAAGTTGGATAAAAAGGGGCACTGATTCGAGAAAGGGCACTTTCTGACACATAAATCGGGTTCTTCTGAGGTGAAAGGGGTACATTAGAAATTCGAGAAGGGGCGCATTTTTGCAACAACAACAAAAATGGCACCTATACGAGAAAGAGCACATGGTAACACATAAAACGGGTCCTCTTCAAATGAAAGGGGCACAGTACACATTCGTGAGGGGGCATTTTTATTGCGTAAAAAGGACACCTTTTCAGTGCTTCAGTAAGTGGGGGGCACTGTGCCCCCTGTCTCTTATACCATTGCAACGAAAAGTAGGGTATAAAATCTCAAAAAAATCACCATAAGAATTGGTCCCCACTTGAATATCTCATTTGAAATGATTTTAATGATAATTTTCGTAATTCACACTTTATTTCTTTGTATGAAATGTATACATGTGTTTTATACTGTAATTGTTTAATCATGTTGCTACAATGTACAACAAAAATCATTTTAAAAAATCAAAAGATGAAAGGCAACAAATTAGACAGCAGCAATGTTTATCTGAAACATTAAATCAATTGACAACAAACAAATCTACTCACCAAAAACTCGAAGTCCTTACGATATAAGTTGTAGATTGTTTGTTAATACTTGTAGAACATTGATGGATGTTGCTAGAGAGACTATTCCACATCACGGGACCAGACAAACTTATCTTTCTTCCTCCTCTTGTCTTTCCTCATTTTTGGTCCTCTCCTTCCTCCTACTTTTTTTTCTTTCTCTTTTCCCCTTCTTTTTTTTTTTATTTATATGCCAGGGGCACAGCCCCTGCCCACACACATACACAACTTTTAATCACACAATTTTGTCTCAATAGCGTAAATTTGGGGGGCACAATTTTATTAATAATAACTTTCATCAAGCGCTTTTTTAAACAAGTTACAAAGCAATATACAAAATTACAAAAAAGTACATTCGGTATAAACTTAAAATAAAACAACACAAAATGAAATCCTACTTGCAATATATCAAAACAAGTAAGATTTGAGTATTTTCTTAAACACATCAATATAAAGATATTGTTTAAGTTTATAATGTCTGCATTCCAATATTTTTGGAGCAAACACATAAAATGACATATCCCCTATTGACCCATCTCTCCATAAAAGTAGGGAGACTAGGGGCTGGACAATTTGACAAGCAAAAAAAGGTAATCACCCAAAAAGCAACGTCATCTTATCCAAAATGCATGTTTAATTTCGATTTTTAATGATGTATTTCTTTCCACCAAAAATAGGAGAGAGGCATTTGAAATTGTGCCCCCTACCAGTTTGGGTAGGGGGACGCGTCCCCCTGTCTCCCCCCCCCCTAGATTTCCGACAATGCCCGTTGACTGATTGGTTTGAATGTCCGTGAGATGTGAAGAGAGGTGATGATGATCGAGTGTTGTACATTGATTGACCGAACACTCAGAAGGTCTGAAAACTACTAGTACGGGAGCCAGGAGGGGTCAGCATAGCTGAAAGGGTAGACAATTTTCATGTTAATGAAGCTATTCCCCATATCACACAATGCAATGAATGGGGCGTCTGTGGCCGTAGGGGCCCTTAAAAGAGGGCCAAAAATTGAGCTAGCTCAGCTGGAAAGGTAACCACCTGAAACCAACAGGAAAACATTCGGCATAGTTCACTTGTACATGACATTTTAAGTGGTGGGGCACCCCCGGCAGACGCCCCCAATTGGGGGCCCCAAATCAAGCTAGATCAGCTGGAAAGTTAACCACTTGAAACCAACAGGAAAATATTCGGCATAGTTCACTTGTAAATGAATGACACTCAACTGTCACTTTAAGTGGTGGGGCACCCCGGCAGACGCCCCCAATCGGGGGCCCCAAATTGAGCTAGATCAGCTGGAAAGGTAACCACCTGAAACCAACAGGAAAATGTTCGGCATAGTTCACTTGTACATGAATGACACTTAACTGACACTTTAAGTGGTGAGGCGCCCGCGGCAGACGCCCCCACCCACCCCTATTGAGCTAGATCAGCTTGCAAGGTAACCGACTGAAATCAACAGGAAAATATTTTGAATAGTTTACTTGTGCATAAATGACACTTAACTGACACTTTAAGTAATCGGGCACCCCCCCCCCCCCTCGGCAGACTCCCCCAATATGGGGCGTCCAAATTGGTTCGTAGAACGCTGGAATGAAATCCTTACTTTCTTTTCTTTTAGTTCTTAGTTTTAGAACCCTTCAATCTGTGTGTGATATGCGAGTCGGATCCGGGCCGGAACCCTTGTTACTTCTTTATATAAAGCCATTTTAAACCTTATAGAAAAAATCCCAGGTATACCATTGACGCAACACATTGCTTCAACGCAGTGGTGTAATATTTTGAGGTGGCACATATAGCAAATCTGGGAAATTGTTGCCAATGGCCAATTGAAATGAAATTCTAATTATGCGACAGTTTTTTACATTATACAGTGCGTCCCAGAATAAACGAAACCGAGATTTAGCGATCATTTATCATAACTTAATCATAAATAGAATAGATAAATGACCTACCAATTTAAAGCTTAGAATCTCCTCTTTCATCTGATATTACTTAGCTTATTTCTTATTCACGCATGAGTGAGCAAAAACAATTTGAAGAAAGGATACCAAAAACTCATTTGGCGAGAGGTATCTGGGTTTCAAAAAGAAAACCACATTTCTGAAAAGTTCAATGTCTGCTCTTTAATTTGGTACCTCAATTAAAGAAAATGGTCAAGAAATAAAAAAGTTCTGGTCATTTGAAATAAGGCTTGTATTTCCATAATTTCATGAGATAAACGAGTTTTCACCGGTTTCCCACAGAAGCTTTCGCATGGTGAACAAAAGATTTAATGCATGGCTGATCGTCAACAAAACGGAGTGTTGAGTGAGTTTGAAAGCCAGCCTGGAGAACCTCTTCATTTTATGAAATTATTGAAATTCAAGCCTTATTTCAAATGACCAGAAATTTGTTATTTCTTGACCATTTTTTGTAATTTAGGTATCAAATTAAAGAGGAAATATTGAACTTTTCAAAAATGTGGTTTTCTTTTTGAAACCCAGATACCCCCGCTAAATGAGTTTTTGATATCCTTTCTTCAAATTGTATTTGCTCACTCATGCGTGATTGAGAAATAATCTAAGTAATATCAGATGAAAGAGGGGATTCTAAGCTTTAAATTGGTAGGTCATTTGTCTATTTTATTTATGATTAAGTAATGATAAATGATCGCTAAATCTCGGTTTCGTTTTTTCTGGGACGCACTGTATATCAAAATTATTTATTATATTTCATAATTATTTCATTTTTCCGCAATTAATTTCTTGTCCTTTTCATCTTTATTTTCTTCCCCCTTGGCTGTGGAACCAAGCCCCGCACCCCATATATACGGTGGAGCTTCCTCATTAAGACATCATATCAGAGACTTATGCTGAATTCGATTTTTTAATTTCGGCTAGTGTAATTCTCTTATCAGGGGAGGGGGGTTGTGTGTGTATATGATGATTGACAGTAAATGACCCTTGTTGCTTTATTCTGTAATTTCTGTAGACGATCTAGGTTATGAGAGCTGACACCATATATGACTGAAGTGGTTAAGGCCTATAAGATAATATGACAAAATAAAATAATGATTGTAATAACAATTTCCCTTTTGATCAATATGCCCTAACGATGAGTATCTGTAGGCTCATAGGCCGTGTCTGTAAGGTCTGGAGGTCATTTTTTTTGTCGGCGAGAACCAACTTATGAATTTGTTGACAAAGTAAACCCATGATACTTGTACATTAAGCTTGTCCGGGATTTTAGTTGTGGAACCTAAATCATTAGAATATCGTTAAATTCAATTTATTAATCATTTTTTAATAATATAGGCATAAACACTTCATTCATATATGTTTTTTTTTTTCTTAAACTGAAGGGCACTGTCACCTTGTAAGTCCATGCAGTAACCAACACGTAATCTGTTAACATTCAAAATTGTTTTCGCGTAGTTATTATCAATTTATTCCATAAATTAAAATAGAAGAGTACTTTGTCGATATGTTTATACGTCATGTAAGATATAATATATTAGGACAGGGGTAGATCGATGTTGTGATAAACCTACTTTTAATGAGATTTCAGGGTTGTGCAAACGAATGTTTCCTTTTATGTTTATCTCCATGTACACAGATGTGAATTAGCACGCATGGTCATGGTGGTGTTCAATTTTTTTTTTCTAGACTGCAGTAAATATGATGTTTGCAGCTCTTAGTATCAAATTGTAATTGTGCTAGATTTCAGATCAGAAAAAAATCAATCAAGAGAAACTTGGAGAGATGTACTGTATATAAACTTGAGAATTTTATAATCATTTCATCACCATTCAAAGAGAGCCAGAATACCTGTGATCGAGCTCCGAGTTTAGTGAGTATATTTTTTTACAGCTTCAAGGGGATCATGGTTAAACCATTAAAGGGGGCAGATTTTCCTTAAATATTTCTAGATTCAAAATTCATGTTCAGGTCCTACCTTCTTAATGCAGCTTTTTCTTTACTCATATATATACACAGTTGAGGCCGAAAGTTTACATACACCCATGGAATTCAATGAAATTCGTTCACTTGCCAAACATTGTTAAATTTACTATATCTTCAGAAATATAAATACTACCATGAAGAATTTGGTATCAAATGAAAGAGCATACATGTATTGAGCTCTTCCACATGATTGGAATACCGTTGAGATCAAAGTATATTTCATTTTCAGGTGGAATTTTCTTTGAAGAAAAAAAGAAATATTAAATGCCATTGTATTCTATTGTTAGTTTTTATATTTTCAAACATCGTTTCATAAAAATATATAAATGTCAAATCTATAATTTATATTAAATTTTCTATTTCTTTACAATATTTAAATAAAAAAAGAGTTGCCAAAAGCTGTTGTACATGTAAAGCTTTACACATTTGTATTTCTTCTCTCATACGTGTACTGTCTCAAAGCAATAGCTCCGATCCAGCTGAGGCATGGCGGCTTGTCATTGTTCAAAACTCACCTTCACCCGACAAAGGAAAATATAATTGGTATAGTGTCGAAAATCTGTCTATCTGACGGTCAATCGGATCTGGCTCGCCCTAACCATTAACCCGTCTCTGTGGTCTAGTGGTTAAAGCACCGGCGTTCAAAGCTGGGGGCCCGGGTTCGATTCCCGGCATCACCAATTTTTCTAAAGGGTAGATAGCTCTGGGGAACCTTGATTTAAGCTACGCCTACCATTGTTCTCTTCATCCATTTCTTTACAATATTTAAATAAAAAAAGAGTTGCCAAAAGCTGTTGTACAATCATGTAAAGCTTTACACACATATATATATATGTATATATATATATAAATATGTATATATATACTGCATATTCTAATTTTCACCTCATTGTCAAGTGAAACAAAGATTAATTCCTTGTTGGTATGCAAATGAGGAGACTGATGACATCATCCACTGACTATTTCTTTTGTATTTTATATATATATATATATATATATATATATATATATATGTATATAATTTGCAAGTGATTGGCACTCGCATTAGTAGATAACTATGGTGAAATACTCTTAATGCATTCTTAAAAAATCCCTGTTTGGGGTCAATATAGTCAAAATTTCAGCTCACGCTTTGTGTTCACATTTATTCTTTAGATAGACAGGAACTTATAATGATAAAAAATTGCTTATTATGTCCCTTTTTAGGTCTGAATATAAAAAGTTTGTCAGCTCGCGCTTTCGCGCTCGTATTGTTTGATGAGTCCTTAAAATCTCTCTACTACAATATACCTGGCAATTGAGCCCTCTTCGCGCGCCCACTAAGTGCCTCCAATTTTTGCTAGTGCCCCTCCAATACCGTGACCCACGGTACGCTACTGTTGATAATTTCAATTAGAGTTAGAATTAAGATTCCGAAAAATGTAAAGATGAGGATTAGGGTTTATTTAGTTTTGGTGGTTAGGTTTTTAGTACTTGGCTGGATGGCTGATTTTCCGTCATAGCAATTGTCGCCGGAGCCGGTATCATGCTAAGTTATGTATATATATATATATATATATATATATATATATATATATATAATAATTATATATATATATATGTATATATACACACACACACACACACACATGTATATTGTGTGTGATAGTGGGTGTAGGTGTTTGAGTATGGGTGTGTGGGTGTGTGTGTTTTATATATATACTTTGTACTGAAAATATAGTCTGTTATGTGTTCACAACTGCATAATATATAATATCATATGAAGATATCCATGTATTTTTAAGTTCAATAAATACCAAAAAATTATTAACTTTTAAGTACTGTATCAAATTCACCCTTTTCATTTTTTTTGTGCAGAAACAAACCAAACATGAAGACAACCATTGTTTTCCTTATGTTGCTGGGCATCACTTGCCTAGCAATAAACTCAGTGAAGGCTTCCAGTTCGAGTAGTTCGAGTAGTTCGAGTGGATCGACTGCTGAGGACGAGGAAACCTATAATGGCAGCAACAATGAAGATCAAGGAGCTAGCGATGACGGTGAGGATGCTGATGGAGAATATCAGACGTCCGATTCTAATGAAGACGATGACGATGACAGCGAAAGCAACGATGATGTGGAAGAAGACCAAGATGAAGGAAGTTCTGAAGATAATGAGTCATCAAGTGACAGTGAACCATCGTCTATAGATTCGTCTTCATCTACAAGAAAGTCATCACTGATTTGGCCTGCATAGTTATAAGAAAGTCACCACATAGGCCTACACTGATTTGTCGAATTATCGTACATGATAAGTTGCCGTTTCATTTATGATAGAGTCTATAAAAATTTACACAATTGGCCAAATATGATATATCAACATATAAAGAAAATTTTATTTTTGGTGTTAGTAGCAGTTCTTCGAAATTTCAAAGATTTCATAAATACATTTTCTATTCTTTGAATCATTCATGAAGTTTTTCGAGAAGAACTCTGGTCAAAATATGAAATAAAATCACCGATGATATAGAAATACTAATTGTGTCACGCCATGATAACAGAAAAGTTCAACAGAGTGTATGACCCCCCGCCTGCCAAGAAAAAAAAAGATGAAGAAGAAAGATGGAGATGAGAGTGATATGAAAAAAATGTAAACTACTATGATTCCATGGCGAATGCTTTTGGAAATCAGGAGGAAAAGATAAAATAAAAAGTTCATGATAGGATAACAAACCAGACGATTGATCCCTTTCTTTTAAGTGTTACGTGAGTAACATTATCATTATTGTAACTACTATGGAAAACTGATTGATTAACTCTACTAACTAAGCCCTGTTACTATCCTGGTAGTTGTAATAAAGATAAAGAAATCACAGTTGTAACCCTTTATGAAACGGGCCAATTGTCTATCAGGGAGAGAAAAAGTGAGAAAAATAAGAAAGTAAAAAGGAGACTCTGCAGTTCATATTTTGACTTATAGACAGAGGGATATGAGATGAGAAAAGGATGAAGGTAAACAAGTCCGTTTTATTCTTTCTTTGTTCTCAGAATCTGGAAATTATTATTTATATGCAGAATGAGAGGTAACGAAAGGGGGGTTAAGAATATGTGCAATAAAGAAATGCAAGTATGCAAAGGGAAATACTCAAAGAGAGAGAAGGATATGGAGGGAGTGGAGAGGGAGAGAGAAAGAGAGAGGGGGAGGGGAAAGTACGTGCCTAGGTGATGATAGTGATAATTTTGATAATTATGAGGAGGAGGGAAAATAGAAGGAGGTGGGGGTGGGACCCCTCTGGTTTGAAGCGAGAGGGGACGAAACAATATAGGGAGATACATAATGAAGTTATGAAAGTAATGGAGAAATAGTGAGAGAGAGAGATAAGTATATAGGAACACGATGTAAAAAAGGGGCAGTGCAATTAACAAAGGACAGTACATAATTATAGAAAACTGACCCAGACTCCCCCAGGCTCTGCGAGATAGAAAGGGAGTAAAGGAATATGAGATAGAGATTTATAGTAATATTATTAAAGTAGGAGTAAAATGGGACTTCAAGGAAAAGGAGTACAGGGGTAAAGCAATGAGATAGAGATTTATAGTAATATTATTGAAGTAGGAGTCAAAGAAAATTACTGTTACTATTACTAATACTATTATACTATTACTACTACTACTACTACTACTACTACTACTACTACTACTACTACTACTACTACTACTACTACTACTACTACTACTACTACTACTACTACTACTACATGTACTACTACTATACTACTCTATACTACAACTACTACTACTACTACTACTACTACTACTACTACTACTACTACTACTACTACTACTACTACTACTACTACTACTACTACTATACTACTGTATACTACTACTCCTACTACTACTACAACTACTGCTACTGCTACTACTACTACTACTACCACCACTTCTACTACTACTTCTACTACCACCGCCACTTCTGCCACTACTATACTACTTGTACTACTACTTCTTCTACTACTATACTACTACTACTACTACTATATACTACTACTACTACTACTACTACTACTACTACAACAACTACTACTACTACTACTACTATACTACTCCATACTACTACTACTACTACTACTACTACAACTACTGCTACTACTACTACTACTACTACTACTACTACTACTACTACTACTACTACTACTATACTACTGTATACTACTACTCCTACTACTACTACAACTACTGCTACTGCTACTACTACTACTACTACCACCACTTCTACTACTACTTGTACTACCACCACCACTTCTGCCACTACTATACTACTTGTACTACTACTTCTTCTTCTACTATACTACTACTACTACTACTACTTCTACTACTACTACTACTACTACTACTACTACTACTTCTACTAATACTACCACTACCACTTTTACCACCACTACCACTATAGAAATACTTGTTCTAATAAAAATATTGCTCCTACTCCTACTACTAGTACTATACTACTACTACTACTACTACTACTACTACTACTACTGCTATATACTTCTACTACTACTACTACTTCTACGACTACTACTACCACTGCTGCTACATATAAAAATTAAAATCATAATGATGATAATTTTAGTTATAATGATAATAGTAACACATACAATTTTTCCCTGATTTCTACTAAAACAATTACTCATATTTCTACTACTACTCCCACCACCACTTCTGCCACTACTATACTACTTGTACTACTACTACTACTGCTGCTGCTGCTGCTGCTGCTACTACTACTACTACTACTACTACTACTATACTACTACTATACTGCTACTACTACTGCTATTACTACTTCTACTACTATACTACTACTACTATACTACTACTACTGCGACTACTGGCTCGAGACATATGTTAAGTAAATGTAACGTTTTAAAAGCAAATATCAATAACATTGCAATTCAACAGTCTACTAATGTTAAATATCTCGGATTTGTAATTGACAATAAACTGAAGTGGGATGTCCATATTGAAAACCTATGTAGAACGGTCGGTAAGTTAGTCAAATATTCGGGTAGACTCTGCTATTTTATTGAGACAAATCTAAATTTGATTTACAAATCCATTATCTTGCCCCTTTTCGACTATGCGGATATTTTAATTGATTCAATAAAAAACTTACCAAACAATTGCAAACCCTCCAGAATCGTGCTCGCAGAATAATAATGAAAGTCGACCCATATGATCATATCTCTAATGCACAAATTCATTCAGATTTAAATTGGTCTTCTCTGGAATCTAGACGTAAGAAAAATCTCATTATATTTGTTTATAAATCAGTCAATAACATGTTGTCTCCAATCATGTCCGATATGTTTCAGCCATCTTTCCATCAATATTACTACGTAATTGTCACAACTTTGCTTTACCCAAACCCAAAACAGAATACTCTCGTCGCACTATCCAATACAGAGGTGCATCTCAATATAATACCCTTCCCCATCACATGAAATTATTAGAAAATATCGATGCCTTCAAAGAAGGCCTTAAAAACATTTATCCAGATTTCTTGTAAATTTGATTTCAGATCCCTCATTCTTACTACTACTACTATTACTACTACTACCAGTGGCGTAGACAGGTCCTTAGACCTGGGGGGGGATGATCCCTAGCTGGGTCATACTTTATATATATATATATATATATATATATATATATATATATATATATATATATATATATATATATATATATATATATATATATATATATATATATATTATATATATATTTATATATACATATACATATATATATATAATTAATATATAAATATAAAGAATGAAGGAGATAACGTACTCGATAAAAACAAAATATCATGGGCCAAAGCAGACGAGTTAAAGATAACAAAATAACACGATCTGCCTCATGGATTATCTCGTGTGTCTTTTAATCACTTTGCTTTCAGCAATAAACAGGGCATCCAGTAATAAACAAACTTCCTTGCACATTTTACATGGCAGTAATCTTTTGTTTGATTAATGACAATGAGTAAAGATGATCATAAGAGAAATGTCATTTGTCGGATGTCTAGTTATCATCTTGGTCATGACAGTCCTGCTAAACATGATCTAGAATAACTAGTATTCCTTATTTTACTAGTATAGTAGTATACTCTTTTAAAAGTAGCGATATTGTTGATGATCAAACGAATGAATCAACAACTAAAGGAATAAACAAATAAACAGCCAAATAACTAAAAAAAATATCAATTACAATTATAGTAATAGGGGTAAAATAAAAAAAAGCTCAACATTATATTTATTATCCACGTGCAGATATGCGGACACTAAAATGATAAGCACACTCTGTTTAAAATTACCATGATTACAAAGGCTTGATTGAATTAAGTATGGAAATGAAATAAACCTCACCGGGTTGTCGGAAGTAAACTGTATAAATAGTAACTTGTTATAATTTCGATTCATTTCTTATTATGTACCTTGTTATGATGATTATGATAAAAACATAGGTAAGGAAATGTAACAGTTTATAACCCTTAAACCTAGAAGACTGCGCACGTACAGAAATCACTGGTATAAGTAATTCCAAAATACATTGCGCCTCGACTTACTTCTTCTTGAAACTGGAAGACGTTTATTTTCACCCAATATAGTTATGCAAAACAGTCCTTAACAGTAAAGGATTATAATGCCCAACATGAAGGAAAAACAGCCTAACGATCCTTAAATGTATATGACGACGCAAGACAGTTGTTATTACTTAAAACTTGCAAGTTGTAAATGCATATAAGATGATTGACTCTGAATAAAAGTCCAATTTTGATCATGTTTGTCATTGCTGTACGTTATGATTATTACTGCTATTATTATTGATTGATTTTAACTAGCATTCATTGCTTTATTACTGTATAGTTTTGCTTCTTCCCCCACAGAAACCTGGGGGGATGATTGTACACACCACCCCCCCACCTAAAATTCTGGGGGGGATGCATCCCCCCATCCCCCCCGCTATCTACGCCCCTGACTACTACTACTAACTACCAGTATCACTGCTGCTACTTATAAACAATAATATATTAATCTTATTAATAATAAAAATATTAATAATAGCACACACAGTTTATCCTTCATTTCACTTTTGCTCTACCACTGCCTCTTTATTGCCACTTTATTTTCTTTGATAAGTTTCCTGATGTAAGTTTATTTTATACTGGCAAAACCTTTAAAACCTTAAACCGACACCGATCCCTTTTTGATCTTCATATCTATAATCACATGCAGTATGGTGTTTTTTTTACGAGACAAAGCCTCAATCACCTGCGGAAGAAGTACTATTTATGTTATCGAGATGAATACATGTGAAGCATATTGGTAAACGATGCATGCTTTACAATGATGAAGGAAAACTGGCCTAAATTACGCTAGCGCCATCACGCGACCCGTTTCGGTAATTCATTCAATTCACACAACATCAGCAGGACGGCATCAGTTGGTGGTGAATGATTCATCTCGAACATTTATAATGACATTATTCTGAAAGGTGTATTTTCTTGTTTTATCGTTTGAATCACCATGGAAACATTTGGACATAAAGCTGTAAAAGATAGATCGAATTCTTCGAAAGAGAACTCAGAATCGAGCACCGGTCGTGGACTTTCGAGAGTAGGACCGGGAGTTGTGCGATCAGTGCCGTCTGAAGGTTCTCCATCCCGACGTGTCCGGCCGATCCCACCTCCAAGGACCGGTAACGCTGCTCCTGCTGCTGTTGCTAATCGTGGAAACCGTGTAACGTTAGGTATAACTCAGAATCAGCCGGTGCCAGCAAGATTTGGGAATGTTGGACGGAATTTAGGAGGAGGCGATGGATCAACTGTTAGAGTCAATGCATCTCATATTGTTGCTGGTCATGGATCAATTACTGGGGATGATTATGAGAGAAAAGTGGAAGATACACTGGAAGGAGCATGCCATGCATTTGAAGAATTGTAAGTTGATTTTACATTGTTAATGTTTCAAAATACAATGCTGAGTGACTCTAAGACATTGTGTTTGTTATTTGTTGGAAGACTGTGCAAGTCTGAAGAAAAATTATTTGTGACTGAGTAAACAAGTAAATGAAAAACAGAGTTTGAAGAAAAGGAAAGTAGCCTAGTCCTAGAAATGTAATTCTGTGTAATGGTATGATTATTATCATCATAATTTCATAGTTGTCTCAATCATCATTATTGGCATTGCATCATGACATCAACATCATTATTCATCATTCATTTTCTTGTGATACTGTTGAAGCCATTGTTTGAAATAGTCATATCATATGTAATAGTTTTGTGTTGGGGATTTATGGGAGAGGAAATGGCTTATGTCGTTTATGCTGACAAGTGTGATGATCTGAGGATTTCAAACAAAAGAAATCTCATAATTGGAGCATCTCCTTACTCCAGCCATGAAACTGCTCTCCGCACCCTTGATGAAGTGAGGTATCTTGTAGATATACTTCAATGAAACCTCAGCTGGAAAGTGACTACCGGAAACCCCCATATCAACATCATCTGTAAAAGAGTAACAGGCAGCACTTTCTGGTTCCTTCTATGCAACCTGAGGAAATGCCCAGCTAGCATAAAAGAGAGAGCGCAATTGTTGAGTACTCTTCTTTGGGTCGGGAGACTGATACCAAAGAGCTTTCTTTAAGACTGAAATGGTTCAGTGGTGTGCAGCTAGATTTGTAAAAGGTGATACCGACAGGGCATTGTCACATGGATGATGAAAGGACTATGTTGGCAGTCTCTTCATGAACGATGAGCTCACAATGATATCATCATAAAGTACAGAATGGTCAGTGGTATAATCGGTCCTTGCCATCCCAGCTACACCACCTTGCCTTAATGCCCCAACTGAAGTTCTGAACCAACCAGAGGACGTTGCCTACAATTCAAACAACAGAATTGTAGAATCCTCCCCTACCGATACAGCTTTTTCCCCAAGTATCATCTGCTTGTGGAATGTCCTGCCTATGATAGTGGTTTTGGCTCCTTCAACTGAGTCTTTCAGGAGCCACCTGGAACCACTCACCCTCCATTAGCTCTCCTGTTGATATGCAAAGTTTTACTTGCACTATAGTTTAGTTTTGTTGTACCAAATGTCACATGTTTTTGTTGTTGGTTGGTTTAGTTTAGTTTGATGATGGTACTATCTATCAATATCTGATGATTTCCGCCAGGCTAAGCAAGAGGGATTCGATCCTCCCCTGTACAGCTCTTGTCATTTGATTTTACTATTAATTGCACAGTGTATGAGACATAGATTCACCTACATGTAGGAAAGGCTTTTTAGAGCATTAAAATCCTTTTGAGTATTTTTAGCTTTTATTAAGTAAAATACTCAAAAAGATTTTAATGCTCTGCAATGCCTTTCTGAGGTGAATCTATATCTCTTTATAGTTTGTGATTGTGGCTTCATTGAAGTACGACTCCATACTCTATAAAGAGGACTGTACTAAACGGAAGAACAAGAAGAAGAAGTAGAAGATGATGAAGAAGCAGAAGAAGAAGATGAAGAAGAAGAAGAAGAAGAAGAAGAAGGAGGAGGAGGAGGAGGAGGGGGAGAAGAAGGAGGAGGAGGAGGAGGAGTAGGAGAAAGAGGAGAAAAAGAAGAAGGAGGGGGAGAAGAAAAAGAAGAAGGATTATTAAATCCATCAAAAATCACATTCGGATATATATAATCTGTTTTGCATGTTGTATTTTTTCCAAAATAATGATTTTTGGTTTGATTTTACTTCATACATTTTAGAAAAGTTTTTATTTTATTTGTACTTGGTTTTGAATAGAAGATTGTTAAAGATTTGGTTATCATTGAAAATGAGAAAGTATAAAGTTGATTGAATGACCAATATTTTGCAGATTCCATAGAGGCCTACATTCTGTTTTTGTGATGAGCCTGTAATGGGCCTTAGTCATAATTTTGTTTTTGTTTACTGGTGCCCACCAAAAATCTCTTACTCTTTGAATTGTTCTTATATTTCTTTATTTTGTAATGTCTGCTGGCTCCAATGGACTGGTCAGTTAGACTCAAGTATAATTTGTAATGACTAATAATGTGATAATCCAACAGTAGAAAGATTTAAGCCATATATTGGATTATTCATTAAAAGAAATAGTGGCATGGCAAAATGGCGATGAATTTAAATCATTGTACTGTAACTTAGAGTAGGACATTTTATTAGACACAAGTAAAACAAAACAATTTCAAACTTCAAATAATAAATGAATAAAATTAGAATAAGTAGGACCACCATATTAGTGAAGCGAAGTGAAACTGATTTAGAGATAATGCAATGGAATTGTTAACTGAATAAATCTTTGCTTGAATTAAACAACAAGCTTTTTTGTTAGGCCCTGATGGCTTATAAATCATATTTGATGTGAAAAATACATTGTAAGAAGAAAGTGAGTTTGTGTACGGAATTCAATTCTGCATTTGTAAATTAGATATAAGTTATATTGATATATGCTTGGAATAGTGATCATGATGTTCAGATATTAGTATGATGCAGGTAAAATGCAGTTTAAGATTAAAACTAATTATTTGACTGAACTACAAACACAGGTCCTACTTTGTAATTGACCAAAAATTCTCATCTTTGATGCAGATCTTTTCTTTTTTTATTGTACAGCTGTAATAAGTCCAGAGTGCAAAAAGTGCAAAAAGCATTTGGAACACATGTGAGCCTTCTTCATTGCAGGCTCTTTAATTATTACACTGAATAGTTGGTTATTATTTATCACATGGCTAAACTTCACTACAGAAGATTGGAGATGATAATTATTCACAAAATACAAGATTTCCAATGACTTACTAAGTCCAATACTTGAGACAGATACTGTTATTAATTGAACAATAGGTCTAACCATACATAAGAATGAGATTATGACTTGAGTTCAGCACTAACAGAACAAAAACAAATATGGAGAATTACATTGTATAGGGGATATTATTGATCACCATTTAAATCCCACATTCTTATTGCTTCAAATTTTAATGGTTCATTTCTTTTGTTATTATTACTGTACAAGTAAATTGAAATGAGAATGATTTTAGGTAGTGTACATGCTTGCTTTAACAAGATTCAAGAGATGCCAGCTCAGGAATATACACATGACCTTGCATACAGTACATGCATATGAAATCAACTCTAAAAAACCCCATGTACCACATCCCAGCCTTTATTCTTGAAAATTGCCTAGATTTCCCCCCTTATGTTTATCATTAAGATATCAGTATGTGCGGCTCAAAGGGCTTTGTGTGGTGTGCTCATTTTATGTTAAGTTTTTCAGTCATGTTAAAGATCCTGTAGAAACCACAGAATGATGTATTAGTTTTTTGTTCTATGCACACCTATGCACACATTTTTGTCTTTCTCCTTATTCCCTCATGTTCTCTCCATGGAGCTATAGCTGTGTGTGTTTTCTTCTCTCTCACTTCACATGTTCCCTTGGCCCTGAAAAGCCAGCTTCTGCTAATTACATCTTATGGCTCTCTTCTATGCTGTACATCTAGACTTATTGTTCCACCTGGGTTTGATAGAATATCTAGAATTATAACAGAATATGAATATGCATGAACATACATACAGAGCTACTTCATTTCCAATATTGTCTTGAATCTGTACCTGGTCTCCCCAGTACATGTAACAATAAGAAATTTATCAAGAAAGAAAGGGAGGAGATGAGATGTAATTTTGGACATGCTGTTGTCACAGACTCAAGGGCCTGTATTCTGAACTCGGGTTTAAAGTTTAAAGTTGTGGTTTAAGTATGGAGAGCCAGTTGGAGCACAAATCCCTACCAGTACACATTCAATTTATTAATCATCTGGGAATGATAACTTAAGTATTTTTCTTCATTATGAAAGCAAAATGAAACAAAATTGTAAACGTAAGAAATATACAATATAAGCAGAATCATTGAATTTTTGGCTCCCCATGATTTTAGCACAGAGTTAGACCATGGTCTAAGTTAAACTTAATTTAGAATATGGGCCAATGGGTGAAAATGCTTTCATTCTGAGCCATATGGTACATGGTGTTAAAGTGAGATGAAAGAAAGATAAGGTAAGATAATAAAATAATATACAATAAGATGTAAGATACTTGTAAGGAAAATCATTGCAATATTTGACTGATTTTTACATGCATCTTTAAATCTAAAAGCATTTCGGAATGTAGATTTATTCTCGCATTCTTTATTAGTGGGGTTCATTTTTTTTGTAACTCACTCTCACATTCCTTCAAGTGTAATGTTGTGCTTTCAAAGATTTTTAAGCTCATTTTCAGCAAGACATTTTTTCTTTATTTTTCATTTATTGCTTTACAGTATTTCGTCCTGTATTCCTTTCCAAGTATTAACCATGTAACTATTTGATTAACTTTGGAATTTGGTTGTAAGTGCCAACGTCTATTCTGTGGCCTCTTGGTTTTCTACAAATGTTTACAATGCCATTATCAAAAGTGTGTCAAGCTAATTTATTCAATTTCAATAAATAATGAGAATAATTCAGAGCTTAGAAACAATTTTTTGATAAGCACTATACAAGTAATGTTAATTATTATTACTATTTAGTTACATTTATGTAGCACTTAATACACTTTCTTTCTAAGCATTTTTCATTGCAATTATAATTACCCAGTCATTGAATTCTTGCAATCGTGTATGGAATTCATTTATGAAAGGTGATGCCTATTACAAGATGCAGTTTCTACTAGTGCATGCAAATATTATAAAGCCAGTGATAAACAACCAACTGCATGTATTCTAAAATTCATCAATAATAGCTGAGATTGATACAACATTGTTAGTTTCTTACAGGCAAGAGCACAGTTGTGAACTTTGTGACAATGTCTTTGGTCGTAATGCCAATAAATCTATTGCTAAAATTGTCGGGGAAATGAGAAAAGGAGAGGGTGAGAGGATGGGTAAAATGTGTGAATGAGTGATAGTGTATTCACCCTTACATGTACATGGTAGCTGGCCACTGGTAGTGAATCCAGCCCAAGTGGAAACGAACACTCTCTATGCATAATGTGCATTATTCAAAGCAAGGCCAAGTACAGGGAGGGCGAGTGTCCTGCTGACTCATTATCATTGGAAGAGAAATGAGAACGGAAGAAAGAGAGAGAGGGAGGGAGTGGATGGATGCTGAAAGGAGATGGGAGAGAATAGGGGAGAGGGGGAGAGGGGGAGAGGGGATGGATGGATGCTGAAAGGAGAGTAAGGGAGAGAGGGGAGAGGGATGGAGGGATGCTGAAAGGAGATACATGTAGGATAGGGGTAAGGGAGGGAGAGGGAGGGAGTGGATGGATGCTGAAAGGAGATGGGAGAGGATGGGGAAAGGGAGAGAGGGGAGAGGGGGTGGATGGATGCTGAAAGGAGATAGGATAAGGGTAAGATATAGAGAGAGAGGGAGAAAGTTAGTGGATGGATGCTGAAAGGAGATAGGAGAGGATAGGGGTAAGGGAGAGAGGGGGAGAGGGGTGGATGGATGCTGAAAGGAGAGTGGAGAGAATAGGGGACAGGGGGTGAAAAAGGAGACTTCAAATCAATGTTCTGTACATAATGGATAATGATAACCTTATACATGTACATGTAATAATATGCAACAGTGATATGACAATGCATGTTTCGAAGCACTGCGTATTACTATCCTGCATGGCTTTAGCTTTGATGTATGTCTTTAGTTCCTCAAATGCCAATGGAGTGATTGAAAAGAAAAATTCAAATAAAAAAAAAATGATTGTATTGCATATAAATAATGATTTAGGTGACAGTGTATAGGATTTGGTAATTTTGCAGATTGTGACAGATTTTGTTGGATAGCCAATACTATATTTCCTCTACTGCCTTTTATACAGAGATGGTTAATTTTTCCATGGTATAAAATTTCCTACATGTACATCTTAATACCTTGGTCACATTTGCTCTACGGCGGCCGTACAGCGAGTCGAAATCAGCCGTTTTAACATTTTGTGTACGAGCTAGATATGGGTGGTTTGCATAAAAATGAATAAAACGGCTGTTTTCGACTCGCCGTACAGCCGCAGTAGAGCAAATGTGACCAAGGTATTAGTTATGTTGAATGTGCTAATAATTAACCAGGATTTATAGTGTTTCTCTTGTAACTCCATTGCTCAATTCAGTGACTTGTTACTCAAATTCATCTTCAATTTTTGTAATAAATTCTTTTAGATATTGAGATGTTGAAGCTGAAGGGATTATTTACCAGTGCATGTAGTTTAAATCTCTCTAGAGAATTCAAACTACATTCCGTTATGTTTCCCTGTCAATGGAAATAAATAGGGTTAATGAAAGTTCACATCAGATTTTAACTTGTATATTATGCATTTTTCTTATTAGAATGATTATTGTATGTACCGGTAGTCAAAAGCCTGCAATATCTTTGCCATGAATGCATGAGTGGTAATAACTTGGCCAATTATTCTGCATGTATTTCCACAAAGTAAAAAGTATATCTCTCTGAACTGCCAGGATAATCTCATCAAGGATGTTTTTGAATTGTGAGGAGATTATGACCCTTTTCCCTTTGTGCCTTATAAAAGATATCAAAGGGAGTGGAAAAAATGAAGTAGAATGAGGAAATTTTTATTGGACTTTGTGCATTTTGCATTGACGATTTAATGACCATCCTGTATTGAATTTATCACACAAAGCCCTCTGAATTTGAAATACAGTGTGTCCCACAAAAACGAAACTGAGAATCATTGCTGACTTTATCAAAACTTAATCACAAATGAATAGAACAAATGACCTATCATTGTTAAGCTTAGATTATAATCCCATCTTTCATCTGTTATAATGTAGATAAATGGCTCATTCACGCATTAGTGAATAAAAAGAATTTGAAGAAAGGATACCATAATGTTGCTTGGCGGGTGAATATCTGAATTTCAAAAAGGAAGTCAAAGTCTAAAAAACAGTTCAACATATGCTCTTTAAATGTAATTTGACACCTCAATCACAGGAAATGGTCAAGAAATAATGATCTTTGTCTTTGAAATATTGCTTACATTTCAGAATTTCATTATGAAACTGTATCACAGTTTGACTACCATACTCTATAGCTATTGCATTGCTAAAAAACAAGATGTAATGCATGACTGATCGTCAACAAAATAGAGTGTTGAGTAAATCCAAATACTTACCTGTAAAATCTCTTCATTATAGAAAGTTATTGCAATTCAAGCATTAGATAAATAAACAGGACTTTGGTATTTTTTGATAATTTTCTTAAAGGTCAAGTCCACCCCATAAAAATGTTGATTTGAGTCAATAGAGAAAACTCACAAACATAACACTGAAAATGTCATCAAAATCTGATGTAAAATAAGAAAGTTATGAAATTTCAAATTTTCACTTATTTTTCACAAAACTTATATGCACAACTAAGCAAAATTAATGAGACAGTCGATTACATGTATGCTCCTCACTATTTCTTTCGTTTTGTATTTTATCGTTTGATTGTACAATTCTACATTTTCACAGATATGGCATAGGGACCATCTTGACTGAACCATATAATATTTATATAATATTGGATGGCCTTGAGGTTAATACAAGGAAATATTGGACGAGCTTTGCATAAATATTGGACGAGTCGAAGACGAGTCCAATATTTTGCAAAGCGAGTCCTATATTTCCTTGTATTGACCGAAAAATGGGACATCCAGTATTATGATTATTCATACAGAGAATTTTAGCAAATAATTTTTAACTTACCCTCCCGCCCTGAGACTCTGACTCTGCTGTATGATGGGGGGGACCTAAAGCTACGCACTTTGTTTTCAAACCATAAAAACTGTCCCAATTTTAATATTTCAACAAATTATATTTCACTAATTTGTGGCAAACATTCTAAAGATCATTAACCAAGTAGAAAATATCACAAAACTCACTAATACGAAAATACCATCATGTTTTTCCAAAACCTCTTAATTTCGCCGCCCGATGTAGAAGGGGTCCTAAAGCTACGCACTCGATTTATCATGCAAAAAAATATTTCCTGTGCCTCAATTTCTAAAATATGTTCAAATTATTATAGGATGAAATGAAATTAAAGCGAATATAACTCCAAACTTCCTAACAGTTGTTGGTTTTCTCTGCATTTAGAGATTTACTGCAGCCTCTGTAGAAAAAAATTTAATAGGAATTGTTCATCACTCTGCAGTCACAGTAGTTCCACACACAGTGCGCATTTGCCATTGAAAATTGCATGCGCGCGCGATGAGTGGTGCGTACACTTCGGGAATTCCCCTTCTAGTTGTCCAATATTTTCAATATTGTGTCACCTCGGAAAAAATATTAGGCGAGTTCAACAAACTTTTTAAGTGGGTCGAGTGCACCCGCACAAAATAACACTTGTATTTGGGCTCTAAAATTGTCTGTATGAATAATAATAAAACAATATTAATTCTACATAAGTGTATGCGGGGAGGAATAAAACTTTGTTTCACATGCCTTGAGGAGAAACTTGCAGTATTCTATATTTCATCAGGCTAGGAAACAAGTTTTATTATTATTATTTTCTACACTGGGGTAATTATAAAAATTAGGGGCTATTTTTTATTTTTTTAATTTTTAGTCGTAACAAGCAATTATGAAGTAAAAAAAATATTGTTATTCTGCCATAGATAGAATATAGATTTTCTAAATAATCTGTGATGTTGTTTGTGACAGATATTGGGGACGACTGTAGAAAGAATGGTCTCCCCAAAGCATGCATTTTGGGGGACTTTAAGGGATGATTTGGGCTGTAATGAGTGCGAAATTGCCCATTGCCTATTTCTTACATGTATTTCGTATAATAAAATACAAAAGAAATAGTGAGTGGGTGACGTTATCAGTCCCCTCATTTGTATATCATTTAAAACAAGAAAGTTGTGAAATTTTTAGGCATCACTTGATTTCACAAAACAGTTATATGCACATGTGCATATAACTGTTTTGAGAAATCAAGTGAAGCCTAAAAATGTCACAACTTTCTTGTTTTACATCTGACTATGATGAAGTTTTCAGTGTTATGCTTGTTGTATTTTTCTCTTTTGATACAAATCAACTTTTTATTTGGGTGTACTTGCCCTTAAAGGATGGTCCAGGCTGGAGATATCTATATCTACATAAATAAATATCTATATCTAAACAAATAACAAAGTTATTGAATTTTAAATATTTGCATTATTCCGGTGAAACAGTTCTCGGCACGTCTTTATGAATATTCATTAGGTGGGCTGATGATATCATATTCCCCACTTGTTCTTTTGTATTTTATTATATGAAATTCAGATTATTTAAATTTTTTCTACCTAGAACTAAACCGATTGGATTGACAACTGATTAAGTGCATTAGTTATTTATTGCCGCAACTTATTTCATCATAATGGAGACACACCATTTACACATGCATGAAAAAAACGAAACATTTATGATTTCATGTAATAACATAAGAAAAAGGAAAGTGGAGATGTGACATCATCAGCCCACCTATTGAATATTCATGACGATGTGCATTTAACTGTTTTCACAAAATATTGATAAACTTTAAAAAATTCAATAACTTTGTTATTTGCTATCCAATTTTGATTAAATTTTCAGCATTTTGTTCACCGGCGAACTTCACCGGTGAAGTTCTCCTGTGTACCTTTCATACTGGACACTTTCCCCTTCGCTGGCGAACTTCGCCGGTGAAGTTCGCCGGTGAAAAGCACAATATGAAAGGGGTATAAGAAAGTTATGACATTTCAATTCAAAGTTTTGTTTAAGTTATATGCACATCCTGTTCGATATGCAAATGAGGGAACTGATGACATCACTCACTATTTCTTTTGTATTTTATTACCGGTATATGAAATATTCTCATTTTCTCATTGTCCTGTGAAACAAAGTTTTATTTCTCCTGGAGTATGTGGAAGTATCATTGGTTAATATTTAATGGTTCAGTCAAGTTGGTCCTTATTTCAAATCTTTAATGAAATATTGTATAATTCAAACATAAAAAACGTAAGTAGATGTATTTTGGGAAACATGTCATTCATGACTTTCTCATTTTACATCTGATTTTGATGAAATTATCACCATTATCCTTGCCAGATTTTTCTCTATTGATTTAACTCAACGTTTTTCTGAGGTGGACTAGAACTTTAAGACTGTGTTGACCCTTGATCGGCCTTTGGTTCAGAACCAAAAGCCAATGCAGAATCGGCTTTTTGTTTGCGTTTACACGGTTCTGAACTGCAAGCCGATGCAAAAACCTGAAATAATACGCACACCAATGATATACGTCATAATAAAGAAAATGCTGGATCAGTGCGCTTACAATTATGTCACAATGGTAAAGTAAATGAATTGCGCACAAATTGCCGATGCAGAATCGGCTTTCTGTTTACACATAGTAAAAAAGCAGATTCTGCATCGGCTTGCAGTTCAGAACCTACTACTTTGGTGGTGCAAATTGCCAGTTCTGAACCGCGAGTCGATGCAAGTTAATTGCGTTTACACGTTTTGAAAAAGCTGATGCTGCATCAGCCGATTCAAAAGCCGATAAGTGTAAACACGGTATAAGTTACATGAACAATTACATGTAGCTATCATTACTTCTTGGTTTCATTTTTTGGGACACTGTATAAATTTGTATGGTTCTAGTGAAATATTTTGATAGCAAAGATTCACCCCCCCCCTGATAAATGGTCTGTAAAAAATTGCTTGAGAATTAAGTGTATGTATAGCTTGGTAAAATATTGTCTGAATTTAATTTATTTAATCAAATTCATTTGTTGTCCTCTTCCTATATACATTGTAGACTACATACCCTTTTTTCTGCAGTCATTATACATACCTACATACTACATTTCTGTTTGACATGTCAGTTTCAGAAATTATACTGTCATATTTGCTTTATTATTTGAATTCGAGTGTAATTTTGATGGGAAATTCAAAGAACTGTCAATTTGCTTTAAAATAGATTACCAGGCTTCAAGGATTGTGAAACTAAAATTTGGAGGACATTGAAATAGAGAGTTGTACTATTGATATGACAACTTGAATTTTAATTACATGTATAGAGGAAAGTACATATTATTTATTACTGAGAGTGATCTGCAGTAGAAACAAGACAACTATGAAAATAAATTATGTTTTTATAACCCATTGTATTGATGACAACATGAGATCCATGAAAATATATTACATGATACTGATAGATCAATTTTTCTTTACATGTAGGGGAAAGGCGAGTAAGTTGAGCCATTTTTAATTTTTTTTTCATGTTAATAGAACTTGATTCATAATCATGTAGAAATACATGTAAGTACCTTGCCTTAAAATTGAATTCTTGGGAAACATTTTTTACCTGATATTTTTAGATTCAAATCCCAGACTAAAAATCACTGTCACCTTTGAAAAAACAAAGATGTCAAATGGCTCAACTTGCCCTACCTAATTGAGCCACCTCCTGGGGTAAGTTGAGTCACAAAAACTAAAAAGTCTTTTGTCTTTTCACTTGCTAATTCTCTATAAATAATATCCTCTAAAAAAGTAAAACAACTGTCTTGTGAATTTGGTCCTTTCTGCCTGCATATCGATGACATTTCAAGTTTTGTTTTATAAAATAATATATACCATGACTCAACTTGCCCCATGTTGGCTGGCTCAACTTACCCCAATCCGAACTAAATGCGATATTTTCACATCCACACATTTCTTACCCATCCATCATGTAAAAGACTGACAAGAATGAGGATCCATACCTGGACTAACAATATTGTTCTTATGTCTTTATTGTATTCAAAGATTTGTGTGGGTAAAAAGTGCTTATCTATTTCACACCTTTTTATCTCACCTGCATAGCAGAGTGAGACTATAGGCGTTGCTTTTCCGACAGCGACGGTGGCGTTAACATCAAATCTTGACCGAAGATTAAGTTTTTGAAATGACAGCATGAATCTAGAAAGTATATGGACCTAGTTCATGAAACTTGGACATATGTATCACTGACAAGTCTTAGGTCACATGATCAAGGTCAAATATATAGGGTCGCTTACACATGTAACATATAATTTTATCATATTATTATTAATGGGTTTTTTGTGAATTATTTTATAGTAGTTTTCAAAGTCAGCACTGCTGCTATATTGAATTGTGTGATGCAGGTGAGACTGTCAGAGTTGCTCCACTTGTTTACTTTTTTGACTGAAATAAATTTGTATTTTTCCCTCTGAAAAAGTTATGTTGTTTCAACATTGAAAACAATATGATGGGGTTTAGGGGTTATGCAATGGGTCATGAATACATGACACCACCACAATGTGTGACTCAATATTGGACTGGGGGTGATGGCTCAGCTTACCCCTATGCTCCCCTATGCTCGTCTTCCCCTACTTATAGACCACTCTGAAATTGATTGTAATGTACAGTATGTATGTTCGGGTCTGAATATTGCATGGTAGTCTGTTTCAATTTCATATGTGCCCATTAATCATTAAAAACAAATTATTTAAGCGATATTGTTTTTTCCGTACCTGTTAGTTTTTATCTTTCTAGTTAAATCCCTCTCAAGCACAATATTAATAACTGGAATAAAATTTTCAGTTTTCAACAAGGTCATGTATTTTTCCCCTTTTTTAGATGGAGATTTACCAGTAAGATGCATTTCAATATTTGAGGAACCTGGGGTTGATGATCAATTTTTTATCTTGACAGTGTATTGTACTTACTGGTAATACCATTTACAAGATAGAATTAGATTTCAAAACAGAGAGAAATGTTACTATACAACCTCTTTCCAATGACTTTGTTTTACAATGTCATGTGTATGTGAAAATGATGTATGTGCAGATATACATTCATGTAGCCTACTTATACATGTACACAGAGAAAGGTTTTCATGTTATTTATTTGGCATTAGAACTTCAACTTTATTACATACAGTGTATGTCTACTGCTGTCTAAATTGAACTAGTGTTTTTACTTAGGATATGATTACAAGGGTTTGGATCATGAGATGGGAAATCCAGTCTGAAAATGCAATTATGGTCATAATATAAAGACAAAGAATAAGAGATTTCTGACAGAAAACCTTTGAAAAATGTGCACGAACTTTTCAGCAGGTAGCTTGTGGTTTTTATGCATCAGTAATTGGACTAGAGCAGTGAAAAAAAAGAAAATAATTTATGAGATATAAAGAGAAATGGCCTATAGAACAATACATGTTCCTATTCTTGGAAGGTATGGTTTGGTTGCTATGGTAATGGCCTCAAGCTGTATTTTGACTTGGGTTGAGACTGGTTTTTAGGCTAGATGTAGATAGATGAATGAATACCACTGTTATTTCCTGTGGTGAAAATGATCCCACTGGTCTTTCAACAATTCCTGAACTAGCCATAGATATGTATATGTCTTACAATTGCCTGGATTGTGTACACAAATATAAATACTATGTACAGAGGCTGAGTACTTTCTTTTGCTTCCTCAATATGACCAATGATATATGTATGTATCCATAGAGCCAAATTGGTTAACATTGTGAATAAATAGAAATCACAGCAATGAAATGAATTTTAACACTTATTTTTTTTTAAGTATTGTTGATTTGAAAAACATTGATAACTAGAATAAGATCCCAGGAATCGAGTCACCTACACACTTCACTTTCAAACAAAGACTATCCCAATTGGGTTTATTAATGGCTACAAAGCCTCCAAACCCTGCCATATTAATGTCCATCTAGATAATGAAGATGTATTCATACTTCAAGTTCAAGGTATGTTCAAGCTATTAAGGTATGTTTACATTCCGCATTGTAAACTTATGGATGTCCTGTACATGAAGGAAAATCTTATGTAAATTGTGTCATAGATAGACCTTGATGTACTACCTGTAGAGAAGAAAGGAAAGGCTGGGATTGGCAACAATCAATATGCAAACTAAAAGAGGGAATTCCCCCTAAGACCCAGATCCAAGGCTTTTCTCCCATACAAGGAAGAAATATTGTTTTGTCCATCACACATCTCTAAGAGATTGTTTTATTTTATCACCACTTCCTGTTATCATATCAGTCTTCTATGTTTCTAAGGCTTGACTGATCATAAATTGTACATTCACTTGTATACTGGAACCTGTATTCATACATGTATTTTATTTTGTTGTACATGTAGTATGTTTTGATCAGCATGTCAAGCTTTTTGTCAAAAATTACATTGTGCTTGTATATTTCAGGATGATAAGAATATGGAAATGATGAATAGGGCCCAGTACAAACTGCCCTCATTAGCAATATTGCTTAAAACTTCAGGGACCTCAACTGTTCTCATCAAGTCAATACATTCATTTCTGTATGCCGAAAGTAGATAAGTTACAGATACTTTATTCAATAATTACAACAAAGACATGTACACGTAGATTACGTTGCAAAGCAACCCAGTATCAATTTATCATGGTTCCATGGATCTCTTGACCCATGGTACAATGGACAAACATAGCAGATCACAATCTAGATTGTAGGATACATGTAGTCTGCTTTATTGCCTTGCTATAAATCTATACCATTTAAAGCCTCCTTGTAATTGGCATGTACACAAACTACCAGAATAGCCAGACAGGATGACAACAAAGTCAGTGATAAGGATTCCCAAGGGGGTAAGATTAGCCAGACAGTAACACCCTTAGGCCACACCCACTTGATACCCTGTTGACAACCCATGACCTCATAAGGTCACAAGGGTAGCTGAGGTCAATAAGCAGTCTTTATTTGAACTCTTGACCTTGTTTCCCTGCATGCTACTCTTCTCTGTGGACTTTTCCCACAACTACTTGTACACAGACCATTGGCAGGGCTCCACATTAACCCTTTTTTCTACTGGTCCAACCTGTTCATGTTGGACCAGTTTTACTGGTCTGAACACAAAATTTACTGGTCCCCTAGAATAAATAAAAATATAAAAGAAGACTTGAGTACATGTATATTTTGCTATCTTTTATTGCTTTTTATTGCCCACCTAAAAATCCCCATACAAACAAACAAACAGACAGTACACACATGTACATAACACAACACAGTTTTGAGCCATTACTCAATTCTAGAGAGCCAGTTTTTTAAGACACCAGAGTCACTTTTATAATTTACATAAGCGAAGAAAATATCGTTAGTATCAGTTTGATTGCTTTTTACTGGTCAAGTACATGTAAGATCATTAAATCTGGCTAGTTCTGAAAGTGAAAAGTTACTGGCCCAATAGAAATTTTACCAGTCTTGGATATTTGGATCAGTGCCAGTGTCATGCGCGGGGGGGGGGGGGGGAGGGGCACTCGACCAAAAATGTGGTGGGGGTGTGCCGCCGGCGAGACAAAAACGGGGGCCTTGGAGCGGGCTTATTGTAAAAAGGAGGGTCCTCAGAACGGCTTCGGAACGACAAATGTTTGTGAAAACGGGGGTCCTTGGAACGGATCGCCAGCGTGTGAGTGCGTATGCATCCCTATGGAACGGCCATGCGTGCATGATTCAGCTAGCGCGGCCTCCGCCGGGGGAGCTCTGCGGCCGCTTTTCACCAAAATTGCAGCTCATTCAATGCGATCGGAGCGGCGTAAAGAAAAATATGCGAAGCTTAATTTGGAGCGGATTTCCCTCTTTTTTCTCGATAAGAAGAAAATGCTATGCCTTGGAGCGGCTTTCTTTGTTCTTTTTCTCAACAAGGCAAAAATGCTATGCCTTGGAACGGAAATTTGAGTGTGAAAATGGGGGTCCCCTCCGCGGCACATACCCACTATGCATTATATACTGAGTGCCCCCCCCCCCCGGGGTCATGCGCAGCCACTGGTAGGATCTATGAATGGTGCCTGATAGTTCAATCTTAGTCCCTTGTATTAATTATCAAATGAAATTCATGATCGATAAAGGGTACATACAGGGTACATATTATTGCTTTCCTGTTGCACTAGCTGTATAATAGTCAAATGAAAACATGTGAGTGTAATTCCTCTTAATCCCAAGATTCCCAGTCCCAAGTTTTCCTTCCTTTTTGATATTTCTGAAGTGTTTCCTTTCTCTGCAGTTGAATGAGACACAATTCTCATTACCTTCCTAAAACTAGATATAGTGGAAACTAGTTTAACGTGTAATGAGAATGGTCAAAGCGATCTTCCAAACCAGTTTAATAAAACCCCCTCGCGATGTATTTTTCAAGATAGCTTTGCCTCGATAAACTGGTTTTAGTGAAGTGACTTCGCACATTTGAGCGCGCTACTCCACACACTGTGTGTAGAATGCCTATGCTGCGGTTTCAAATTTCACGCGAAACAAGATCACTTATTGTGAAGTGCTTTTGAAAACCACTTTCCGGTGATCAAATGGGAACGCTAGCGAAGTGATCTTCCAAACTGGTTTCCTGAACCGGTTTCCAGAAAACTAGTTTTAGAAAGCATGATAAGAACAGGGTCTAAGAATTTTACTTCAGATAAGATGGGAGAAGCTTTTTGTAGATGTCAAATTGCACTTTCAAAGAAGAAATCACTCTATTGATGCATGATATCTTTCCCCCATGCATCCAGCCATAGGTGTGTGAAAGTGCATTGATCCAAGGGAGACCTTTCTTTTGTACATGATATTAGGTAGTCTTTATGTTTCACCTGGTCAGAGGGTCATGAACAGTACCATACTCCTTTGTAAACATGGACAAGTGCACAATGCCAGGGTCCATGTCCATTGTTGTTGAAAACGAAACTATTTGTGGTATGTTGGGAATTCATAGAAATCAAACATCTTGTGAGCTGTAGCAGGTAGAGCCTAAATTCAAAATTGATAATTTTAATGTGTATTTTGCAATGCAATGTGCACTGGGTTGATTTATGAATGGATCAAATTTCTGCTTCTAGCTGATAAGCTTTGTTGATGGATCGTCGAAGACTCAGAGATAACAGACACCAGAAAAGGCCGCTTTAAACTGTATAGTCAGGCAGGCTCAATACCTTATTTTATTCAATCTGTAAAGACAGAAAACGGAAAAGCATCATAAACATATGTCCAATGATTTGACGCAAAGAATTATCTGTTGTCATTACATACCAGAAATACTTCTTTTCTTCTTTAAAACAACTTGAAATATAAATATAAATATTCATCTGTATATAGTGGATGATGTAAACAAATACTAAAACCTCATCTATATAAGAAAAAACGGTTTATAATTAATCCACATAATCTTTAAAACGTCTTGAAAAGAGACTAGAAATAAACCTCATTTGCATATGTATTTGCATTAAGTCTTAGTCAAATGCTTCATAAATTTCCAATAAATCAGCTTTCCGTTTACAATATCATATTTCTTAACTTACTATTAAATAACACAATTAACAAACAAATATATCCGTTATTAATTTCAGTTATATCATGAATGAGCCTAATGATAACTTGCCAAAAAGCTTTATTAACCAGATAAATAGTTAAGCCCGACTAAATTTATAAGAAACCCTTTAAAAACATTCAATATATATTCTCAACTTAACAGGCATCCTTCTTAGCTAGCGTTTGCAAACTAACATTAAAAACACAAAAGAAAGGCAACGGGTGACCCTGAACTGACCTTGCATAAATTAAAGCTTCGTTTGTTTGACAAAACTACTGAACTAAAAGTTCCTAAAAATCGGATAATTACTCAAACTGTCATTGTACAACCTTTTAAATGTGCCTTTATACACCTCACCTATCTTTGGTAGAATTAAAACGAAAACAAACGTCAATCAATACATGAGACCACGCCCATATGCCTGCCCTAACGAATCTCGCCTATGACGTCATCACGCCGCTAAATTCAACATTTGTTCCCTTCAAAAACTCAAATATTCATACGACTCTCATATTACTTTTCCTGAATTAATCTATCAAGCTTATGTCTTTATAACGTTCAAATATACTCTTAAACTTCACACTTCGGCTCATAGAGTACAACTACCTTGCCGAATCAAGTGCGCAACGCAACTCAAGTTCATTTCACATCCATTTACTGTACATTACACAGACACGCATACTGCGAGCGTTTATTACACGCCGCACGTGTTTATTACAGTTCAAGAATCTCTACACTATCTTAAACGTACTTTTTCTTAATACTCTGTGGAAATTATCTTTATATCTTATTACTAATATAATATATAGTATTTTAATCATCAAACTTACTTCTTGGGCGGCATTTCCTGGCCAACTTGATACAAATTAAGAGACTTTCGTCCCTCGAACGTCAGTGCTTGACAAAATCAAAATGGCATCTAAAATTTACACATTCATGAGCAGAATCGGCAAAAGATAAACAAAAACTTCATGGTAGCACGAAAGTGACAAAATCGAACTTGAAAAATACAAGGAGCAAAAATCGACAAATTACAAAATATAGTTTCAAGGTTTGCTGTGCAAACCAATTTGTATTAATAAAATATTGTCATAGAAATCAATTTTACAAACACATTTGAACATCGAAAAACACTTAAAGACCCTTGGCCTACATACTTCCTGAACATTTACTTATGAGGTATATAAATGTACATATAGGCTTACAATCCCATCCCAGCCATGGCGTAATTTCCTTCAGCAAGAAATTCGTCCACGTTGTGCTGCACTCGACCCAGGTGAGGTAAGTGGGTACCTGGCAGGAATTTATTCCTTGAAATGCCACCCCGCTGTAAAAGGCTGCGGGGCTACAGCCAGGGTAATAATATCCAATGGAGCGCATAGGGACGCATTTGGCAGTGATATGCGCTATATAAGCATGTTGGTATTATTATTATTACAATATCTGCTGTGCATATAGTTAAGAACATGTACAATGATATGTGTATTTGACTATTATTCACTTTTGGAGTACCTTCCTTTATACCAGGTTTGATTATCCTGTTCTTATAAAGCATGACTAACCATTGTACAGTGTATACATGACTAATGTTCATTAGAGTGTATAATTGGGCATTGTTTGCTTTGCTATTCCTCAGTGATCAATCATCTAAAAAAAATCACTATATACCCCACTTCACAGTAGGTGGTTTCAAACCGCCTCGATCACAAGAATCCCCGTTAAATTACAAGAACTTTTTCAGGTAAAAAAATACCTGTTAATTATTCTTGAATTCATACTGCCCCGAAACATATCCTCTGGGATAAGTTCCCTGAAGTTATGAGCATGAGCGGTATGGTCTGATGAGCAAGTAAGGCGTGAGGTTCAAATTCTTTATCTCAGCAGCCAACCACGGCGCCCGCGCTTAACCACATACTGGGCTAAAAGTTCCCATAATTTGCTTTCACACTCCCAAATTACCTGCGACCTTGGAAAAATCTATGTAAAAGTTTTCGTAAGTACCTATGATTTAGCAGGAATTTTCTTTCTGGGAGATTACACATTTTCTTTCACACTGCCTAAATACCTGGAACTTACAACTTTGAAGCGGTCTTAAACCACCCTTTGTTTCACATTATATAATGAATAGAAATATATCATGTAATAAATACAAAAGGAGTAGTTATCGGGTGACCTTGCTCACCAGAAGAAGCATGTTTGCCTGTTTGGATTATCAGAATGATCTATACAAAGATGCTGAAGATGGAATGAATGAATGAACAATGTATGAATGGCTTGTACTGGATGAGTTGCTGTGGTACTTGGCATGTAATGAAATCAACTTGCTTATAAATTAGAAATGATACAAATATTGACAAGCCACATGGATAACATGATGAATAAAGCAAATGGGAATGACTTTACAAGGATGTGGCAGTTCAGTTGTAAGAAATCCCTTCCTCCACTTAAAGATCTAAAAAGTAGCTAAAAGGAAATTGATAGATCAAAACCCTTTAATGTACAAAGCGTGACAATGTATAAGTCAAATGCATATTAATTACTTGCCTGCGTAGTATTAATGGTTTATGCTTAATGCGCTCCTTAATATCCTGTTTTTTTTTCTGTACAAACCTAAGGAATCACATTACTCCTTATGGCGCCACATAATTTGAGGCTGCTGAAAAGCACAATAAAGCGTTTGTTTGACTCCAGCTTATTTGATTTTTTCAAGCAAAATACTTAGCTGCCAATTTGAGAAAATGCATAAACCTTGCATTGCTTTATTTTGTGTAGCTATTATGTTGGTGATTGGTATATGATTTATCAAAGTTGCTTTTCTTTTGGCACCAGTTGCAGTTCTTAGGCTCACTGTGTATACCTGAAAGCCTTTGCATGGTGCACAAGACAGTATTGATTCATTTTCACATAAAGCCTTGTCCATACATTTTTCTACAATCAAGGGGTATGGTGAAATAAAGAGATAATTTGATGTTACATGTACATGTACATGAAATATATAGGATTAGGTAAATTTTTGCAATAGATCCTGGTTAAGATAATCATGAGACAATACAGTTACAATGGATCCTAGTTAAGATAATCATGAGACAATGAAGTTACAATGGATCCTAGTTAAGATAATCATGAGACAATACAGTTACAATGGATCCTGGTTAAGATAACCATGAAACAATGCAGTTACAATGGATCCTGGTTAAGATAATCATGAGACAATACAGTTACAATAGATCCTGGTTAAGATAATGATGAGACAATGAAGTTACAATGGATCCTGGTTAAGATAATCATGAAACAATGAAGTTACAATGCATCCTGGTTAAGATAATCATAAGACAATACAGTTACAATGGATCCTGTTTAAGATAATCATGAGACAATACAGTTACAATGGATCCTAGTTAAGATAATCATGAGACAATGAAGTTACAATGGATCCTGGTTAAGATAATCATAAGACAATGAAGTTACAATGGATCCTGTTTAAGATAATCATGAGACAATACAGTTACAATGGATCCTGGTTAAGATAATCATGAGACAATGCAGTTACAATGGATCCTAGTTAAGATAATCATGAGACAATACAGTTACAATGGATCCTGGTTAAGATAACCATGAGACAATAGATTTACAATGGAACCTGGTTAAGATAATCATGAGACAATGCAGTTACAATGGATCCTGGTTAAGATAATCATGAAACAATGCAGTTACAATGGATCCTAGTTAAGATAATCATGAGACAATGAAGTTACAATGGATCCTAGTTAAGTTAATCATAAGACAATGAAGTTACAATGGATCCTGTTGAAGATAATCATGAGACAATACAGTTACAATGGATCCTGGTTAAGATAACCATGAAACAATACAGCTATTATGAAAAATTTACCGAATGTCTGTACTGTAGTACAAAGTTACAATGGATCCTGGTTAAGATAATCATGAAACAATGAAGTTACAATGCATCCTGGTTAAGATAATCTTAAGACAATACAGTTACAATGGATCCTGGTTAAGATAATCATGAGACAATGCAGTTACAATGGATCCTGGTTAAGATAATCATGAGACAATGAAGTTACAATGGATCCTGGTTAAGATAATCATGAGACAATACAGCTATTATGAAAAATTTACCAAATGTCTGTACTGTAGTACAAAGTTACAATGGATCCTGGTTAAGATAATCATGAAACAATGAAGTTACAATGCATCCTGGTTAAGATAATCTTAAGACAATACAGTTACAATGGATCCTGGTTAAGATAATCATGAGACAATACAGTTACAATAGATCCTGGTTAAGATAATCATAAGACAATGAAGTTACAATGGATCCTGGTTAAGATAATCATGAGACAATGCAGTTACAATGGATCCTGGTTAAGATAACCATGAGACAATAGATTTACAATGGATCCTGGTTAAGATAATCATGAGACAATACAGTTACAATGGATCCTGGTTAAGATAATCATGAAACAATGCAGTTACAATGGATCCTAGTTAAGATAATCATGAGACAATGAAGTTACAATGGATCCTAGTTAAGTTAATCATAAGACAATGAAGTTACAATGGATCCTGTTGAAGATAATCATGAGACAATACAGTTACAATGGATCCTGGTTAAGATAACCATGAAACAATACAGCTATTATGAAAAATTTACCGAATGTCTGTACTGTAGTACAAAGTTACAATGGATCCTGGTTAAGATAATCATGAAACAATGAAGTTACAATGCATCCTGGTTAAGATAATCTTAAGACAATACAGTTACAATGGATCCTGGTTAAGATAATCATGAGACAATGCAGTTACAATGGATCCTGGTTAAGATAATCATGAGACAATGAAGTTACAATGGATCCTGGTTAAGATAATCATGAGACAATACAGCTATTATGAAAAATTTACCAAATGTCTGTACTGTAGTACAAAGTTACAATGGATCCTGGTTAAGATAATCATGAAACAATGAAGTTACAATGCATCCTGGTTAAGATAATCTTAAGACAATACAGTTACAATGGATCCTGGTTAAGATAATCATGAGACAATACAGTTACAATGGATCCTGGTTAAGATAATGATGAGACAATGAAGTTACAATGGATCCTGGTTAAGATAATCATGAAACAATGAAGTTACAATGCATCCTGGTTAAGATAATCATGAGACAATACAGTTACAATGGATCCTGGTTAAGATAATCATGAGACAATGCAGTTACAATGGATCCTGGTTCAGATAATCATGAGACAATGAAGTTACAATGGATCCTGGTTAAGATAATCATGAGACAATGCAGTTACAATGGATCCTGGTTAAGATAATGATGAGACAATACAGCTATTATGAAAAATTTACCAAATGTCTGTACTGTAGTACAAAGTCAATTTCTATTTAAATTGTGTAAAACATCCATTTATTTCATGCACTATTCTTTTGACATTTCTGATGGTGTATGATATGCAATGTTCCCAGCAAAAGCATCATAATAGCTTCCAAACTATCCGCTAAATCGTTTTGATCTAGATATTCCATACGGTAATGTTATATCTATTCCCCAAGTGATCTTTAGTCTTTTACAATGACTTTACATAATGATGATGCTTTTAGAAACCCATTAGAGTAGTCCATATGCCGCCAATGTGTTCCAACTCAACACATGCTTTTTATGGAACTAAAGAGACTGCTGGTATCTCTATTTTACCCATGAAGTATGGCTTTCACAGGTATGATATACCATTTGTTTTAATGCAGTTATAGCATTTGTGTAGCATTTTATGAATTCATAAAAGTTGTAGACACTGATTGATGTATCAGACTTAATACATACAGCTAAACATTTTAATGCTTTTTTTTATAAAGAATAAAAATAGGCCTAAATGTATGAAATGTAAAAAAATATTTTTGAACATTTTGCTTATCTTAGATGACATTATTCATTGTTTTTCATGAATGAAAAATGAAACTGGTATATGATAAAACTGTGCGTGATTTTTAATGAATGAAGTATTTTATTTTAGGATGACAAAGATGACCATATTATGCATGTTTCATAGGAGATGGTTGATTTTTATATACATTTGAGTAGACACTATGCTTATCATAAATATAAAAGGAAATATTAAAAAGGGATATGAGCTTTAAAGTACTAGTAACCCAAAGATATTGATAATCAGACTATCAGAAAGAAAAAAAAACAAATCAAGGAAATACATGCAGGTGCTTTAAATTTACCTGTAGGTTTGTTTTAGAAAATAATCAGAAATTGAAGTAGTGGACTTATTCATGTTCATTGGTTTAGTATCTTCTGTATCCCAGGAATCATTACTTACTAGTGCATTAGAGAAAAAAAAACTGATCTCAGTAAATCCAATTACTGGATGGTGTAAATATGCATTGCATTCTGCTGAAATGTAATCTTCTGTAGACGAGGCATGTGATTGCTCTAGTGCAGTCCTGCCTTCTAACAGCATAATAACCATCATGCTATGTATAACACACTTTGCTTGTACATGGTACAGGAATCAACTATAAAAAAAGGGTGAAACAGTGTTTTATTTTGTATTTCTAAATGTGTAAGGTACAGCTTAATTAGTTTTTATTATAATATTGTTATTTGAAGGTGGAGATAGATCTCTCAAAAAAAGATATGTAGATTGATTTTGCTCAGAATAAGGCAGGGAATTCATTTGTCTTGCTAAGCACGAAGAGCTCTAGAGGCACTCCATAAGGGAACTTATTATAGGAAGATGGTCAGTGGTAAAAATAGAATGAATATTAGATATGTATGCTTGTGACGAACGATGCTGTATTACAGTGTTTAATCTATTGATTTGTGTGAGGTAGAATAGTCGGAGTGGTGTGGTATAAACCTATGTGGGGTAATTTCATAAATGGCAAATATTTGCACTCATTCACTCTCTTGAGTGAAAGTAGTAGCTCACAACTATATTTTAATTTGATAAAAAAAGGAGATGCTTGTGGGATCTTTTCTTTACAGTTTGTCTTGGACAAATTTAGTTTTCTTCTTATTAAGGAGCCTACCATAACATAGTCTTTGCTTTTTACTCAACTGCAAAGTGAATACTTAAGTGAAATGCGCATTGAAATTATTAATTATGAGAATGGTGAATTTTTTCAGTAATATGCAGATAAACTGGTGATATCGTGGGTCATCTGAACCGTTGAATTACACATACGATGATGCAAACACATTTCAGAGAAAATCGAATTCAAAGTTTACTATAATTTCCACACTTTCCTAGCTTCCCTTAGCCCAACAACATAATCAATGCTAGAAAAATGCATGGTTGGAAAGACCATAGGGTATACAACAACCCTGACTGCGATTTCAATTCGCTCAGTCAAAACGTTGTATCGCTCTGCTACAGTGCACATTTCCAATGGGATTTGTGCATTTTATTATAACTTTGTATGGCATTGCTGGGAAAATCCCCTCACATCTCAGAAACTAAAATGAATTGCTGCCTAGAAATTTAGTTATGAATAGAATACTGAGAACCCATGACATTATATTTTCTTAATCATTCTTTAAAATGTGAACAAAACAAAAAACGAATAACTCAAAACAGAAATGAAATGAAAAAGAGAAAGATGAGAAAGCTAATAATACCATTGTCCATTGCATACTATACCTATGATACCTTAACATATATTACTAGTATGGTGATAGTGATGCATGTCTATAGTGGCCTTGTAGTGCAATAGATATATTTGAGAAATGCATGGTTTTAAGTTTGCCAAGAGCTGAGTGCTTTTAAATGGCATGTCATACCAAGATGGATGAGTTGATTTCTTGGTGGTTTTTCTTATCTCTCTCACTCACCCTCTCAGCTTCTTCAATTAATCACATGTTTGTTGTCCAGTCTCCCACAGGCATACCACCTGTTAAGGGCTTCTTGGACACTTATATATCCTTGTAGTATCCTCACCAATTCTTCTACTTTAACCTGTTTATCAACAAAACAATTTGGTATTATATTGGATGCTCATTCTGAATATTTGAATTTGTGAAGCAAGTTGCTTTATCCAGAACATAATGATGATCACTTTCTATAATTTTCTTCATTTTTGCTTATATTTTGTGTGCATACATAGTCCCCCTATACGACAATATAACTCACATACAAATTTTCAAACTTTTTGGAAGCCTGTTTACAGTTGGAAAAAAAAAATTAAAGAAAATGGTGGATTTTTATTTGTTACACCAAGGTACTATAGTGCATCAGTTGTGG
Source organism: Lytechinus variegatus (assembly GCF_018143015.1). Lineage (NCBI taxonomy): Eukaryota > Metazoa > Echinodermata > Echinoidea > Temnopleuroida > Toxopneustidae > Lytechinus > Lytechinus variegatus. Next base: position 7,651,380 of record NC_054742.1, on the reverse strand, counting down.
AAAGCTGTGTAAAAGAGAGCAAAGGTAGTTGTAGTAAGTCTACATCTTATACTGAAAGCACATTTTTTTTCAAACGTTAAAGTTACATCTATAGTTAAAGTTGGCGAATGGTGAGTGTGGTTTACATTCTTGATTTTCTTGATTGCAATTATATGAACAACTTATGTTATGTTGATCTATTTGGTTCGGTTAGATACATATCTGTATCATGCCTTATCTACTTTGTATACATCTTATGCTGATGTTCCTGCATTGCTGATTTTTTCTTCTAAAAATTTCAGAATATCTGAATTATGTTTTAAATCGATGATTACTGAGTTGCTATTCTTTTATATCTGATTTTATTGTTCATAATGTAATATTTGCATGTCTAACATGAATTTCATCAATTGATGAAAGTTTCCAAAATTGATCTCTCAAAATAAGAAAAAATATTGGTTGGAAACTACAAAATCAAATGAATGTCTTCATTCAAGTAGAAGCCATTTGCAAGTACACTGTACTCTTTTCAAATAGTGATTACACATTTGGATGCACCAGTGAATAACAAATAATTGACATCTCTAGCATGCTAACACCTTCATTCCCTAAAGCTGCCATTGTGAATAGAGGATTTTTACAATTTAAAAGAAAATGCAGAGCTGTAGTATTAAGTCTGGGTCTAATTTGACACACGGTTACCTAGTGTGCCTGACATTGACTAATGAATGCCTTTATTACAATTACCATTCTAAAATTAACAACTGTTGATTCCAATTTGGTAGGCAGAAATCAAATGTGTTGTAGCTCCTGGTTTTGATGGAATATAATTCAGTCTTATTTTTTGGTAATTGAGGAAAATAGATTATTGAAATATCCCTTCAAAATATCCTATAAATCACCATCCCCTCTTCAATTAACATGGTAAAAATCAAAGAAAGATCATAGAATTATTGCTTAACTTTATAAGCTAGAGTGTTTTTTGTTTGCACGCAAGCAAGCATTGTTAATAATAGCTCATTATCACTTTCACTTGTTTCTACCTCCTCTAAGACAGTTATTTCTACTTCATTTCAAATAAAACATTTGTATATATAGAATTTGCATAGATGAATATCTGACAAGAGGATGAATTACAAGGTGTATAAGATTGCCTTGTGAAGATTCAGGTTGAAATGGACATAGACCCCTGTTACATCTGAGAGATTCCCTACCTCGGGCCGGCCCGGGGCCTACCTCGGGTCGGAAAGAAATCAGATGTAAACATCCCAAACCTACCTCGGGCCACCTTTTAGCAAACCTACCTGAGACCACATCCAGAGGTAGTCTCGGGTAGGTATCGGGCCGGCCCCGGTCCACCGATTCGTAGATGTAAACGCACACAAGCTTTCAAACCTACCTCGGTCCGTTCGCCAGCTGTCAAATTACGTCACAGCGCGCGCTATCCCCTCCCCAGCCCCGTCGTTCTTCGAATGTTTTGCGGCATGCGACATGTGAATTGGGATTGATAAAGTTTTTGATTTGAGTGGAAAGAAGGAAGCATTTTGAAAGTATCCTTTTCAAGTTCAACGTATGCTGGGATCATCAGCATTCTTCCAGAATAACGAAATGTAAACAACTTCAATTAGCGCGCGCAAATTATTCGAAGCCTAGATTGAGAGCGCCCTTTGGTGTCAGCAATATCGGATAGCGCTCGAAACCGGAATCATGAACGCTGTGATGTAAACAGACCACATTTCGGACTCGGTCCGTTCGCGAAGCTAATCCACCAATAATCCAGTCAAGGTTGCAAGTGGACTCGGTCGGGTCTCGGGTAGGAAACTTTCAGATGTAACAGGGGTCATAGACCCCTGTTACATCTGAGAGATTCCCTTCCTCGGGCCGGCCCGGGGCCTACCTCGGGTCGGAAAGAAATCAGATGTAAACATCCCAAACCTACCTCGGGCCACCTTTTAGCGAACCTACCCGAGACCACATCCAGAGGTAGTCTCGGGTAGGTATCAGGCCGGCCCCGGTCCACCAATTCGTAGATGTAAACGCACACAAGCTTTCGAACCTATCTTGGTCCGTTCGCCAGCTGTCAAATTACGTCATAGCACGCGCTATCCCCTCCCCAGCCCCGTCGTTCTTCGAATGTTTTTGCGGCATGCGACACACGAATTGTGATTGATAAAGTCTTTGATTTGATTGAAAAGAAGCATTTTAAACGTATTTTTTTCAAGTCGATCATATCTTCAACGACTGCTGGGATCATCAGCATTCTTTCAGAATCTCGGGTAACTTCAATTAGCGCACGCGAATTATTCGGAGCCTAGATCGAGAGTTCCTTTTAAAGGTGTCAGCTATCGGATGCCGCTCGAAACAGTACAGATAGGGCGATAGGCCATAGGGGAGGGAATGAACACTGTGATGTAAACAGACCACATTTCGGACTCGGTCCATTCGCGAAGCTAATCCACCAATAATCCAGTCAAGGTTGCAAGTGGACTCGGTCGGGTCTCGGGTAGGAAACTTTCAGATGTAACAGGGGTCTTAGATACAGGGGTTATTTGCAGGTGTTTGCAGATAAGAGTTTGCTTTAGAGTCCAGTTTGGAATTCATCAATATAAAAGTTCTCAAGACCCCTCATCCTTGACTTTTTTATACATTCAAGTTGGTTAGGTCATTCTTTCTTATTTCCTGTCCTTATTGATCTTCAAAGCAGTTGTACTTATATTAGACCGCAAGTCCTTTAGCCCGTACCATCTCTTGGAATGGACACTTCTTTCTTCAGAATTGTTATACATCACTGCACAATACTAGGAAAGACTAACTCAATTTTCTGCTTTCAAAATCTTGTGCATATTTTCATCCTCTGTATTATTTATTTTACAGCTTTGTGCTGCTCCATTTCTTTACACACCCCCTCTCTCTCTCTCTCCCTCCCCCTCACCTTATCGAATTCTCAATAGGTGCTTTCAGACTAACTTGAAAACAGATTATAGTGGCCAGGTATTCTCTTATTGGTATTTAATCTGATATTCTTCAAATCCAAAATACAAGGTACAGTATTTTTGGCAATGTGTATTAGAACTCATGATATTCCCAAAAGAAAATACTGGTATTTGCTAAATAGTAAGTACTTGTCATAATTACAAGAAATTTGAGGTCACTGGTATTCTTGAGGTGTGAAAGCAAATTACAAGAACTTTCCAATCCAGTGAGTACTGGGTATACAGGCACCTTAGGGTGCTTAGGTTGTTACTAGCCATTTTGAATTACTCGCATCATCTGCTACTTGGGCCATATTGCGCATGCTCATAACATCAAGAACTTATCCTGAAAGGGTCTGATTTAAGATAAGAATGCAAAAAAAAAATATCTGGTATTTTGAGACCTGACCAAGTCATTAATTTATAGTTACTTTTGTGATGGAGTCAGTGTGAAACCATCTTCCAAATTTTCTGTCCTGCATTGGAGGATTAGTCTGATCAAATCTCTAATCCTCTTCTATTCTCTTGAGACCATACTATGTGATTTTAGGCACTGCATAGAAACTTCTCATGCAAGTAACTGCTTTACCTCAATCTGGTTTGCTCTTCCATATATCGTGAAGAAATGGTAAGAAATGTGAAATTATAATATAGTGGCTTTTTGTAGCTTGCAGACATGTAAGGACAGTCCATGTTGTAAATACTTGCTAATCAATAGAATTGATTTTCAGTACTCAGGCAGCTGTACTAGTGTACTGCTTCAATAAGATGACATCACTTGCAGTCTTCTACTTAGTATTTCAGAAGTGTATGTTTTACTTCAGCAGTCAGATAAATTATATGCAACTCTTCAAATAAGTAGAAAAGACACCTACAATACAGATGCTCTCATACTGGGATGTTGAATTTGTGGTATGAAACAAATTTGAGAAAAATAAACTATAATTTTCAACAACAACAAATAATATAACAGTGATTAAGCATCTAAATCTTTCTCTGCTTTAGGGACCCAGTGGCATTAATGATAAGGAACATGTGTTTTAATTTGGTATTTTAGTGAATTCATAGAAAATTCAACACACCTATATCACTCAGACTTTCAGTGAGATAATAACCTTCAGAATTATGTCTTTTATTTTGTGATTTTATGGACTGTTTTAAAGTACTGGGTACAATGAAACCTACATGTAGATGCTAATGGGTTTTAAAATCAGGTTGTGAAATCATATTCTTCAGTTATAATGGAAGGCTTTCATGTATATTTCAGTGCTTACAGGTGCTGATATTGTAGTCTCATTATATAAGACTTTTTACTTTGTTTAAAAAATGATATTATTAACTATCAAGTGATATTTAGTGAGGCTAATGAAATGACATGAATGTGATCGACAAGTCTGTACTCCAATATACAGAGTGGCAAAACAGAAGATGGCATTAAGACTGTGTTTATGTGACCTCAAGCCAGAATTATGATTCAAAACAGAAACGTGAATAACAATTCCACAGAATCAGTGTTTAGACGACTTTCATTCCAATGCGGGTTTTTCCTCCGATTCTGGCCGATCCAGTGCGTATCACAGTGCGCAGTTTGACAGAGGAAGGTCAAATTTTTCGCATGTGTTTCGGCTCTTGAAAAATCAATCTTTTGCTTCCAGAATTCAGTCTATTATAATGAATTTTGTTTGTTTCTATTCAAGTGATCATAAACGCACACATCAAGGCAACGTATTGGTTTGGTTTATTGTAGGCCTACTTGCTGCATTGTGCACTCTATTGATGACAATGGCCAGCTACATGTATGCAAAAAAGCTGGTTTAACAAATTCTCAAACTAAGATGAAATTTTATGATTTTGCATCTTTGAGTTGTTAAAAGAATGCATATAGACCTCGTTTACAGTGCAGGGCGGGGCAGAGCACGGCCTGAATTGCATAACACGTTCTCCCTATTTGTGCCTTTACAGTGGCAGGCTTGGACTGGCCTAAATATTAGCCTTTTGATACTTTGTCGTAGTGGCACTCTACATGGAAGCAACAATTATTTGAGGCGCATCGGAGTCACGCTTGGTAACGCATTCGGCCCTGCGTGCATTAACTATGGAAAAAAAGGCTGGGCCGAGCCAGCTACTGCAATTGGCCATTTGAGCATTTACAGCGAATTTTAGGCCTGGCTGAGCCACCGCTTGGCCAGGCTTTTTGTCACTGTAAACAGGGTCATAGTGTATGGGATGACATGAAGATACTGTTTCCAGTCCCTTTATATTTCGCTTTGTTGAATAAATGGTAAATAATGACTTTCGGACTCAAATTTTTCCGGGCTTCATTTTTGTAACGCATCACAAACATTATTACATTACTTGTGAAGAGTGGCACCTTGTTGTTCAGATTTTGTAAAAGTCAAATATGTGTTAGTTAGCCTATGCCTTTAATATTCTTGTTGTTGCTTTTAGAATTAAACAAACATTGATCATTCTCTTTTAAATCAATAAAAACAGCAAACAAGTCTGTATTTAAATATGTACATGTACCTCATTCGCTTTACATGTGGAATCTGTATTTTGTGAAAGCTTTTTGACCTTTATACATAAATTTGTCCATCATCTTCAGTCAAATAAGCACCTTTGATAAACAGTGTTGCTGCTTCATGTATATCTAAAATAAAATGGACCAAATAACTTGAATAATATTGCGTGAAAAAAAATACATGGATATCATTTAAAAAAATAGTTCTCATCATGATCAAATATGAAATTCACTCACACTAAAGGCCTACACCTTCTAGCATACAGTGAATATTGGTTTGTTCAGATTAGAGTCATCCATTATGTACATTGGAGGCTATTATGCTTATATCCTAAATACCATGAATCCAAAGTGGTCATATCCCCCAAGGCTAGAGATGGCATTTATTGCAATAATTTTCTAGTTTTAAACAGCAAATATAGTTCATCAAGGCTGAACTGTGTGGCTTGCAGTGGCAAGGAAAATTCAATTGAAGTAAACACTGTATTAGGTTGTATTGCTATTGCAACCTGTTACTTAAATTTTATGAATACTGTTGTAGTAATAAGATTTGAGCAGATAGGGGAAGTGACATATATGTTACTATGCTTTGTAAAATTAAGGCCTCGCTATTTTGAGAAGAATCTGATATTAAGGAATGACCATTGAACTTAAAATTATAACATTTTTCAATATTGAAGTAACTGAAGGAAGATAAATTAAAGTACTGTTATGTCCTCTTCCCATAATTGGGTTATGTTTTTCTTTCTAGTTATTTGTAAACTTAGATCCTGGCATGTGTTTTTGATAAAGAAAAAATAGTTAAACTTTATTTTCATATTGAAGTATAATCCATTGCAAAGATACTCTCCTTCCTTTGGCTCTGAATTCCTTTACTATATGCATGCATGCACAGAGTTGAATAATAGATGGTTATTCTGATGAGTCAGCTCTAGTAAATTACATTAGAGTATATTATTTCCACTAGAAGAAGCTCAACAGTCCAGAATGAAGCATTAATCTTTCACAATCATAAATCAATGACAATCATGTCAGCAACCTGCCCCCTACCCTAACCTCCTGAGGGTATCTTATAGTGGTCTCAGGAGGATATTTCTTGTAGCTCAGATATTATTTTTGTTTTTCCACATTTACTTCCAATTCAGTCAGACATACATCCCTTCTGTTTAAGTAAAAAAAAAGATACTGGTAATCCATTTTTCTTCTTAATTTCTCATCCAACAGATTTTGTTATAGATTCAACTACATTTCCCCTGTCCTTTTCAACTGAAAAGAAAACCAACTGAAAAGAACTCTTAATAGTATTTATTAAAAAAAACATGAAAAAAGAATTCAAAATTAGCAGAATTCAACTGCTGTCTTTATCTTTGCCAGAATATAAGGCCTTGCTTCGAACTTTAAAAGCTATTAAATTTAAATTTGTATGATACTGATCTTCTCTTAGACTTTGAAGAATATTCTTCTTGGCAGGAATGGCACAAGCAATGTGATAATATACTGAAACATGTAAAGAAAATAATTGATAATTTCATGACATCGCTACACTAATGTACAGAGTATGTGACCAAAGTTCAGAGTAGCCTTATGAGAAAAGCTGCCACCTAATGATTGATGTGTTAATGAAATGTTGATTCTGCATAGCTCATTTGATCCATCCAACCAAATGCTACTTTCACCTCACTGAGACACGCATTGAATGCATTCCATGCTGCTATATGCACTGTTTATTGAAGTAAACCTTTTGGCTCTCTTCCACTTCACGCTGTTGGGTTTGTTGCATGCATAATGATCAGGTCTTACAAGAGTGTCGGCTTTATAGATTAGAGATAACAAATACACTATATGAAGATGTTATTTTATGTATACCTAATTCATTATACATGTATATTTTTTTCATAAGACCTTTTGATACATATAATCTCTTTTATATAATGAAAAATGATTTTGGAAGGTGTTTCACCATCTCTCACAAATACAAAACTAGATTTTGTGAATGTCATGTAGTCAGACATGATATAAGGTTTAAGGTATGCTTCTGTGGAGAGTGCGCCAGTATAGATAAGTCAACACTATGTATAGCATACATGTATGGTATTAGCAGGACAGCAGGTGAACATATTATGAGTTACCTATTATTGTGCCTTCTTAAAATGTAGAGTTTGAATAAGGTGAAAATGTCAGTTATCATACATTTATCAACATGAACTTTACCATGTCAACATCTCATGTAGATGACTATCACTACAATGAGGGCATGGTCAATTCTTGCTTTGAACAACACCACATACAATCAGATAACGGTTGTATATACATACACTCACTTCCGTTACAATGTCCTAAATATAATAATGATGGTAAAGGAACCCATGATGCCTGGTTATATAGTGATGGATAGATTTACAATATCATTTCACAAAATTTAATGGATGATTATTTTTTTCATATTACAAGCTACACTATGCATATTAGGAAATTCTAGTAAACCTTTCAACTTGTGAATTCTCTGATATATGTAGATTTAATACACAGATCACTATGATAATGGCTATATTACTATGTCTGTGATTATTTTGATATAGCATCCTTTATAAAGTGGCCCAGAAAAGCCTAATGAGAAAAAAAGTTAACTAAAAATACTTTTATTTACAAAAAACACTACATAGATTTTGGATTCTTTTTGCTTGAATGAAACACAGATCTCGGTTCTGGTAGTGGAGCGTATTATTGATTTGACAGCTAAAAATAATTTCAGTCTGAAAATCCAGCTGCAATGGTGACTTACATTCTTATATAGAACATAAATGGATATGATGAACAATATCTTATTTGAAGTTCAAAATATTGAGGTGAATATCTCCTTTAAGTATTGATATTTGATAAGCATGAAATTGATGAGAGTGTATGCATGGATTATTTTCACTTTAAACCAAGAAGCTTCAGTACCGTCCCCTCCATGGTTACCGTTGTCTCAACCCTTCTCAACCAAGCTACCTCAATCCAATGTTCTGGAACACTGACTGCCTTAAAGGTAGCATCCATATTTCAAGAGGAGGTAATTTTCCTACAAGGTGATGATTGGCAATTTATCCTGGTTATAATTTCCGTAATAAATGTCAGTTTGATTTTGGTTCAGTTGATAAAAATTTATAGTTTTCTTTGTGTAGATGTAGCTTGAAAAAACAATTTTGATGTTTAAATTAAATTTTGAAATTTAAATGCTGTATGGTCAGTTGTGTAATAATTGTTTTCACACTAACCTCACAGGCAATCATGAATTTTTACATTTTGCATTTTCTTGAATTTAATTTTTTTGTTTACTCAGTCCATTTTTTTTAAAACAATGAATGAAAAGAAAGTTGTATGCCACCATGGACTTACAACAGGTCCATGCTGCCATGTTACTTTGTCAGATAAACCTGAACTCATGTGGAAGATTAAAGGATTGTGTTTTTCTTCACTTAAATGAAGTATGGACAGCTAATTTTTGAGAGAAAAATTTCATAATTTCAAAATTTTTGACAGAAGAATACTCATTTTTTTTAAAGTTGTCACAAACGGATCTATTGAACTAAGAAAAGAATAATACTAATATGGATTAGAGAATGAATGAAAATGTCATCTCATAGTTTAGACACTAAATTAATGAACAAGATATTCTATTTCAATTGATGTAGTTCGATTGAAAAATTGATCCTCCCAGAACTCAATCTTTCTTTTAAAGTATGAATCTCTTGACACCCAATGGGTAATCTACACAGACAGAGAGGCGCAAGATGACCAGTTTTCTTGCCTCAGCTCTATGTAATGTGAGATGTTTTTGAAGATGATGACTGCATGTATTGTTAAAGGACATGATTGAGGCTAGATGATGGATGATAGCCATGTTTCATTACAACCCATATCATACACCCTCAAAGAGAACTTGAATACATTCTAATTCAATAGGAACCTCTCTGTGAGAAGAGACTGTTCAAGATCATTTTAAAGGTTTAAGATAAGCTGCAATTAGCTGAAGTCTTTCTTTGTTTGCTCCTACTGCGGTCATCATGAAGTGTTTTGTGTGTCTGTGGATGCACTGTGGTTTTGATTGCTATGTGTTTTTTCGTATTCATTATATATTTTCACACGAGTACAGAAATAATATAGAGACAGATAGCTTTAAACGATACATGTATGTGGTTGATTGATTATGCCTTTCATCGTTTCATTAACATATTTGATTTATTATTGTCATTTATTTGAAGAGTAAAAAATAAAGATTGAAAATAATGATATGTAAAAAGTTTTGTAAATCTCCTGTTTATACGATCCGTACTTATATCAATGATCTTTGTTTGAAACTGTTGTTTGTTTATAGTGGTTACACAAATCTGAAATAATTTCTTGATCTTAACTAATGTAATGGATATATTGTCCTGTAAACAACATGGTCTTGCCATTCTGGGGGAGTTGTTGTTGTCGGTTATTTAATGGTGCATCCTCGAGCTTATGTCCTGCAGAGATCATACATGTACATTTGGAGTTAAATCCATTAAAAGAAAATCTCTGTATATAACTGGTTCTTGAAAATGAATTAATTACCAAAATATTATTGCTTGGATTCCACCAATTATTGTATATGTACGTGTAAAAGAATGACTATTAATATTGAAATGAAATTGTGTGACATAGCTGCCCAAGCCTTATGTTTATATATTCTCACCCCTGAATTTTGAATGTATGCAAAATGTAATCATTGTTTTCCTGATTTGAGAACATCTCTTGACTCATCACTGAGAGTTGAAGGCAGTGTGGAAAGATATAAAGATAAAAGCTCAAGAGGGCAGCATATGTGTTTACAAACCTAGGATGCAGTTCACCTGTCATTGATAAACAATAGAAGTTGATTACTAGTGAGAGAGCAGCAGTGCACCAACTTAATATCTGCAGTAGATCAATGGGATGCAAAATTTACAATGCCATCATTCAGGATGGAAAATCATGAATATACTCAGTGGTTTAAGTCCTTGATAAAATTGCAACAGAATTGTTATATAAAGACTGTTTGAAATTAACTGTAAAAAAGATAGTTTCACCTTATCTGTGATTTTTTGGACTAATAGTGTAATATTTAAGCTATTTTATTTGGAAATGACTGATGTATTCACATAGTTCTGACAATAACTTTATACATTCATGTAGTTAACACAATCATTGTAAAAACAATGTATATCATTTGGGGAGAAACTGGTGTCATTGATCATTTATATGTTAATATATTTTCTTGAATAGGAAAAGTTCATTTTCATTTTACTGTCTTTACTTTTAATGATATGAACTTGTTTATGATGTTTTTACAAATAATTTGTAGTTTATTGGATTATACATTAATACTAATGCTCCTCTTTCAATTTTCTTTTTTTTCTCTTTCTTTTGCATGCTACATTGCTGCTTCTTCATTAGGTAAGTATATGAGTTAGTTGATCACCAAATATTATGTTCATTTTATGTCATGCTTCCTTGGATTATAAAAAAGATGATGCAATCACATCAATAAATCTTTAATATGATCATAATCATCTGGGATGAATTACTGAATCTACCTTTCATCTATTTTGACTCCTTTATTTCTTATCAAATTTCATATTTATTTTCTGTTTCTGCTTATGGTAACTCCTGTAGGAACTCCACAGGACAGCATTTTGCTGGTAAACACCAAGCTGGTATATAAAGATTTTAACGATATTCCATAATAACTCTTTGACTTCTGGGAAGAACAGAAGAATTGATTTTTAAAACCAAACCAATCCAATTCTTTTGCACACCTAAAATCCGACACTGCATGAATTGAGCAAAGTTTGCATAGTTTAATTTGTCATGGCGTTTCTTAGCTGTACGCTGGATGTTTTGTTATGTAAATAATATTTTGATTAATTTTTACTTATAGTGGATGTGCAGATCTTGTGCAAATTTATTTTCAGACAATTTTTTTTTTCTATCAAGGTGAGATTTCAAATTCAAAATGTTTTCTATGTCAATAGGATTTCCGTTAACTCTTCATTATTGCAGAAATGTTTCAAAACAAATGGGCTAAATATGATATTCTACGCACATTATTGGCATATTATGTGATCACTATAAGCTTCAAGAAGTTTGAGAAATTTTTCATTTTTATCATTACTTTTAATAAAAATAGTTTAAAAACAAATAATTCTTCGGCAGTCACCCGAACAGTCGTATCACACATACAAGAGTGCAACCCCATCAGAGAAAATTGACTTCAATCTTTACTACAGTTTTAAACTTAATTCCCCAGCCTTATAGCATATTCATTGCTAAAAATATACATGGTTGGAAATACCAAGACAATTGCTTGATATTGGTATGCTTATTTTTACACAAAACCAAGAATCAGAGAAAATATTGCAAAAGAGCTACATGCTTGAAATTTTTATTTGAGTGGCTTAGATTTTCCCTGTACAAAAAGCGATATGACATTTTGACTGACCGGGATTTCAATGCGTGCAATCAGTCAAAGTGTTGTATCGTTTTTTTTCACGTAAAATGTCAATGCATTGCCAGTATGACGGTTTGGCTGACTGTTCACATGGAAATTGCGGTCAGTCAAAACGGCGTAGTGCTCTGTTGCTCTGCTAAAGTACACATTTTCAATGGGATTTCCACATTTTATCAAAAAATTGTATGACATTGCTGTGAAAATCAAGTCATATCTCAGAAACTGAAATAAACTGCTGCCGAGAAATTTAGTTATGAATAGAATAGGACTTGTACTTTCCTTTTTTTGCAAAAATTTCAAAATTGATTTTTTGACCAAAATTGACAGATACAACGGTTTGGATGAATGCTGACGAATTGTTTCCTGCCATTGATCGTTATGTATCTTAATATCGAACATTTCTTTACAGATAATTTCATTTCATCCTCTTGTACATTGCCCAGTATAACCTGTTGCGGTCATTTTTCTCTCAAGGATCTCAATCTTCGTATTCTCATTTTATATCCTGATAACCTTTTGTAAAGAGGAACTGTACTTTTAATATTCATAAAGTATCATATTACTGTGGTTTAACAAGATATTCAGAGTTTTTTTTATTTCCTGGTGGGAAAATGTAGCAGAAATTGTGGAATAATACAAAGTTCATCGACCAACTAGTAATATTTTATTTTGTTTATATATGAATAGAGACCATATTGGGTCTTGGATCAATTCAATTGAAGGAGGAGAGTGAGCAGATGGCACTTTTTCTCATTTTTTTTTTGTTGTAACTTGAAGCCTAATACATTCCCTTTATTAATATACAACAAATATTGTTTTTCAGCTGAAATATAATGTATGGTATCCATTTAAAAAAATTATGCAAATTCTCTCTAAGGTTGCATGGTTTTCTGTATAAAATAGTAGTGTACAGGTGCATTTTGCATTTTTAATTATGATTAAGTAATTATACACTAGGAAAGTAATCTAAGGAGCTTGCCCCAGTAGATGCGTGGGCCCCGTCTTACAAAGAGTTGCGATTGATCCAATCAATCATGACTATGGATGGCCAGCAATGTCAACATATAAAATGCAAATTTGTTCAAAATATTTTCCAGCTACGATGTATCTCTTGAAGATTCAGTGTGATTCTCATTTTATACTAAGGAGATTGTGCAAATTTACTGTAGAAAAATTATGGTATCGATGGAATTCCATACAGTTTTGATTGATTGGAGCAATCATAACTCTATGGAAATCCATCAGTGTCATAATTTTTTCCATAGGAAATTTGCACAATGTCCTTTGTAAACAAAGAAAAGCACAGTGAATCTTCAAGAAAACAATGAATGCATGAATATACATGTACATCATAGTTAAAAATATTTTGAACAAACATGCATAATAGATGTTGACGTTGCTGGCCATCCATAGTTGCAATTATTGATTGGATCAATCGTAACACTTTGTAAGACAGAGCCCAGGAGTGTAATACACTTACCTTGTTGAGTGAGTAAGATATGGTCTACAGGACATGTTATTACAAGGGACTGTATCTGGTTATGATAACTGACACACAATAGGCACACAATGATATTTCCAAGAAAATAATAAGTTTGAGGTTTGATATTTCAATTGTTTGAAGCATTGCATTGAAACTCACACTCTGGTGGGTCTTGTATTCCATTTCTAACATTTTCATAATCTAACCAAGTTGGTAGAGCAAGTGTCTCAATATTTTAGAATGGATTGATATGCCTGTACCATAAGGGATAAAGTAACAGATAATCATTGATCATTAGAAATGAAAGCTGTTTTAAAGTGACAAATAGATGCACATAATTTATCTTAGTTATTTCACACTTACATGGATATTCCAAAGTTTGATTATTCCTGAACTAATAACTTGTGTTCAGACACTGAAGAAATAAGTGTGGATGCAGCCATTTTTATTCCAGAAGAGGGCAGTCAGTCCCCCTAGCGAACAGTAGATGATGAGTGAAAGACATGGATGACCAGAATGGTCAATAGAGGCTATAGGAGATGAAAGATGAGATTAGGGAAGGGTTGTTCTTCTGATGACAGAAAAATCTTGCCTAGCAGAACGAGAACGGAGCAAAATGAAAAAAAAAGAAGTTAATTTCTGTTTCATTGTGTACTAAATACTATGAATGGTATTTCATATATGATTATCTCTCTATGCTATGTACATAGCATTGGCATTGATCAGAACCATTTTATCAGTCAATTTTGGTCAAAAAATTGATTCTGAGATTATTGCAGAAATTGGAAGTAAAAGTCCTATTCTATACATGTTCAAATTTCTAGGTATCAATTTATTTCAGTTTCTGAGATATGTGGGGATTTTCATGGCGATGCTATTAAATTGTTGATAAAATGCACAAATCCCATTGGTAACGTGTACTGTAGCAAAGTAAATAATTGCGCGCACTTAAAATGAAAATTCGCGATCAGCCAAACTATCACATCGGCACTGCATTGACTTTACACATGAAGTAGCTATACGACGTTTTGACTGATCGCGTGCATTGAAATTGCGGTCAGGGTTGTTGTATCTCCTATGGCGTTTTTGTACAAGGAAAATCTAAACCGCTCAAACCAAAATTACAAGCATGTAGCTCTATTGCGATATTTTCTTTGATTCTTGGTTTTTATAAAACGAAAGATACCATGAATGTCAAGCAATTGTCTTGGTCTTTCCAACCATGTATATTTCTATCAATCAATATGTTGTAAGGCAGGGGAACAAAGTATACAAATGATAGTTATCTTTGATGTCGATTTCTCTAAAAATGGGTTTGCACCGTCGTATGACCGCTGATGATATCCTGTTTTTATGAGTTCCCTTTAATATTGATACTTTGATGCAAGTGATGTTATCTACATTGCAAATGATAAAGAGTTACCCAGAAAACATGTAACAAATATGCAGCAGTCATAATATCAGAACCAACTCATCTTTTGAGTGTTGGTTGTTTGAAGGAACATGGCATATATAGTTTGGAGTGAAATCCTGTATATTTTAATGCTTACTTCCTCCATCATTTGCCAAGATATTTCCTATCACATCCGGTTTGCACATGCAGCTGCATTTAATGAGTATTTGATTTAAGGGACCAGTGGAGTAAACTTTACTGTGGTGAATATAAAATGATTTCTGTCAACCTCCTCTGGTTATTCTTCACAAAGTAATATGCCGAAGAGAGATAAATGATATTGCTTATACAAGGCTCCACATTAACTTTTTTTGGTGGTGGCCCGTTTGGGCCACCAAAACCTTCAAATAATTTTTTTTGGTGGCCCATTAGTAAAGTTTGGTGGCCCGAAAAATATAAAGAAAAACATTAATAAAAAATATAAAGAAAAACAAACTGAATTATTCTGCAGTCACTACCACGTACCACTATTCTTTGTACATCTTGTATGTAAATCGTGCTTGCTGTTATTTTACTTTGCTTATTTTGTGGTAATATATAAATTGTTCTATCATTGTGAATATGAAATGATTGAAAGAGAATAAAAGAATTGTATTGTTCCAAGGTTGTGTGGACTTTTAATCTCCGTATAGACACACTCATAATGGTAAAGTAAATAAATAGTGCATATAGCAAACTCAGATTGATTTACAAAAAGATGATTTTTCCTTCCTTTTTGATCGTAAAACCTAGATTATGCAGGCCCCAAATCCAGTTTATTTTCTCTTTTCCAGCATATTATAGCAAGAGAAAATCACAGAAAATATGCTGCAGAATTAGAACAATGTATAAGGGGGAAATAAACAAAAATAATTTTTAGAATAGTATATTGAAAAAAAAATTGTAAAAATGAATAAGTGAAATATAACAAATAAAAAAATGAAGTAAGAAAAAAACAATAGGAAAAAAAAAATGAGAAAAAAACAAAAGAAAATGTAAGAAAAATGAATAAGACAAACTTATCAGAAAAAAATGGGGAAAATTATTATTATTATTCAGTAGAAACTTGTTCTTTAATCAGGCATATTCAATGGGAAGGGGTATAAATGGTTTAATCACTGTAAAAAAAATGACAAACAAAAAAAGAAAACGGCAAGTTATCTGGAAAAAACTGAGAAAATTCCTTCCCTATATTTGACAAAATGATGGAAAAATTCACATTTCATATCAATAAAATGCCTTCCCAAAGTATTTACTTCCTTAAGAGTGGTTTAAGAAGTCATTTATAAACAAGAAAGAAAAAAGCTGTCTATTCAAGACAGCTTCGAAAATAAACCAAATATCAACGTACATATAAATGCACATGTGGGACTGTGATGTACTCACCTCTGTGTATTAATGCATTTGGAAATCGGTCTTTTTGAGTCAAAAGAGAGGTCATAATTCCTCCTTTTAATGCTTGCAAATTATCAGGTTTCAGTAATATGGACTGTAGAAGGGCATTTCATTGGTGTAAAATGTGATTTTGACGTAGATTTTCAAAGTTCTGGGGAAGATTTCTTAGCAGTAACATTTCGCATCGCAGCTCCCTGAGTCTGAATAGTCTGCTAGCGCACAGCCAGCTGCAGTGGTTTCACGCATGCAAAGCTCAGCCAGACAGCCGGCACGGCCGGCTGAATAATAGTTACTGTATGCTAGCGGTAGGCCTACATACTGTCATGACTGTGCAATCTTTGTGTGTGTCTATTTGTGTGTAGATTAACAAAAAAGGCGCATGACGAATTGACTTGCAATTTGAACTGTAGAAAGTTGATAAATGCATGCAAAATCGGGAGAAAAATTGTGCTACTTTGAAAATTATTGGTTGCCCGATTCGGGCCACCAAAACTTAACATTTTTTCAATAATGGTTGCCCGAGATGAATTTTTGGTGGCCCTGGGCCACCGGGCCACCGCTAATGTCGAGCCTTGGCTTATAAATTAATATGATATTGTTATAAATATTGATTACCCTGGATTAAAAAGATATTACATTTCACAGAGTCCACCAAGATTGATCCTCATATTAATCTAGCCAAAGGAAAGTCATTGAAGCAATATTGATTGCATTATTCATTCATTTTATTACCATTACTTAATTATTTTTATGCAATTTTGATGATTTTTTTAGCATTTGCTTTGTGTGTGTTGCTTTATTTATTGAGATATAATTGTTTTCAGCCTGGAGTACCCCTTACAATAAAATTGTCAGTCTTATTTTGATAAGATTTCAGGGTGTGTACTTTCATCTGCTTTGCAACTATACATGTAGTTCCCAAAACATACACTTTGAAAGTTCTAATCACCTGTGGATTTTATAGGGGCCTACATTATTACCAGGTTAAATATATACAGCCCCTTTTCAATGAAAACCTCTGTGATTTCCAGAATCTAGTCCTTTATGATTATATAGACATTCATGTTATATGTTTATTGTTAAATTAAATGAAAACAGTCTTTCAGAGTGATAATGCCTATGAAAGTTTCCAACTAAATCAAAATGATTTCAAGGAATTATAGAAAATAGATGATCATTCATGGATGTAAAGATAGGATATATTTAATCTCAGGCAAGTTTGGGACAAGTTTTTTTTCATTCGTGCTAGCATTTGTCAAAATAGGGAAATATGCTTTTAATGGTTGTTTGAATGGTGTTAAAAGATTTTTTACTCTGCCCTGGTTTTAGATATTGCAAACTTACCTGTTTGACACTCATTTCAAAGATATAATTACTAAAATTGTGTGTGTGTGTGTGTAAGAGAGAAGAGAGTGCCATCAACCCTATGATGATGTTATTCATCCAAACAACCAAATATTTGAGCAGAGTTATTTTTCACCTGTATACAAGTTAACTTGTACATTTCGATGCTCTCTTTGATGCTCGTTTATTTACCTTATACTATGATATATTGGATATACTATTACAAGATGATGTTTAAAGTAGACAACCGAAGAATCAAAAGTATTTTATAAAGACTTTTTGTGGTCATCATTGTAAAGGGGAAGTATTACTAATCAGATATATAACTTCACCTTTTAAAATAGTGATTAGAGTTTGCAGAAATCAGCTCTCAAAAATGACTTATTTTCATGGCATATTTCTGCCTTCGTCCGTCCTCTGGCGAGCTCCAGCTGAGTGACGTCACACCACGAGCAGTGAGCAGCTGAGCTGACAGCAGCCCATTGAAGACGATCTTTCCAATCAGCGTTTTTTGCTCCTAGAATTGTTTATTCCTCTCAAGATTGGTCTTATTACATAGATAAAAGTTTGAATTTTCTGAACAGTAAAATGAAATGCACATTTAAAATATTTTGGTAACCGATATTTAGCTTAGAAAAAATTATTTGTTTTCAAGAAATATACGTGAATAAACAAAGCATATTTTCACTTAGAAATCATGCTTGCACCACATTGATATTATTATCAATATAAAGCATAGACATTCGTCTTCACAACTGAATTAAAATTATGAAATTTAATTACGTAGCAAGTTCAGGAACCACAAAAAACACGGCAATATATGATCGCGAAATGATTGGAATTTCAGTTGGATTGCCGAAGCATTGCGAGGCAACAGCAGAGAACGCACTTTGTTTATATATTGTTATGAACCCAATTGACATAGAGACATGGTCTGTGGACAAATCTGTACGCACGTAGTTTTTTTTATGAGTGCGGGGATCCTGGTTCGAAACTCTTTGATTTTTTTTTTTGGTTCTGGATTTTTTTTTTTATTATATTCCTTCCCCGTTCCTATCAGCTCTTTTTTATCTTTTTATTTTCATGTGAGATTCTATTCAGATCTATTAAATCTTACTTCTTAATTGCTGCTTTTGATTTTCAAGTTCTTGATTAGATTCTCTACTTATTATTTGGGCAGCGACTCACTCACTCACTGACTGGAGTGGAGCAACACAATGACGACTGCAGTGGACAAAATCGGTCTTTACAGTCCACAATTCAATAAAAACGGGCAAAGGAACACAGTTCTGATTCACGTTTGGTCTGAAGTTGTCGAAAACAGAAATTGAATATCACATTACATGAAGAAAACGGTAAATTCGGAAGATATTGAACAGGTCAGTAAGGTGATTCAGTGCATGATGCACAGAGAGATGATGAGCACGTCGATTGTGTGACGTCATTATTCTCGACCGTTTTCAGCTGCGTGATTGTCGGTCTGGGGGGCTGAGAAGGGTGTCTAATAATTTCATTTCTTGCATTTCCACGACATCTATAAGACTTTTTAGTGACATATTTGTGTATAAAAAGACAATACCTTTCCATCCATATATAATTTGTCTATAATCATCACTTTCGTGAATTTTCTTCGTGTGTCTACTTTAAGGTAAAAGACTGGATCAGTTTGGGATGGTATGTACATCTGGATACACCATGCATTTTTTGCAATATTACCAACTTTTCTGAAGTTCATTCTGCCTGAAACATGTACTTGGATACTCTGGTCCCACTAGCTTACTTTTGAGTGAGTATATTCTCTCGACCAGCCCACTGGATTCTGTTCCATTACACTGTTCTACTATTCATGCCTGGATCATGATTTGGAAAAGAATCCTATTGTGATGAGATTAACTTTCCTATTGTACATGGATTAATCTTATTACTGGTTCATTTGTATGCTGATTTGACTTGCTACAAGACTTGCTACAAGAGATTTCACATGTATAACACTCGCTTAGCAAAGGAGATGGCTGCCCAATCTCAGGAAACCCTTGATATATAGAACAAATCAGTGATGAGGTTAGAGAATACTTCAAGAGCAAAGAATTCAGGGACTTGTTTAAGTTATCGTTTGCTGAAGCTATGACAAGGGAGATACAAGCTCTTCGTGAATGACTGGAACAGACAGAGAGCAAGGTAAGGGATCTAGAAACTGAGCTGCAAACACAGGCATCCAACTTGACTTCACTACAGACATGACAGAAAGAGACAGTTTCTACAACAGATGCCATCAAGTTACTGAAGGCCAAGTTGAATGGAGAACAGTATTCAAGGAGAAATTGCCTCCGACTGTACGGAATCCCAGAAAGCAATCATGAAGACACCGTTGCAGTGATGGTAAATCTCTCAAACAAAGATCTTGGTGTCAATGTCTATGGGTGATATTGACCGTTCGCGTCGTGTTGGTGCTCCTCGTTGTCCAGTTGATAAGAAGAAGCCTCCAAGTTTTCATCTTACCGAGTTCGCAACTTAGTCATCAAGAATTGTAAACGACTAAAAGGAAAAGACATAGGAATTGAGGAAGACTTGACAGCAGCAAATATAATCTTGGTTCAAAAAGCAAAGAATGAAATGAAAACAACAGTAGGGGAGATCGGGGTTAGTTGGAACATTTTTGACAAAAATGGGTGTAAAATCCAAATAGATTCTATTTGAGAAACAATGAATATATCAGCTTGAAGCATATATCTAAGGGCTTCAAATGTACCCCATGAATTTTTTAACTCTATGATGGTTATTGAAAAAAATCCACCTTAAACAAGACCATTGTAAGCGTTCCAACTTACCCTTTATCGGGGTAAGTTGGAACATGGTATGTGGTAAGTTGGAACACTGCATGGTCAATTAAGAATAATACTAAAACTACTTACAACCGTAATAATACATAATCATAAAATCATAACTAGTTGGTCTAATATTCATTTCATTTTCATTCATTGGCCCAATCAGCACTTAGTCCAATTAGACCAAATAGTATATGGACTAAAGCTGGTTATTAGACAAAATGGTGTGTGGACTAGATGAGGTGGATAGTGGATGAACTAATGGTATACCAAATGATGAGTTGGTAATTGGACAAATTGGCAGTGGAACAATCAGAAATAACCATTCTGACTCAAGCCAAGACATGACAAAGAATATAAGAATTTTTCATGCCGGGATCCTTTAGAAATATCACTTCCTTGAGGGAGATATCCTTCCTTCCTTGCAGACCCTGAACTTTCCATAAGGAAAGATGATGAGATTGGCATTTCCATGACAGGTGTGGGTCTAAACTTACCCACACACCATTCCTTTAAGGTATTGCATTCATGAATGGGATCATTAGATTCTTTCCCATATATTTCCCACAGACACCTGAGCTGAAAGGCATAATTCATTTCTATCTTACATTTTAAATATGCTGTTAACATTACTTCAGTCTTGTATAAAAAAATCCTGATATTTGTGTATTTTATTATAATGGATAAGAAAAAAAAACAAACAGAACCCCCCTCAAATTCCTACAGTAACTTTCAAAATATCCATAACTGAAAATAATTTAATTTCTCAGCTGCAACACAATTAATATAGAATACAATTGGGATGGTGTTTTTGTCACTGTACCTCTTGAAGCAGGAAATGATTATTTTCAGGTGCAAGTTTTTCTGGGCTTCATTAACAAAAAAAAATCACAGATTCAGGTTTTATTTGCAGGCCTAGAATTAAAATTTTGGAGATCATGACCACTTTGAATTAGGGAAACTATAAAAAGGCACATGTCCTTGAATTCCTATTTGTAAGGGTGCCAAGGCTAATGAAAAAGTCCCCAAAACCATTTTTAAAAGTACACTACCACTATCTTCTATATCCATCAGCAATAGCATGATTTTGATCATGGATGAAACCCTATTACCCCCCAAAAAAATGTACAAATTTTTTCTACTGAGGGAATAATTTGTATGTCATGGATATAAAGCACTTAACTGTGAATTTACAAAGTGAGAGACAAGAGAATTGATAATTTTGTTGTTTTTTATCAAAGCGACCAGCCAGGGGTAATTTATGTATTTGCATGCAATTCACTTTCTTTGGACTGCAGGCATTATAACCTCCATATTTAGGACTAGTGAAATTGAAAACTGAACGAAAATGGGATAACTGATCGGTTGTAAGGGAGAAAGCGCAGCATGGCCAAATAAAAAGGTCATTTTTTCAAATTTTTTTGCTTTTATCCCTAGTTCAGGTGATAAAATGTGGATGATATGTACAGTTATTACCATTAAAAATTGAATTGAGTGCAAAGACTTTTTGGGTAAAAAACTCAGTCCTTTAATGAAAATAGGCTGAAACTCAGTGTATACCATAATCCTACTTTTACTCACTACAAATCAACTTGATCAAATTTTGCTTTATGATATCTTAAAGTTTAGTTTTCTGTTTTTTATAAGCTTTCTGTGATGGAAGAATGTTTATTGATAAAACTTTGCATTCCTGTTTAAACTTTAAAGGACAAGTCCACCCCCAAAAAAGTTGGTTTGAATAAAAAGAGAAAAATCCAACAAACACTGCAAATTTCATCAAAATTGGATTTTAAATGAGAAAGTTATGATATTTGAAAGTTTCACTTAATTTCACAAAACAGTTATATGCACATTCTGGTCGGTATGCAAATGAAGAGACTGATGACCCCATCCACTCACTATTTCTTTTTTATTTTATTATGTGAATTATGAAATATTCTCATTTTCTCCTCATTGTCAAGTGAAAAAACAATTCCACCCTGAACCTGTGGAATTAACATCGTTTAATACTATATGGCACAGTCAAGCTGGTCCTTATTGTCAAATCAGTAAAAAATGAGATATTGTATAATTCAAACAATAAAAAACATAAGAAATAGTGAGTGAGGGACACCATTGACTGTCCCATTTGCATGCAACTGAGTTGTGCATATCACTGTTCTGGGAAAAATAAGTGGAACTTATTTAAAGGACAAGTCCACCCCAACAAAAACTTGATTTGAATAGAAGGAGAAAAATTCAACAAGCATAACACTGAAAATTTCAACAAAATCGGATGTAAAATAAGAAAGTTATAGCATTTTAAAGTTTCGCTCATTTTCAACAAAATAGTTATATGAACGAGCCAGTTACATCCAAATGAGAGAGTTGATGACATCACTTACTATTTCTTTTGTAATTTATTATATGAAATATTTTTATTTTCTCGTCATTGCCATGTGAAATGAAGTTTCATTCCTCCCTGAACTCATGGAATTCCATTATTATAACATTTTGTGCTTCAGGCAAGGAGGTCCTCATCGTCAAATTCGTAAAAATTGAAATATTGTATAATTCAAACAATAAAAAACAAAAGAAATAGTGAGTGACATCATCGACTCTCTCATTTGGATGTAACTGGCTCGTTCATATAACTATTTTGTCAAAAATAAGCAAAACTTTGAAATGTCATAACTTTCTTATTTTACATCTGATTTTGATGAAATTTTCAGCATTGTGCTTGTCTGATTTTTCTCTATTGATTAAAATCAACATTTTTCTGGGGTGGACTTGACCTTTAATAACTTTCTTATTTTACATCCGATTTTGATGAAATTTTCAGCGTTGTGCTAGTTTGATTTTTCTCTATTCATAATTCAAATCAACATTTTCCTGGGGATGGACTTGACCTTTAAATATAAGGCCGGGCTTGTACTTTACCTTGCCAGCTGCGTAGGTGCATTTGACGAGCAGACTGAGGTGCCATGCTCGAACCACAATATAAGGAAGGACGTGACCAACAGTTTATCTCCTATTCTTCCCTTAATTGCTAGTGAGGGAAGCTATACTGTTATTATATATACATATTTAGGGTTGTGTTTTTACTGTAATTTACTTGGTATTTGACAACAAATCAAAATTCTAATTCATTGAATCAGATTCCCAAATGGAACAGTATGTTTACAGCTTATATACGTGCCACTGGGCGCACTTGTAGTTTACAGAGATCCAAACGTAAATGGACTTGATATGTTTCAGTTGTTGAGGTTCAGTTGAGGTACCAATGAACAACTGCAATCAAGTTTGGTTTTCTGAAAATGCCCCAAATATAATTTCATAAGAAAATCATTCCATCAGATATTAGAATGTGACTTTCCCAAATGACATCTGAAAATTTAGCATAAATATACCTCTCTTTTTAAACCCCTCATGAATCATTTATAACACTCATGTTATTCCCACTTTCTAGTCAAGAATGATGTTCTTAAATAACAATGTTTCATATTGAAAGAGATATTTTGATTGATTAGTGAAATAAATGAAACTATATTTTAGTTTTGAAAGTGTATAGAGAATCGATGCAAGATACTTATCGCTTTACAAGAGAGTACTCTTCGAAACATGATAGATATTTCATCAGAAAGAGTTGCATCAAGCAAGAACACTGCATTTACACCAAGATGAAATGGTCTTGGAAGCGATCTTATGTGATCTTCCAAAGTAGTTTGGAAAACTACCTGGCAATGTGGTTTTCAAGGCTGCTTTGCCTTGTTAAACTGGGTTGAGCGTAGGTGAGGAAAAAACAGTAAGTGGTCTTCCAAAGTAGTTTGGAAAACTACCTGGCAATGTGGTTTTCAAGACTGCTTTGCCTTGTTGAACTGGTTTAAGCATAGGTGAGAACACAACAGTAAGTGGTCTTCCAAAGTAGTTTGGAAAACTACCTGGCAATGTGGTTTTCAAGACTGCTTTTCCTCGTTAAACTGGTTTAAGCGTAGGTGAGGACACAGCAGCAAGTGGTCTTCCAAAGTAGTTTGGAAAACTACCTGGCAATGTGGTTTTCAAGACTGCTTTGCCTCGTTAAACTGGTTTAAGCGTAGGTGAGGACACAACAATAAGTGGTCTTCCAAAGTAGTTTGGAAAACTACCTGGCAATGTGGTTTTCAAGACTGCTTTGCCTTGTTGAACTGGTTTAAGCATAGGTGAGAACACAACAGTAAGTGGTCTTCCAAAGTAGTTTGGAAAACTACCTGGCAATGTGGTTTTCAAGACTGCTTTTCCTCGTTAAACTGGTTTAAGCGTAGGTGAGGACACAGCAGCAAGTGGTCTTCCAAAGTAGTTTGGAAAACTACCTGGCAATGTGGTTTTCAAGACTGCTTTGCCTCGTTAAACTGGTTTAAGCGTAGGTGAGGACACAACAATAAGTGGTCTTTCAAAGTAGTTTGGAAAAAACGACCTGGCAATGTGGTTTTCAAGACTGCTTTGCCTTGTTGAACTGGTTTAAGCATAGGTGAGGACACAACAGTAAAGGGTCTTCCAAAGTAGTTTGGAAAACTACCTGGCAATGTGGTTTTCAAGACTGCTTTGCCTCGTTAAATTGGTTTAAGCGTAGGTGAGAACACAACAGTAAGTGGTCTTTCAAAGTAGTTTGGAAAACTACCTGGCAATGTGGTTTTCAAGACTGCTTTGCCTCGTTAAGCTGGTTTAAGCGTAGGTGAGGACACAACAGTAAGTGATCTTCCAAAGTAGTTTGGAAAACTACCTTGCAATGTGGTTTTTAAGACTACTTTGCCTCCTTAAACTGGTTTCAGCGCAGGTGAGGACACAACAATAAGTGATCTTCCAAAGTAATTTGGAAAACTACCTTGCAATGTGGTTTTCAAGACTGCTTTGCCTCCTTAAACTGGTTTCAGCGCAGGTGAGGACACAACAATAAGTGGTCTTTCAAAGTAGTTTGGAAAACTACCTGGCAATGTGGTTTTCAAGACTGCTTTGCCTCGTTAAGCTGGTTTAATCGTAGGTGAGGACACAACAGTAAGTGGTCTTCCAAAGTAGTTTGGAAAACTACCTTGCAATGTGGTTTTCGAGACTGCTTTGCCTCGTTAAACTGGTTTAAGCGTAGGTGAGGACACAACAGTAAGTGATCTTCCAAAGTAGTTTGGAAAACTACCTTGCAATGTGGTTTTCGAGACTGCTTTGCCTCGTTAAACTGGTTTAAGCGTAGGTGAGGACACAACAGTAAGTGATCTTCCAAAGTAAGTTGAAAAACTACCTTGCAATGTGGTTTTCTAGACTACTTTGCCTCGTTAAACTGGTTTAAGCGCAGGTGAGGACACAACAGTAAGTGATCTTCCAAAGTAGTTTGGAAAACTACCTTGCAATGTGGTTTTCTAGACTACTTTGCCTCGTTAAACTGGTTTAAGCGCAGGTGAGGACACAACAGTAAGTGATCTTCCAAAGTAGTTTGGAAAACTACCTGGCAATGTGGTTTTCAAGACTGCTTTGCCTCCTTAAACTGGTTTCAGCGCAGGTGAGGACACAACAATAAGTGGTCTTTCAAAGTAGTTTGGAAAACTACCTGGCAATGTGGTTTTCAAGACTGCTTTGCCTCGTTAAGCTGGTTTAATCGTAGGTGAGGACACAACAGTAAGTGGTCTTCCAAAGTAGTTTGGAAAACTACCTTGCAATGTGGTTTTCGAGACTGCTTTGCCTCGTTAAACTGGTTTAAGCGTAGGTGAGGACACAACAGTAAGTGATCTTCCAAAGTAAGTTGAAAAACTACCTTGCAATGTGGTTTTCTAGACTACTTTGCCTCGTTAAACTGGTTTAAGCGCAGGTGAGGACACAACAGTAAGTGATCTTCCAAAGTAGTTTGGAAAACTACCTTGCAATGTGGTTTTCTAGACTACTTTGCCTCGTTAAACTGGTTTAAGCGCAGGTGAGGACACAACAGTAAGTGATCTTCCAAAGTAGTTTGGAAAACTACCTGGCAATGTGGTTTTCAAGACTGCTTTGCCTCCTTAAACTGGTTTCAGCGCAGGTGAGGACACAACAATAAGTGGTCTTTCAAAGTAGTTTGGAAAACTACCTGGCAATGTGGTTTTCAAGACTGCTTTGCCTCGTTAAGCTGGTTTAATCGTAGGTGAGAACACAACAGTAAGTGGTCTTTCAAAGTAGTTTGGAAAACTACCTGGCAATGTGGTTTTCAAGACTGCTTTGCCTCGTTAAGCTGGTTTAAGCGTAGGTGAGGACACAACAGTAAGTGATCTTCCAAAGTAGTTTGGAAAACTACCTTGCAATGTGGTTTTTAAGACTACTTTGCCTCCTTAAACCGGTTTCAGCGCAGGTGAGGACACAACAATAAGTGATCTTCCAAAGTAATTTGGAAAACTACCTTGCAATGTGGTTTTCAAGACTGCTTTGCCTCCTTAAACTGGTTTCAGCGCAGGTGAGGACACAACAATAAGTGGTCTTTCAAAGTAGTTTGGAAAACTACCTGGCAATGTGGTTTTCAAGACTGCTTTGCCTCGTTAAGCTGGTTTAATCGTAGGTGAGGACACAACAGTAATTGGTCTTCCAAAGTAGTTTGGAAAACTACCTTGCAATGTGGTTTTCGAGACTGCTTTGCCTCGTTAAACTGGTTTAAGCGTAGGTGAGGACACAACAGTAAGTGATCTTCCAAAGTAAGTTGAAAAACTACCTTGCAATGTGGTTTTCTAGACTACTTTGCCTCGTTAAACTGGTTTAAGCGCAGGTGAGGACACAACAGTAAGTGATCTTCCAAAGTAGTTTGGAAAACTACCTTGCAATGTGGTTTTCTAGACTACTTTGCCTCGTTAAACTGGTTTAAGCGCAGGTGAGGACACAACAGTAAGTGATCTTCCAAAGTAGTTTGGAAAACTACCTGGCAATGTGGTTTTCAAGACTGCTTTGCCTCCTTAAACTGGTTTCAGCGCAGGTGAGGAAACAACAATAAGTGGTCGTCCAAAGTAGTTTGGAAAACTACCTGGCAATGTGGTTTTCAAGACTGCTTTGCCTCAAACTTGCTTCTTCTTTTTGTGACGTCATCTAGACGCCATTTTGTAAAATCACATTATCAATCATATCTTCATTATCAATTATCAAAAATTAGCAATATTTACATCACATTAACTTCAGGTCAAGGGTCAACTGTTGATGACATCAAAGGTCATTTAGAGGACACGACGTGCATGTACGCGCGCGTCAAAATTGTAAAATGCTCAAAATCACTTTTTGACCAAAACAGAGCGCACACAAGGTTACGGCGCGTTCTCGCATGTAACGCACTGTACAACATAGGATCGCCATATTTTTTAGATCAGTGCATCGATAATTTAATTCTGTGTAATTTGATAAATTGATAAACCTTCTACGACAAGTAATAATGGAATTAGACTCCATCAAAGTTTACAACGCGCGCACTAACAATAGATAATATATGTACAAAAACATGCCTATACAAAATTCATTATAGCTCTTCATATTCGAATAGAGTATGGATGAGAAATATAATTTCAAAAATGGCAAGCTATTATTACAATGTATATAAAATAAAATAACACATTGGACAATAAAAGAGATTAAAATCCCTTTTAATGTACAATATGTACATGTTCCTGTACAATATGTGTATGACCTACACTTTTTCACACAACTTTTTCATTTCCCTTTTTTTCAAGAGCATTCAACACATTCTTTTCATAAGAGAAGTTCAGTTGTCATCATGATGATCATATTGATCTCAGTAAGACATGCTGATTGTCTTCCTGATCATGAAATCAGAGACAGATCACCTAATTTGTCCTCATGACGAATTAAAATTCTATTTTTTTTCAATTCAGTTAATGATTTGATTTTTTAAAATTTTGTTCTCCCTTTGTGTTATTTTGAATCCATTTATAAATAAATAATAATAATAGTGTATATTTGTAGAGCGCACACACCGTCAGCAGACGCTCATGGCGCTAGCCGAGCAACAGTTCTCTTTTACAATGTAAAAATTATATTTTATGGAAATTTATATAAATACTACACAAGAACAATTAACAAGTACGATGTAAGAATAATAATAATAATAATTTCACATCTGGTTCATTCACCCCAACCCATCCATCAGCCAATCATCATGTGGAACCCAGTGCCCTCTAGCTGCCCCGTTCACTGACAATTTAAGGGGTAAACCCAGTCAGTACATAACTCACAGGAGCTCTAGCAATCTGAGGACACCGGGTCCCACATGAACAGCCAGCGAACGGGAAGGGATGAATTATCTTTCTTTTAATCATAAATAGAATACAACAAAATACAATATACATTTAAAATCAATTACAATTGAAATAGGTATGTCTTAAGGTGATCTTTGAAAGTAGTATATGTCTTGATGGAGCGAAGTGAGAGAGGAAGCATATTCCATAACCTGGCTGCTGCATTCGAGAAAGCATGGTCTCCCCAGGAATGATAGGTACGGGGAGTTTGAAGCAGCTTACAATCTGTAGATCGTAAAGTGCGGATAGGATTGTATGGCCTAAGGGAATCCTGGATATATTGCGGTGACAATCCATTGAGGGCTCGATATACAAATAATAAAAGTTTAAACTGAACTCGTTTGTGGACAGGAAGCCAATGTAGAGAATGTAAAACTGGTGTGATTGGAGCCATTCTCGGTGTAAAGGTGAGGAGTCTAGCACTTGAATTTTGAAGAGATTGCAGTCTATTAAGTTGTTGTTTTGTGAGTCCATAGAAAAGAGAATTACAAAAATCAAGCCGAGATGTGATTAAAGCATGAATTAATTGTTCACATGCTTGTTTGTTTAAGAATTTTCGAATAAACCCTAGGTTCCGCAATTGATATCTAACAGACTTTGATGTGCTAGATACATGTTCAGCAAAAGACATATTGGTATCAAATACCACACCTAGGTTACGTACCTTAGAAACTGGCCTTATAACTTTATCGTCAATATGTACAAGCAAGCGATCATGGTTAATTTTCACAATAGACTTTTTCGAACCAAAAACAATGAATTCACTTTTATTTTCATTAAGTTTAAGACTATTTGAATCCATCCAGCACTTCATGTCATGGATGCAGGCATCTAAGACTCTCAAAGCACTGGCAATCGCATCAGGGGAAGGATGTACAGAAATGAATAGCTGAATGTCATCAGCATAGCAATGATACTTAATATTATGTTTTTTAATAATTGCACTGATAGGCTGAAGGTAAACAGAGAACATTAATGGGCCACCTACAGACCCTTGTGGCACACCATACGAAAGGAGAGTTCTATCTGATTGTGAATTATTGACAGACACATATTGGGTTCTTTGATCGATGTATGAAGAAAACCACTTTAGTGCCATGCCTGTTACTCCAAGAGAGTGTAGTCTTTTTATTAGTATAGAGTGATCAATGGTGTCAAATGCACTTGACATATCAAGCAGCACGAGAAAAGTTATATTACCTCTGTCCATTTCCGATAGGATGTTATCTACAAGATTAGTAAGTAATGTTTCTACACTATGGTTTGGGCGGTAGGCAGACTGGTAGTTGTCAATTAAACTATTTTCAAGAAGATAAGCACGAAGACGTGAGAAGGCCACTCGTTCAGCGACCTTGGAAAGATAAGATAAGTTTGAAATGGGTCTATAATTTTGGAGACAGTCACTCTTTGAATTTAACTTCTTAATGGTAGGGCGCACTGCTGCAACCTTCATGCTATCAGGAACTGTCCCTAAATAAAGACTTGAGTTTATAATAGATATAATTGAGGGTAAGATTGCAGGGAGACATTTTTTCAGAAGCAGTGTTGGTATAGGATCAAGCTCACTGGATTTTGAAGGTGAATTCATGATAATGGATGCAATTTCATCAGGAGTAGTAGGAGAAAGTGTATCCAAGGTTTTGTTAGTAATCAGTGGGATATCAAATTCTCCAACACTGGTGAGACTTGATCGTACCTTCTGGACTTTTTCTACGAAAAATTTATTAAAGCGTTCTGGAAGATCTGGAAGAGTAGGAAGAGGATTTTGTTTACCTCTGTTTAGCAGAGAATTGGCAACTCTAAAGAGCTGTCTCGTATTTGTGCATTTTTCAACCAGCATAGAGTTATAAGATGTTTTGGCAACACGAACACTCGCCTGTACTACCTGACGTTGTTTCTGATATTTCTTATGATCAGACTCTAGACCTGATTTTAGCCATTTGCGCTCAAATTTCCTGCGCTGAAGTTTTTTGTCGGCAATGTCTTGAGAGTACCACTGTGTATTGGGGCGAACTGTTACATGTCGCTGTTTTACAGGAGCATGTTCATCAAGAACAGTTCTTAGAATTGTATTGTAGTGTTCTACAGAGACGGAAATATCAGAGCAAGAGCAGTTTTCAAGAAGAGATAGTTTAGAAATTCTGTCAACAAATTTTTCAACATCGATAGATTTGATATTACGTGTGTAAATCAAACTCTTTATAGCGGGAGGCTTTATCAGGTTCAATTTACAAATAATGGCCGAGTGGTCAGAAAGGCCATCAACAACCATTACATCCTTCACAATATTTCTATCTGACTGGCGGGTGATGAGTAGGTCCAGAGTATGCCCATGAGTATGAGTTGGCAAATGAATGTGCTGTGTGAGATCGTAAGCACTTAAAGTTTCAAGGAAAAGCTTAGTATTTACAGAATCATCGTTCACATGAACATTAAAATCTCCAGCAATTAACAAACTGGAATTCTTAAAAAGAAGATAATCTAATAGACAAGAAAAATCATCAATGAATTCCTTGAGAGAAGATGAGGCACCTGGTGGCCTATAAATGATACACATATCCACAGATATAGAATTCATTATTCCTCATATTCCTCATGTTGGTCTGTCTAAAAATGGGCTGCCAAACAATTGAGGAGTTGAATAGTGTACCATTAGGTACTAGAGTCTGATATCCCTTGTGTGTGAGTCATGAGTAGTACAGATGGATGATTAATTGTCTCAAAAGGGAAATAAATCAGCCATGACCAGAGCTAATTAATGTTCAGCCATGATTAATCAATATTCTTATTATTTCTTCAAAATCTTTTGCTCCAAATTATTCAAATTACTTACCTATGAGATTGTTTAAAGATGTATGTATTTGCATTTCATTATAAATAAAGTTAATATTTTTTCTTATCTAAATTCAGGGATATGAAAATTTAGTGTTAAAATGCTTGAGAAATTGAAAATAAGAGACATCAAGTATAGATTTTGTGGAAAGAAATCAAAATGAGTTATTCAGTGAGTCAAACACTAAATGGGAATTATGATTAAAAGTCAACAAAACAAAAAAATACAATAACACAAATTCAGAATGAAAGTGGTCCCATCTCATATTGAAAGAAATATTACATGTATTTCTGACTACAGACATGTATTCTGGAAATATCCTACCTCGTATCAAAGAACAAAAATATTGCATGGAACTAAGGCAGAAACTAGCTGATGATTCGCAATATAAAGTTTTTATTCTCTTTCATGCTTGAAAAGTCAATTAATATTCTATGCCAGTAGCCAGATCTATCATAATAGATCCCTGGATCCAGAGTCATACTGCCACATTAACCCATGATTTATCATATAGGGACATGTTCAGGATGCCAATATTTCAAACGAGAATTCTAACTATAGAGTGTGGTAAGAAATCTGGAAGATTTCATTCAATGAAATAAAACATATTGGTTGTAAATCTGCTCAACTGCCTACATTGACAAAGGAATTATCAAATTCTTATTCACTATTATTTACTTTGTTCTTATTGACGCAACCCTCATTTCTGTTTGAGCTTTGCAGTTTGCACCCCTTCCTTGTATATGAAATATGTCTTGATTTTTAGAGGACACTCTCTTCAGGTCAAATAATAATTGATTGAAAATCTAAAAACAGTTGTTTGATTGCAGAAAGAAAGATAGATTGGATGTGAACACACTGGATGGAGTACAGCTGAAATATGATACCTTTTGTAGCTTGACATATTCTGATTTACTTTATTTCATTCTGAATCATGATGTTACACATTTAGTCTTAATAACAATAATTTGATATCTAATGTAGGAGTGTGCATGTATCTTCTCAAGTGATTGACTGCAGTTGTCTTTGAAAAAAAAAGGAAAAAAAATTAAGAAACTATGGCAATTTATAAGCAGAATTTCTTTTCATCTTAATACCTGGGCCTCATTTTGTCATTTCATTAGGTCAATTAGGCTACTAGATTTCTGTACTTACTTTTTTCCATTGATATCTTTTATATACATTATGTACATTGTTCAATTTCCTAATAGGCATATCTATTCCTCATGTAATAGAATTGATAGCTTTAAAGGACAATCTTGTTATTCCACTTTCGTTTGTGAGCTGACATCATTATGTTGATGTCATGTAATTTGACAGCATTGCATGAGATTGGTTTTACATAATTTAAAGCATTCAATAGAAGGATTGAACCGCACTGAACCACATCTCTCGGCCTGAGCCTTTATACAGAAACCTTTTTGTATATGATACATCAAGTTTGACACATATTTGTTCAGAACAGACCTCATTCTATTATTTTTCCCACAAGTTCTTTCCTCTGACAGAGCATGAACCACAAACATGGTACATTGTTCAGAACGGTTAAATTGCATTTCTCACCTAAGCTTCTACCTTTGCATGATTTGTACATAGCCATTAATATTTGCCATTAACTGAATCTGTGTGGGTTTTGCGACTACAGTTAGAGAAAACAAGATGTCAAGTTTCCTTCTAGTACCTCTAACCTGTGAATAATTACCAGAGCTATTTCATAATGTATAATAAGACAGTGCGCTGCCCTTAGGCTATTTTTTGTTTAAATATCATGGGCCTGTAAGATGGATCTGTGGCATTTTCAAGCATGAACTGCTGACATAGTCTCTAGAGAAAGTGGTCTATAATGGTCACTTCTTTGGAATTCAGCCATCCACTTTGTAACAGGGTAAGTAGGGTCTTAAAAGTCCTTTCATCTTTGTAAAGGAATTTGTCCTCAATAAAATGTATAGAAATTTTCTCAATACATTGACAAAATGAAGTTACAGAACCTGCCTGAATATATATTATCAAATATGAATTAGAAATTGTTTTTACATAAAAAAAAAATCACCAGAATTTTTCAAGTCAGCTAAAAGAAAAAAAAGCCTGAAAAAAAGATGTGTAAAGTAGATCTGACATTTTCAAGGGTAATTTAATTATGTGGAGTCAGAAGCAGGCGCGTAGCCAGGGGGGGGCGGTGGGGGCGGTCGCCCCCCCCAAAACGTCCCCAAAAAGAAAAAAAAAGAAGGGAAAAAAGAAAGGAGAAAAGAAAAAGGGAAGGGAGGAAAGGGGAGAAAGGTAGCTTTGTGTTTTTTTTTCTTTTTATTCTTTTTTTTTTCTTAAAAGAGAAACTCCATCACTCTTGCTCTAAATTTATATATGAATTTTTCTTCCGCGCTGCGCGCGGTTAAATGACAATATTGCAATTCTCCATTGTTTCCCCCACCCTTTCTCTAACCCTGTTTTTCCACCTCAGGTATATGTGTTTCTTACCGGTTAAAGTTCAAATGTATCCATTAGGGCATGGAATTAGAGTAAGGCTACGCCAAAGTATATGAAGTTATCTTTTTTTTTAAATTGATCGCGCAACTTCTGGTCGGGTCGGCTCCGGGCGGGTAAAATTTTATATCAATTTCCACCTCCATAAAGTCAACTTCTCCTGCTTTTCAGCTCATTACCAAACAATCATAATTCTGGGGCAAACAGGTTCCTAAAATTCGCGTCGTATTAAATAAAGAAGTACAATATTTTTTTCCCAATTCTATTAAACTTCATGTCATTTCCCTTCACATTCATCTCCTGCCCTGTTTTGCGCCCTCAGTTTGAAATGTTGAATGACACTTAAGTTTCTTTATTATTCAAAATGAAGCACTTCAGGATAAGTCAAAGAAATTAGGAATCCTCTTTTTTTTTATTTAATTTCAATAAATCACAAAAGTTTCAACTTTCTGCGCACTATTTCCTCATAAAGAAGTTCAATAATCTTAGAAAATCATTTTAATTAGAGTCGATGGTGGTATTAGACGTATCTGCATTATTTTGATGAAACGTCCGCCCTTTGAAATGTCACAGTTTCATTGCTCTGCGCGGGGCTGAATATCTTTCTCCCGGCATATATACACTTCTTCTCCTCTGTTTTGCGAGTTAAAGATATGCACTGTCGCTAAATTGTTTGTAATCAAATCTGATCTTTCCAAGGGATCGAAGTATTCAATATATCTTTGAGAAGACCCTTTAGTCGGGACCCTTTTCATGGCAAAAAAATGATAAAACGCTTTAGCTTCCGCGCTTCGCGCGAGGGTATTATTTTAATTTCCTCCAATGTATTCCTTTTTTGTGCGTTCACAATCACTTTTTGAAAACAAATTAAGGTTCATGAAAACAATGTTCAAAATCACAATGAGTCAACTGAATTGGAGCTGAAATAGGCACTAGAGACAAGAGAGACGGCTCCTTTTCATTTTAATTTATGTAACACCAAAAGCTTCGCGCTTCGCGCGGGAGGGGGAAACTCCCCTCCCTGCACCCACCCCCTAGGGAGCGCGCTTTGCGCGCTCTTTAAGTGTTGGCACGCTTTGCGTGCATTTACCGCCCCCTCCAAAATGAAATCCTGGCTACGCGGTTGGTCAGAAGAGATGTTGTGGATAAAAACAATTTCTGTATAGTTTGTACCAGAAGGGTTTGTTCCCCATTGCAGCATTCCCCACCCATTTGCTAGGTGTTAATCTACATTTTAGCTATTTCATGTTCAAGAAATTTGTTAAATACTTGACCACCTGATCGGGGTAGGCGTGCAAAGCTGCAGTAATAATATGGATGTGCTTATAAAACATCTGTATACATGCTATGTGATTGATTTGTATTAATTTTTTTTGGTTTGTTTTTTGTTATAAATTTATTATCATTTTTATCATTCTCTGATAAAATCATTCATATGATTATTTTCACAGTCATGCTTAACAGTACAGAATAAAATATATTTCTATAATCTATTGTACCTTCAATTTTCAGTTCTTGAAGTGTGAAATACCATTTGAATTGGCACCAATACATTACAAGTACTGTATTACTCATTGAATGTCTGTCTGGTTAATAATGAGAAGCAGTCATCACATCACAGCTTGAGCAATGTTCATTAGGGATATATTGATGACAGATCAAAGACAATAATTGACTCATATCATTTCATACTAACATCATGTGTTTTAATGTGCCCACCAAATTCATATTGTATTTGATATCCCTGTTGTGGCCTTGTCAAAGGTCACCTGCAATTGATGGTATCTAGCAACTTGCATGCAATCCACAAGCAGGTGTCGTACAGGTACCTCGCAGTACATGTATGTTGCCTGTTATTGATTAGTTTATATGCCACCTATGCAGGTCACACGCAGCAAGCATCCAGCAGCTAAGATGCACCCAAAACTTGACAAATGCCTTGTCTGCCTACAGAAATCTTGTTTTGTGTTGTAAAATCCTATTAGTTTGTACAGAAAGAAATGAATTGGGCCTTTAGAGATTTATATTTTGGTTTGTGACATACCTAGCAAACATTGAAGTGAACTTAACCTTAAGTTATACCTGTGTAAATTCATGCTATTGGTAGTTGGTATTCTTTTAGTCATTTTACACTAGATGTTTTATTGTTGTTAACAAGATAATGTTTTAAAAATATATTCAGTTTGTTTTTGTAAACTTTGTACAGTGTACAGTGTACACTGTAAATTTGCATTATTTGTAATTTGTCAATGAATGCTTCTGAATGTTACCTTGAAATTTAAATAAACATCAAAAGAGAGTACAGATCATATAATATAAAATTGTTTGAAAGGTAATCTTATTGCATCACACTGGTTGATGAGAAATGTTCATTCATCACTTATTTAAAAGAAATATCAATTTTGTATGAAAGAATGGGATTATATAGAATAGATGGATTTCATGGAAATTAGTCGTCCCATCCTTGAACATGTTGAATAAAAAAAAGAGTGATATTACCCTTCAGAATGTTACCAGTGATGATATAATGGGACAGTTATGCATTCATTCATACATGTTCACTCATGCAAAGCAACATGATGTGAATTCTCACAGGATTCTCCATGAATGCAAATTCATATGTTAATATCGGTTTGGGACAAAAGATGATTTATCATTTAAATCTATCTAGATGTAAAGTACAATGACACTAGATTCAATAGGTGTCTGTGTTGATTTAGATGCGAAAGATTGCATTTGCAAAATTGAGATGATCATTTGATCATAAGCATCTATTATTTGTCTTGATTAGCTGAATAGGTAGAGTCTCACTTGAGTAATTACATCATTGGGGTGAAAAGGCAAAGAATGAAAGGGGGTTGTATGGCTTTGCATGAGTTCCCTATTGATTTTACACCCGCCATAATCATCAGGACTGTCTTTCCCCTCACCCTATATGCAATTGTCTTTATAGTAGTGTCGCTGCCAAGAATTTCATCAATATACTTTGCTAATGCATGAGACCGGTGTGCAATACTGGCCCCTTTGATGGTTCTTTACCTGACTATGTGAACAGGAATCTTCTGCATCGTCATTTGTATCTTGGAGTGTGTGTGTGTGACGTGGGATGGTAGCATCGTTTGTGTTGCTCTTCTCTGACATTTATAGGAGGATCAGCTATTTAATGAGGAGGGAGTAAGATATATGCCCTTCCCTACCTGAAATTATACTGAGTGGGATATTGCTGCTATTTGATGGGACAGTGTTATGAAACATTGCCTTCTCTGAACAACCTGGTCAGTCGTGTGTAGTTCAATATCACACTTAATCAAAGATTTATAAGATGCAGTTTATTCAGTAGTCCTTTCCATCGCAAAAGACACAAGGATCTTTTAAGTTCCCGAGAGAGAATCCTGGAACATACGGTGAATGCACCCAAACTGAATATATTAACTTGATTCAAACCATTCCTTTGATCTAATAGAATCCAGTGAGTTTTTCTACAGCTGAGAAACCAATGTGTTTATCTGCACTGAAACTCTGTTGACCTGAGAATATTGGCATTTAGCAAGGCACAAAATATGTCAGTTCTGACATTTAAGATGAGATGCTTCCAAGGGTTCTGTGATGCAAGGATTTGAGCACATCAGGAAATTATTAGCATTTCCTTACAATGGAAATTATATCACAGTATTGTATCTGTATTGATGACATGGCTAATCTAAACAGGAATCTAAATACGCTGTTGTGAGATTGCGTCAGATGTCAAAATCTCTGGAGCACTAATTCAGAGAAAATATTTGCATGATTACTCCAATGATGCCATGAATGACTGGGATAATGGGTTCATGTTAATACAAACAGAAGGTTTGGTACTCAGACTCTGATTGTAAAATAATCCAGTCTCCCCCTGACATTTCAGTTGGAACTAAAACAGGGTAAGGTAAAAGGAATCAATAACTTAACCCTGAGCTTAGAAGCCTATGAGATGAGTATGTGATCCTAAATTGACTAGCATGTAGCAATGTTATGTTGCTCTATGCTGTAATGTTCTAATTTGGATCAAGTCATATTCATTTTTGAAGACTGTGTGTGTCATGGATCTACCACTTATGGGACAGTGAGGCTAACATCATCTAACAAAGATGGATAGTAATTTTCAGGATTTAGCCTTTCAAGCTATTCTCCGGTAAGTATTTCTTTTGACATATATCTCCTTTTGTTCGGCCAATCTTGGATCCTTTCAATCGTTGCTGATGTGAGAAGCATGGCAATTGTCATATTTAGTTTGAATTTGTACATTTTCATTTAGCCATATATGGCTCTCTCAATGTTATTGGGAACTTAATTATTTATTGATTTTGAGCAGACGTAATTCTGACTGATTTTATTATTTTTTTTATCAAGTCAATGTATTGATGCACTGAACAGGATGTAGGCCAATAGTGTAGATCTTTATGGTGTAGGTTTCTTTGTCATATCTATTAAAGTGCCTTGTGGGTGATTTCATAGGCTGATTATTAAAATAATGAGTTAAAAACTAGCCCAATACCTTCATTAACTTTTTAATTCAACCTTATTCATATTGAAAGAGAAATTCAATTAACACGCTTTTAATGTTATCATTGTCAAACTTTGAGATAGCCTTGGAATTACAGAGATGACAGGGAATGATAAGTTTTTATTTTGAACTTTTGCTGTAATTTGAGATGATTTTTTTTTTTTTTTAATATCACCTTTATTCAAAACAAAACAAAGGGAAGTTACAAACAATGAAAATAAGTCCAGGTTACTCGTTTTTTTAGGACGAAGTACAGGACTAATAAAAAAATACAGATACACAATATATAACATATCACAATCAAATTTACATGAAACGATTATACATGGTGATTGCAGGAAAAAAAAATGAAATAGATCAAGCACACTCCCTTACAACTGAAATGAAGAGAGGATAGAGGGGAGATAGAAAGAGTGAACTTTATGAAGGGAAATAGGTGGAAAAAAAGTGTGACGAATGGAAAGAAGGGGGGGGGGGGGAACAGGATAAAAGGAGAAGGAAAAAGAAGAAAAAGAGGAATGAGAAGAAGTAAGGGAGTGCAATACGAAGTTTTGTGAATGAGATATTGCATTACTGGATATATGTTAAAAAAAATCAGACTTAATGATATTCAATGAGTTTAAATGCAATTAGTGTGAACAGGCCCCTGTATGTGTATAATATCTATAGGAAATAAAATCAGATTATATGCAACCCCTCCTCCTGAGATTGTCTTCTTGTTTAAATGTGAATGTGGTCAGCCATAATCTTGTAAGCTTCATGAGTTTTAAGCTTCAGTGAATCATTTTTAATTAAATTTTGTCTCCCGCATGGAAGGAAATACATGGCCTGATATTTTTTCTACCTCGTTAGAAATAGGTCACTTTAATAAGCAAGTCCACCGTCCAGCTAAATTTCTTAGTATGTTGCTATTTTGATACTTTGAAAATGAAACATTATGGGTATTGGTTCTTGTAAATTTTACTTGCAATGGATGATGCATTGATCATTATGTACAAGATCATTCTTAGTATTCTGTTATTCACTCATGGGTTATCATTGTCATGTGTTACATAGATTTACATGTAATGGTATTCATACATTTTTAGTGTATCCATATATACAGAAAGGTAGGAAAATAAAAGTACTCATGCATTTTGCAACTTGGCTGTTAGATTATTCATTGATATTTACTCAGCAAGAAGATCCATACATGTATGTAAATTGAAAACTTGATTCACTTTGTTTTTTTTTTTTATTATTAATTTCATTATAGTGAATATGAAGATTACCTTAAAAAACCCTGCTTTGATCAGCATTCATAGATATAGTCACCATTTTGATCAACCTGTTGCTGTCTTTATAATATCATATACACTTGAGAACCTCCAAAGCTCATTTCAGAATAGATCCATGGTTGGAAAAAACCCTCCAGAAATGGGCCGGAAATCAATACACTGTTGTGTTCAGATTGTACAAATTACCCCAAGTGTAGCTGTTTATTATTCATTATTGATTCAAACACAGTCCAGTTGACTGACCCAGTCAGTGCAGAAGCCAAAACCTATATTACTCCAAAGGTAGATTTACAATACATAGATTTACTAATATCATATATAGTTGGAAGGATCCTAATGAGATGCAGTGATGTTGATTGATACTGTAGGTGCATAGGCAGTATTTTTCATATGGACATTAGGTTGTTTGACAGAACTTTTTATGTTCATGTGTTTTTATGCAGAAAATAAGAGAATTTTTTCACAAAGATTATGTATGACTGAAAATGGCTCTTATTCCAAATTGAATGTGGTATATAAAATCATTTATGAGACATACCACATTGATCTGAACATGCTCAAGGTTAAGAATGGCTATGGATTGAATAATACATTTTAATCTAAAGATGGGTTCAGATATTTTGAAGCTTTCGTACATGTAATGATTGATTTTTTTTTTAATACATGTACATGTTCTTATAAATCAAGTTCAAATCACTGTCTTAAATATGAAGATAGAATTCTATGGAATTTAAATCAATAGAGATCGTTATGCACTATCATTCCATAGTCATGATAACGAATCCCCCATCTGTATTTTCTTAGATTCGAATGTGCTAAATGTCAAATCATGTTATTGTGAATGGATTTTGAATATTGATGTGGGTACATTGTTAGCTTAAATTAGTAACTTCCAACAATACAGTTAATTAGTTAAGTGATTCATAATCTTATTGAGTAGTGGACAGTACAGTGTACAGTAGGAGAAATGACCAACAAATTGTGTTGGTGTTTATCTCCAATGTACTTTGTATATAT
Organism: Lytechinus variegatus; assembly: GCF_018143015.1. Classification (NCBI taxonomy): domain Eukaryota; kingdom Metazoa; phylum Echinodermata; class Echinoidea; order Temnopleuroida; family Toxopneustidae; genus Lytechinus; species Lytechinus variegatus. The sequence continues at coordinate 7,610,527 of NC_054742.1, read as the reverse complement.
GGACGTATCCTATAAGAGAGCCTCAAGCTTCTGACTATGATAGTGTATGTGTGGGAGAGGCGAAGAGAGAGAGGTGTGAAGATGCGATAGATGCTCACGAGATGAGCCAATCTCCACAGCCTACCCATGGTGATGCAAGATGTAATTATCAACACAGTCACATGTGTAAAATGGTTTGCCGGGGTACATGTAGATAGATAGGTGGATGGATGGGAATACATCATTAAATAGATAGAAAGATAATGAGGAATAAAAATGATACAAATGAAGAGATGGAGAAAGAAGGGAAGGGAAGGGGAGTATGACCATGTTTTACATTTGGCAGAAGGAGGGGGGGGGGGGGTATATGGATAGGTGAGATATGAAATCTACAATGGATGTATGATGCCTAATGATGCAAACTTTGTGTGTTAAAGTTTATGTGTAAAAAGGTATAGATGGATAATACTCCACACCAGTCTAGTTTTATCTTTTTTTTGGTTTTATTCTTTGAATATAGGCAAGATAGTACTTTATATTTCTAGAATTGATGATTATGATTTATCTTCTCTTTCCATGTCCTTCTTGAGGAATAGTGACAAGGATAGTCTTAATATGATAATATCAGACACATTTATATGAATGAAGTCAATATATCTTTTTTATTGTGGCTCTTGATATTGCCAAGCACTTTTCTGGGTGAATTTGTTTTCTGCCCTTGGTGATGAAAAGTTCTTTAATTATGTTTGAATCAAGGTCTTTTGAATAGAGATAAATAATTACTGAATAATATTTCTTGTAACATTTTTTAAATTGATCTCATAGGGCTGGTTTCAATGATCTATTGCATTTTTGCTTGTGATAAAAAACAAGCCACGTGATCAATCACAAATCTTATAACTCTATAGACAGTATAATTATTTCAAACCATTCTTTATCAGATTTTCCCCCTGGCATTTTAGGCAAGATAATATGCCTGTTTGATTCACATTGCTAAAGGATATAGGAGGTATTTTGCTAGTATAGATGTGGCAGGATGTGTATCTTTCAATGGTAGTACATACTTGGAAATTTTGAAATGACATATGCAGAAGAAACAAAGGAAAAAAACTTTATAAGTGATTGCCTTTTAACAGATCTGCAGTTGCAATTGATAGCTAAAAAATGGGAGTCCATAGCCGATTGAACAAGTCTGCACCAATATGTGCAGGAAAAGCAATTCTTACATGAGAGACTATCAGTTATTTGCTTGGGTGAGGTATGATGATGGTGTATGGTTGAGTTCAGGGTTCAAGTGTGATGTTACAGTCAACAAACTTGTTCAATTCCACACATGCAATAGATGATAAGTTCCTTGCAAACAAGCCATTCCCATACATGTATACACATGGAACACTATACCAATGAATGAAATAGTTTATCTCAAACTAGCAGTGAATGAAATACATGTCTCCTATGTATTGAAATGTATTTCTGAATAAATCATCATATGAGGCTGCGTTTATGCGACCTCAAGCCAGAATCGTGATTTGAATAATGATTTGAATCATGATTCAAAACACAAACATGAATCACAATATCACAGAATCAGCATTTAGACGACCTTCATTCAAATGCCGTTTCTCTTCAGTTTCGGGCCAATCCAGTGCGCATCACTAGTGCACAGATAGAGGCTATATCTCCTTGGTCTGACCATGGACCTACCATGGTCTGACAGAGGAAGTTTTTCGCACGTGCTTTGGCTCTCGAAAAATCTTTTGCATCCAGAATTCAGTCTTGCATGTATACCTCATTTTGTTAACTTCTATCATAAGATCCATGCTTCTATTCATCTTGTCGGTTCATCGAAAATTGTGTTCAGAAGTGCATTTCAGTGTAGATCCAATTCAATATTGACACTGTTAAATCAACAAAAACTGAGATATTTGTCTGTCCAATTAATTCATTTATTAGAACTTGAAGTTCAAGACATGACCAAAAAATGAAATGACCAACACAGAACTTGAACATGATGAACTTTTTAAATGCCTCTTTTTCCGTGTTTCGTGTTTGTGATTTGATAGACGTTTATTTTCACTTTTGACTAAACGCAATCGTGATTCTGCAAAATCATGATTTGAATCATGATTCAGATCATGATTCTAGGGTAAAAAGGTGGTGCATAAACGCACCCTGAGTTATTTTGTTAAAAAAATTGTTACTTACTAAACAGGTCATTTTATGCCATACCCTCCTTAGGACTCTAATACCCTTTTTACACAGGATTTTCTTAACCCCGGACTATCGCTAACCCCGTACTATCCTTAACCCCGTACTATTTTTTTTCCTTTTCACACATGCCAAATTGTTATTGCTAACCCCGGATAAGGAATGCTTGCTTTTTACACACAAAACTCGCTAACCCCGGACTAGTGGTTTTTGTCGATCATTCGTAGTACAAGTACTTCACTCGTACACTTTTTACACACGCTAAAATTTCCTTAACCCTGTACTATTTTGCCCCACCTATAGTACGGGGTTAAGCTTAGCCCACTTTCGTTTTACACTAGCGATCTTAACCCCGTACTATCGCTCTTAGCACCGCAATTGCTGGGATAACCCTGCTTTTTTGCAGGGCCAAATAATCCCGTACTATAGGTGGGGTTAGCCCACTTTGCAAAAATGCTGTGTAAAAAGAAAGTGGGCTAAGCTTAACCCTGTACTATAGGTGGGGCTAAATGGCAATTTAGCCCCACCTATAGTACGGGGTTAAGGAAATTTTAGCCTGTGTAAAAAGGGTATAATAGAGTACATAATGATTTTACTTGGTTTGCTGTATTTCATTTACAATCACAAATTGTACAGGGCATGGTACTGCTGAGAAAGAATGAATTCCTGTAAATAATATATGAGAGGACCAACAATTTATACACTGTCTGCGAGGGGTATAAAGCTCCTCCCCTATGAAAAAGTGACAGCCTAGACACATCCTTATAATTCTGTTTTGTCTCACCATTTCTTTTTTTCAATTCCGTTTTTATTACATCAAATTAAAGTCGATTACAAAATATAAAAATGATTATTAAGTGATTGCGAATCACATAAATTGTGTCACAATTCCTTACAAATTCGAGATGGATAATCTTCAAACAGTTCCCGATGATTCTAATTATGAAACATTATATCCTTTGCTTTGTAAGAAAGTCAAAGGAATTATTAACCTATCATTTTAAGGATATCAAGAAAATACATTTTTCAGTATTTCTTATCATCTTAACCAGTTCTGAATTATTACCAATAATGATAATCAAATATATGCTCTCTTGAAAAATATTGAGATATAAATGACTTTCATCTCCACAGATATTACACTCATCTCTAAATTTTCCACAAAACTTGAAATATTGGGTATTCTTGATGCTGACTTGGTAAATTTATAAGTCTATTCATTTATAAACTTTACCCATGACTGTACATGATATGATGGGGCCTTGGAATATTCTTTCAAGTCTAGGAGATACAGGAAATTTGGTTAAGGTAGGCCTAAACTCGTAATGAGTTTAGCTGATACAGTGATCTGATAATCAGCATTTTTAAAGAGAATCTGGCCAGACTTTGGTATGTATATCCTGTATTATAGAGATTAATATCGTAGTCTGTAGGCTAACATATGTATTTCAAGAATTCAAGCAAAAGCAAATATTTGAGAAGCATGATAGTGTCATCATTTTAAAACATACTGCACCATTTTTAAGATCTTGCATTGCTTTATCCATAAAGCTTTACTTTGAAAATTGTTGATTATAATTTCATTTTTGTAGGAAATACTTGTGATAAACTAAAACTTGTGATACATTTTGCCATTATGCATTTTTTAAGACAGAGAATTGGCAACATACCAGATCAGTTATAAATTTGATTCATATATAGGCCTAAATGAGCTAAAGTTATGATGAGAGTAGTACACGTATGACTTACATATGCTGTTTTGCAAACGCTATTCAAATCAAGATTTTTTTTTGTTGCTATGGTGGACTTGAGCTTTAACTGAGTAATAACATCAGTATTGGACATGACAAGATGACAGGATTTCTTGTTTTCCCACGAAATTTGGTATTCATGCTACAAATACGGAAGTACCAATATAACTTGCATTTCAGTTTGGGTTGATGTTCATGTAGGAAGAAACTACTCAATTTGATAATCAAGATTGAAACTATCTATGATGGGTCTGATGTGATAAAGTAAGTGCTGTGATATCCTTTTCAGTGATTTTAAGGCAAGGGGTATCTGGAGACTACCGATATTGGTGAAAGTTCAAAAACATATTAACATTAAAGCTAAATAAAAGTAGTTGCAGTCAAACACTGATTTCGGGAAAAATTCTGTATAGAACCAAGGTTAACTATACTGTATCATCGTGGATATAGGTCTGGTACAGTAACATAAACTGAACTTTGTGAAATCATAAAATCTAAGCTGAAAAACGATCACACTGAAGATCGCCAACGCAGATAGGCACACATGGGACAGTGTATTATTATTGCTGGAATAAAGACCCGACGGAAGTGCCCGAATCCACGCTTAGTTTGCTTATTTCTCAGCAATTACACTATTTCTTCCAGAATCCTTTGGCACATATTTTTTATCCATACAACCCGACACTTGGGTGGTCATTATATTGGATTCTATAAAAAGTCATTTTGAGATCGTTACCACAACTTGCGTTTACCTTTAAAGTGAATGGCTAGAGAAAAAAATGGGACTAAAAATAATGAATATGATGGGAACTATAACCTGCCATTGAACCCAGTGCTCTTTCCGAAAACCTGCTAGAAATTTGTTCTCAGGTGAAGACAGACTGTATACTGTGTATGTAGGATAGGTTACCGCAGGGCTAACGATTATTCACATGTTGGATTTATTTGTAAGGTGATCACTCCATGCATACAAATCAAATTTATCCCTGTAAATTCTCTCCTTAACCCCTTTAACCCCCCAGACTAAAACCCTAGCAAAGAAGTCAACCATCTTGCGTCTCACCATGTTGTATCATTCACAATCACATTATGCTTTTGATTACTGTAGTTTGGTGGAGGAATTTTCAAGTCACATCTGGGCTTGTTACATGATATCCACAAAAGGGGTAGTGTTTCTTTTGGAATGGTAGGAACAATCAATCGGTGGGAAAAGCAAGGTACATGATTTTCATGTTAACGGAACTACCATAATAACATTTTTATGGCATAGTGTCATGCAAGCTGTTTTCGCTCCTGATTTTGGAAAGTGAGGGAATATGCAGTTATTCAGACTGTCTCATACACCTTTAAAATATTTGTTCTCAAATTTGCGTAGAGAAGTTATATAGAGGAATGAATAAAGATTAATTCAGGTAGGCTTATACTGCATGTGCTTGTACTACATTAAATCATGGGGAAACCTTAAAGACAAAAAGTTTAGATTAAAAAAAAACAGAGAAAATCATTGTCCATTATAGAATTCGGTGAAAGTTCAAGTGAGGTACATATGTGTTTTATTTTGCAAACATGTCATCTATATTTTAGAATTATAGTCCAAGTAGCGTGCATACATTTTTTAAATGTGGTTTTATGGACGTTATTTCTCCTTGTAATTTTATAGCAAACGAAACTACAGAAGTGTCAGAGTAAATCACTTTCATTGCTTAATAACCAATCCTTCAGACAATTTTAAACTTGCTTTGCTTCTCATTTTTCAATAAAATAGTCTGTGTTTAGACACTCGTTTGAATGTATCCATTTATCTTACATGGTCTGTTGGAGTTCATCTTGTAAATATTTATAACACTTTCAAAATGCATGATAAGTTTAGGACTGAACACAACTGACATGAAATCCAGGTATATACGGTCCAACTTATGTGAAGTTATCAACATGATCAGTTGCGAGATATATTCCACTCTTGTGATGTGATCTTTTTTAGTAATGTAATTAAATGTCAAGTCCACCTACCCCAGAAACATATTTATTTGAATCAACTAAAAAGCAAGTTTTACAACTTCAGATTTGAATTTTTTCCTTACCGCTTGCTATCTATGCTCTCTCACGGAAAAAATAAAGCGTATATGTTATTATGATCAGATATCACTTTAAATATGCTTTTCTCAACTTAATTACTACTGAAAACACAAAATGACTTCATGCAGATGATAATCTCATGGTAAAAATATCTGTGTGCACCAATATGCCAATTTTTACATATAAGACCCCATTTTAACTGAGCCGCGGCTGAGCCCGAGCTGAATTGCGGTACTCGGCCTCCCTATTTTGTGCGTTTACAGACTTTACTTTTAGCCTTTGAATACTTTGTTGTAGTGAGGCTCTTCATGCAAACAAGTGATTATTTCCCACTGGCGCGAGAAGAGGCATAAAGTCCGAATTGCGAAACATGAAACTAGAAGTTATTTCCTATGATGTAGCGATCCTTTCACTTTCAGAGTCGCGATTGGTACCACATTTGGCCCTTTTTTGCGCTAATGGTGAAAAAAGGCTGGGCTGGGGTGAGCCGTGACCGCGATAATATCCAGAGCTTGGCCAAATGCGTGGCCGCTTTTGGTACCACATTGGCCTTTTGAGCGTTTACATTGAATTTTAGGCCGGGCTTGGCTTCGGTTCGGCCCGGCTCGTCCGACTCGTCATCATTGGCGTACTTCCCCCAATATACCTCCAACTACGTCACTTTGTTGTTCACTATATCATCATTGTCTTCAACATCAAAATCATCAATTTGAAAATCCAAACCTAGATAAAATTCTGGGTTTTCTTTCATTTCGGGATCGAAGTATTCAGTGACAATGAGGAAAAAATGTACCCTCGCAACAGGTTTTGCATGCAAGTAGAGCTTCACGTGGGAGAGCCAATCACGCCTCTCGTACGTCATAAAAAATCCCCAATTTCGCGGGTCGTAATTCTGCGTGTTTGAAGCATTCAGAGAGAGAACTTTAAACTATCAATTAACTGAGTTTCATCGGTCTCAATGATAAATGATGTACACCATCGTGTTCTCCTTACTTTCTCCTTTTATTTCATGTATGATTCTCCATTTTTACGATTTTCAATATATTTCTACTTCAATATTTTTTCGATGGGGGCATACATGTAAGCTGCAGGGTCGAGATCAGTTGGTAGATTTAAAAATGACCAGAATTTAAAAGTTCAAGAAATTCACATGATCCCTGAAATCCTTGAGAATGTTTTTATAATGTGTAACAATAACTGCCAAGTATGTTCTGAAATATGCTGTTAATTAAATTCAGTGATTTATAAAGAATTATGTCAAAGTCACATTTATTTATTTACGTGTATTTACTCTCAACAATAATATACAGTCGAATTGTAGCTTAATATTTATTGCTGAATGCTTAAAACGCATTGGAGATTAGATGATTTTCCATTGGTTCCTGTACATCTTGTCTACAACTGCTTGATTAAGACAGTTGAGCATGATCTCCTCTGACTAAGCTCTACAGTATTTGTTTATGTGCAAATGACAGGTAGTAAATATTCTTGGTAGTCAATGAGGAATTCAGATCTGTATTCATAGCAGTCTTTGACTCTCATTCATATTTCTTCTTTCTTTCAATATTCATTTGATTTACATGTACATAATTCGACTTTTCATCCATGATTTAGGGAAAGTTGCTGAGATTTCTTAATATGTCATTTGTGGCGAAAATATGTTAATTAAAACTATGTTATTATGGTTCATTGAATAGTCCAAAATATGTTTTTCATAATTTGTTATATCTCCAAGAACAATACACTTGATTTTTTCTTCAACATCTCTTTCTCTTTTTTTTTCATTTCATGCTTACATTTGCAATTCAACCACCATTATAATGACTGTACACTTTTCAGGTAAGTAACAATCTTAATTATTTATCAGACTATCATATGCCTGCAGAAAGTTTCATTTTAAACTCAATTTAAAATTTGTGTTTCTGATTGGTTAAAATCAAGATAATAATAATAGTAAGTGCAGCAGCAGTGAGATAGCACTTAATGCAAATGTTCTAAGCACTTCAGAGTTTAGTCTAAGACCCTTTCTCATCTACTGTCATGAACTGGATTTCCCTTAACCAGTTTAGAATATCGTTAAGAAGTTCACTATACTAGCATCCTCATCACCATCTCCTGAACTGGTTTCTTGTTGCTATGGGCACCCTCTCATTGGAGTCACATGTTTCACACAATAAGCTTAGCCATGCTAAACTCAGAAGCATGCCCAACAGGCATACACTTGTACTTCTGTGTGAAGATTTCAAAGAATGGGTATGTCCTCACCTACACTTAAACCACTATGTAACAAGCCAAAGCAGTCTTGAAAACCACATCTCATAGTGGTTTTCCACTGGAAGACCAGTTATGTTTGATTCCAAGACCACTCCTGGCATCCCCATTAAACTGGTTTCTACTAAATTAAAGAAGTAGATGAGAACGGGTTTAATCCCACTTTTGCCCTAGCCCCTACAAGATATGGTTATGTAATCTGGATATAGCCTATTATTGATGAAGGTTTGTCATAAATCCATCAAAAGAATAACTGAGTTGCGTTTGCTTTTGTTATATTACCTTATGAGCAGTTCCCCCATTTTTCATGTTATGAAATTCTATTAAATGCAATTTTTCTCAGAAATTTAAAAATAGGATAACCATTGCATTCAATGTTTTCTCGTTCACTTTATTCATAATTACATGCTTCTATGTGAAAATATTTTCAGTCATCATGAATCATCCACAAATGACATTTACATGGAATGTTTTATCACGAAATGTGATGTGGTTGCTCACATCATTGTAACAAATAAAAAAAATAAATACAAGTCTTAATCTTTGTTGGATTTTCATTAAACCTGCAATTTCATGGGATTTTTTCCATATTAAAACCAACTTCTGTTCAGGGTGAACTTCCTTTCTAATACCCCTTTCATAAACTCAATTATGCGGATAATAGCCGCATAATTTGGTTGTAAAATCGAGGACCAGAGTTATCCGCATTATTTCGATGCTGCTATTATCCGCATAATAGCAGCATCGGGACCAGATTTTGACTTTATGAACGCATTTCCAAAGTAATGCGGATGATTGCCATGGTGTGGTGCCAAGGTCACCCTTTTGCAATGCAACCCCATCAGAGGGGGGTATGCAGTGCCATGAAAATTATCTGCCTTAATCAGGTCAGGTGCTCGTAAAAAAAAGTGTGGATTATTTTTCGGAGTTTGTGAACGCAATTATTATTGAATTATCCGCATTACTCTTAAAGGCGGATAATTGGAGGATGGGTTTATGAAAGGGGTATAAAATCAATGGTAAGATAATGACAAAGACACAAAGAAATGTGAGATGAAGAAGTGTAAGAACATGATGATAATGATGATAAGGCAAGCAGCCTGCATCCAGACACAAAGACTTGGTGAGTGTTAGGTTGTGTCATCTATTTACTCTGTATTCGCTTACCTTGTTCTCCTAGAATGGGTAAGTTTGCTCAGCGGCGGTAGTGAAGGCAGGCAGGCATCCACGTAATGGTAGCACTTAACCTTGTCTACATTGCATGTAAATGGGAGAACCATTTTGAATGTGAAGATGCTGTTTGGTATTAGTGGATGGCATCAATTTACCCATCTCCCAGGTTATGTTGTGTGGAAAGTTCTCTCATAGGAGTTGTGTACAGTTGAATCTGAATGTACATGTAGGTTACTTCAAACCATTGGAGCCACACTGAAGTTATGCAGCTGCCTTTTACCCTAAATAGAATTGTGCAGCTGAATGATATAAAATACTTTGAATTGTGCATTTTGTGACAAATTTCAAAATATAGTTTTATATGTAGATAATTTGCTTTATAATGATTAAATACAGTGTACACATTGTCTATGTATGCTTCATACTGCAGCAAGTTGAATATGCCTTTATGCAGTATCTCTGTTTTCTTAACAGAATATACATGTATAAAGACTGAGCTCCTCACTATAATTGGCCTTGTCACAGTAACTGATAATATTCATATGTAAGATTTATGTTATCAAAATTCATTGGCAGCATGAGATTTTTAATTCATGAAAATCTCTTACGACCTGGCTCTTGCAGCATGTGTATATGACATCATCATACTAGATTTAAAAAACCCACATTATGAATGAATAGAGCAGCATTTGAGAGAGTAGCTGTTTCCATGGAAACATCAGGGACTCGCTTTCATCATTATATCAATGTATGAATGAAATAGCTAGTGCCAGAATTGTTCAGCTCAGGCTGTGTATGGATTGAACCATGTATGGCTTTTCATTGAGAGACTGTTTATGCAGACATGTATAGCATAGTGTAATTTATTGGACAATATCAGTCACACTATTGGAATGATGGATGGATCTACACCCTTTTCTGTTGTGCATTAATATTTATTTTTTAATATTTCAATCAAATTGTTGTCTTTGATGAACAAAAGATAGAAGATAATGGTCCAGCAATGTTTGATTTAAGAAAAGAATAAGGATAAATCTGATAGAATTCCCCGTAATCATTGTTTCATACTCTCATTATTGGTCAAAAGCTTACATGGTAATTTTTGTAAAATGTAACAAACGAGTTTGGTCTGATGTCATAAGACTACTAGTCTTTGGCTTTAGTCCATGTTTTCATTCATTTATTCCAATTTGTGTTGAGTCACTCAGTATCTACCTCCTTCCCTCATAAATCATCATGTCAAGGATGGATGAGCAAAAATACGAGGCATGGCTACTGCGTTGTCCAAGACTAATTTGGAGGTGTTCTTGTCCCGATAGTGCCCGATGAGTTTCGTGTGTATCATCTGGCCTTAGCAGATCAAATGTAATTATTACAGCGTTGACGTCAACTCATCCATGAGATTGAACACAACACATCCTTATTTAATTTGCATTGTCTCACTTTCAAGGCTGTTGTCTCAGTCAATGGTTTTGATGTATTATATATTCACTTGTTTCTGTCACTAATATGTCAGAAGATTAAATACTGTTTTTATATAGTTGGCTGATGTTTGATCATACATAATTTGCCCATTAATAAATTTGCTGAGATTATACTATCTTAGATTAATGCTGCAGTTTATTCTTTTACAATATATCTTGGTTAAGAAGTCCTAATTTTGCATTTCCAACAATTGGAATGATATTGTTTTATTTTGAATAGATTTTGACCTGGTCATAACAATTTTCATATTTTATTAATTTATTTTATTCTCTATTACAATTAACATATGAACATAATTTATCAGTTAAAAAAATGAAAATAACCAGTCTAAACAGACAAATGTTGGATTCTGTAGAGAAACTGATAGGAGAGGGTTGCCTCATCCCACTTCCCAAAAAACTTTGGCAACATACAAAACAAGTAAAAATAGTCATATTAGTGAAATACCCTTTTTTCATATTGAATGACATGATATTGTGATCTTTTTAAAAATCGTATAGGATGGAAATGATATTGAAATTTTATTCAAATCATTGTTATTTCATTTCTAGGAAATATTAATTGATATTTTTATATATGAAGTACCATTTAATATGATTAATTGCTTTTTCAGAATGATAATTTTTGCCCAATGTAATCTTACCCCAAATAAATTGTTTTGTGCTGCACACAAAAGCTATACCGAGTCTTGAATAATTCTGTGCTTTCTTTGGGGAAAAACTGTCATTTGTATCACTTTTTAGAGAATAAGATGAGTCATCACATGTCTTCAATCCATCTTTCTTTTATCTCTTGAATCAAATATCCTGAGGGGAGAATTAGGCAAAGTAACATATGAAAGTGACATCCAAGCCTTTGACAAGATTCAGGACAGTAATGATGAGATAGCATCAGGAGTATAACTTGAAGAAATTAAGACTGATCTGGGTTGCCTCCTGGGGAATGCTAATTATTCAAAATCATGGATGTAAAATGAATTTAGGCAATGTCTGTTATGGTTGATATATGATTTAATTTGGAATAAGTTTGTATGGCATTGGAGACTATGTACGCCTACAAATGTTCTAGTTTTGGACAAAATAATGGATGTGGATAAAATTAGAAATAGAACATTTCTCTGTAAGGGAATAGAATATCAAAGATATTAACGTCAAGATCGTTTCTTTCCTATTTTCAAGTATGTTATATAATATGGGATGCTGTGGATAGTAATTAGAAGTATATTTCTAGATTCATTATAATTTTTTTTATTATTTGAATTGAAAACCAAAAAGTAAAGCTAGTTCGAAATTCCCTTGCTCATATTATAATGTACTTAGTTATTCAGATTATAAATATATAGGTGTAATGTATCACAAGGATGAAAATGATTAAGTTCTTGATGAGCTATGGGATTAATTATTGTTTGCAATGTTCAAAAATTAGAATTGATATATAAATATCAAACAGTGCATGTAGGGAGTCTGAAGGACAGACTAATGATTGTATTGATTGTGTACATTCAGAACAATTCATGTCATTACCAATATAGATTTATTCAGACTTAGTGTCTGCTATATTAATAATATTCATGTAGGGCAAGCTGTGTAGATTATAAACCTTGTACAGTGGTGCATCTGTCCACTTCATGAAATTAGGATAGAAACATTTAATTAATGCATAATGCATAAGCTGACTTAGCAATGACCTGTTAGCTTCATTAAATTGCCCCTATATTTTTTAATGCAGGCTTTAAATGTATGTTCAAATTGCTTGTAGTCAAAAAGTTAATAATAATAACAATGATAAATACAAGCAACATTTATTATGTACCATCATATTGAATAAACATTCAAACAAGAAAATATTTTCATTAATTTACATTATGCATTTATTGCATAGTATTTTCAAATGAGTTTATCCAGCTTTTCCTTTTTTTAATCATGAAATTCAGAATCTTTGATTAGGAAGATGTTATTTCAATACATATTCTTAAACCTTACATAGGATTTTTAATGTAAGATATTTACACAATGAATCTTGACCTTTCTCCCATAGTATTTGCATTCATGGAAAATATTATTATACAAACATTATGACCCAAATTCATAAGGTGGTTTTTAAAACCATTTTTTGAACCCAGGGTTTATGCAGATTTCCTGTACAAATTATGCTTATTTACTGCATAAATAAAAAATGTCCAATGCTGATGTGTGCTTTTGTCACAGTGCGCCAAATTGATGCCTGTTGTCATGGTGAAGTATGCTATTTATTCATGAGTCCACTGCTTGAAGAGTGGGCACATTAATTCAAAACAGCAGACTCATGAATAAAATTGCATAAATTACCACAGCAACAAGCATCAATTTGGCACTCTGTGACAAAAGCGCACATTAGCACTGGATATTTTTTTAATATACTTGGTAAGGGTAATTTGTACAGGAAATCTGCATAAACCATGGGTCTAACCGATGGTTTTAAAAACCACCTTTGTTAATTCAGGCCTAATGGTTTTCATTGGATATAAGCCCTACATGAGACCCAATCAATACCTAATATTAAGTTTTAGGGAAAATCAATATCAAGATGTGGCTACACTGGCTTGTGTGATGCTTGAATATTGTTACACTGATTGCTTAAGGTTGTTTTCTTTTCTTTAAAAGGGAGGGAGAAATATTGGTAGGAAAATCACTGTTTTATTATTGTGATTGTATAGGACTATGGACCTAGTGATAAGGACAGAAGGGGTGCACATTAAAATGGAGTTGCTCTCAGGGAAAATTTGATTGAATGTTTTTTTTTATTAAATCTTGGATACTGGTAGCATATTATTATGAAATACTTTCTTGACATGTTAAAGCAATTGTCATTCAAAGTTATTCGATAATAATTCAATTAAATTCTATTATAAAACGGGTTCAAGGATGTAGCCAATGGTGAGTGCGTATTCAAGTCACGTGTTCATGCTTTAATTATGCGCAACCTTCCAGTCGTGCATTTTTCGTGCAGCACTGTGCATTTTTTGTGCAACACCGTGCAATTTGTATGCAGCATTAGTTTCAGTAGCGCGTAAAAACTGATACGCGTTCAGTAAAAGAGGCTGGCTAGGATTTTGATGCGCTTACTTAGGCGCGCATAGTAGATACGCCCGTGATGTCATAATTGACAGTCTTGTGATCTCTTCGTCTGTGCGATCGTACACAAGTTGGAGGGATTTGAACAAGATTTCCATGAAAAAATCATTTTGCCGACCCGTTTTATAAAACAATTAATGCACATTTTAAGATTCGTGATGTTAGTGACGATGCGAGCAACTCTCGGGCATTCACAATACTATGCAAAAGCACTCGGCGCAAGCGCCTCTTGCTTTCGCATAATTGTGAATACCCTCCAATGTGCTGCATCGTCATAACACACTCATAAATGTGCATTAATTGTATATTGTTAAATCCAGTGTTATTTTGCTCTGAAAGATTTTTTTTCAAATTATTGCAAATTTATGTGAAAAAAATATTGTAAAGATTGTATTAAGTTTTGGTAATAAAAGTTATTTAAGAAAGTAGGATTTATATTCGCTGTCAGGTAAAATGAATGTCACAATACAAATTTTGTGTGAAAGATTTACTTTAAGATCAGATATTCATATTAGGTATTTTAATTTGGGTTTTAAAAAGTTTGAAAATGTGTATTTGTTACTTTTTAAACCAATTCTCAAGCATGGAATTTGGTGAAATTTCAGGATGCAATCACTAAATATGTAAGAAAAGTTGTCAATGGCTAATATTTAGGGAATAAAAACAAATGTTATTGATGAAGTGACAAATTCTGAATTTTCACAATGATTATCAGTCACTGAAAAATGACATAACTTTCAAAGTTTGTAAGATTTGAGTGATAGAATAAACTATGATTCACATTTCAAATATTTACCAAATCTCTGGACATGCTCGGTTCAATACTGAATTTGATGAAACTGTCATTGACATGTATTACTATATAATATGTATTTATTTATATAATTATCTTGTGATACAAATTTCTTTTTCTTGACCGATGTGCATAAATATATCAACGTCTGAAATGTTCATTTCATTTGCCTTTGTTAGATTCAGGCTGTATATGAGTATATGGGCACTTTACCATTCATTATCAAGAGCTAAATGTTGCATACAGCTAACATATTATGTGGCGCCCTCAGTAGACCTTGTTCAGACATGATTCCGAGACACACAAGAAATATACATGGGGGAAATCATATTCTATTTAGTAGTCTTTAGCTCTTATGAATGACAAAATGTTGAAGGTAAATGAGGAAATATAAGATTTTAGGAAAGAGGGGGCTTGTTGATTAGTTTTTTATTCACCTTTAAAAAAAAACTTGAAAGATTGTTTTTCCCCCAAGTAACCAAGTGAATTCAAGAGCTATTAAAATGCTTTGGTTATTGGAAGTTTGTTGAGAATTAAAGATTTCTTTGCTTACTATAGGAATAATTTAAGAAGTTTCTTTTTTAAGAGTTGAGAGTTTTCGCTTGTATTAATTTTGTGAAATTGTTTATTTTAAAACAATGCCCCCCCCTCCAAAAAATAAGAGAGAAGAAATCTAAAGTATATTGAGAATTTAAAAGGGATTTCCAAGTTGTCGTTTCATCATTATTCTGAATTTTTTTGGCATTTGAATACTGCTAATAAGTAAGCAGATTACTTTGTGTTATATTGTTTTCAATTTTATTTATTAATAATAGTATTGATTTTATAAACAAAATTGCAAATACCAAACCATTGACAATAATGCCTGAAAATACTCTCAGTCTTGTTCATGTCATAACTTTCAAGTATATTATTGAAATAATATAAATCAAGCGTAAGGATATGTGAATGTAGCCTTTGTATATGGATGGAAAGTTACAAACTAAATTTTTTACTTTGGTTTTACATGTTCATAAATTATGTATACATGATATTGTAGACTGAGGAAGTAGGACTTCCTATATGAAAATGAGAGAAGAGGGAGTATCTGCATTAAGGGGGGGGGGGGTGGCAAAGAAGGGAATTAGGAATAATAAAGGCAAGAGGAGACAGAAAGATAGATAGTAGATGATGGGTTTACAATCAGAACATAGTTTACTGGAATCTGATAGAATGATGAGAACAGGGTCACGTCTAACAAAGTGATTTGATCAATCTCATCTATGGACATCAATGACATGACTTTCTTTCAGGAAATTTGTACATCACCCCTATGGAAACAACGAGGAGCATACTGAGTCGTCTAGAAACTGATGCATTAGAACATTATCAGACCTGTGTATTCTAAATGTTGGAGTTACCATAGTTGTAAATCATTGGATCAGTTGCAATTCTTTGTGAAGCAGGGGGCCTAAATGCCCTTTCAGTTCAAGGTTAATATTGTGAGATGGACTCAACTTCAAGATGGGAAATTGATTTACCAATCAGAGGGATGAGCTTTGTAAGAATAGTGGCACAGTAACACACTCTATATTGTGATAACTTCAACGATAATAGCATTGTGGTAACTCCATTGTGCCGTAGATTTGGTAAGTTTTCGGTGATGATGTATTCTATATGTTGTTTCATGGTAGGGTTTAGTAGATGGATTTCTGTTTCATAATTATTTTTGGTAATTTTGAGTAATTCTTTATAGATATAAAGACTACTGAGCAGCTTGTTCAGGCTCTTGTAATATGTCATCTAGATTACTCTAAAAGTTTACTCCGTATAGGATGCCAGATTCCTAAATTAACAAATTACAAGTAATTCAAAACTTTGCAGCACGACTAGTTTTCCATACTAATAAACATTCCCACATTTTACACCTGTCTTAGTTAAAGGACAAGTCCACCCCAATAATAGATTGATTTGAAAAAAAGGGAAAAATCCAACAAGCATAACACTGAAAATTTCATCAAGATTGGATGTAAAATAAGAAAGTTATGACATTTTTAAATTTCGCTTAATTTCACAAAACGGTTATATGCACATCCTGGTTGGTATGCAAAAAAATTAATGAGGAGACTGATAATGCCATCCACTCACTATTTTTGTATTTTATTGTATGAAATATGAAATATTCTAATTTTCTCTGATTAATCCCTCCCTGAACATGTGGAATTGTTTAATACTATGTGGTTCAGTCAAGTTGGTCCTTATTGTCAAATTTGTAAAAAAATAAATATTGTGTAATTCAAACAATAAAAAAGCAAAAGAAATAGTGAGGGACATCATTGACTGTCTCATTTTGCATGTCACTGAGTCGTGCATATAACTGTTTTGTGAAAAAAATAAGCAAAACTTTAAAATGTCATAACTTTCCTATTTTTACACCTGCTTTTTATTAAATTTTCAGCATTATCTTGATTTTTCTCTATTCAAATCAACATTTTTCTGGGGTGGACTTAATTTTCAAGTATGTACCGCCTTGCAATATTAGATCAGCTCAGAAAGATCTTTTGCATTGTCCTAATTTCCAGACCAAGTTTTATAGGGAACGATCCTTTGCCCATGCTTCATTTTTTATTACCACCCCATCATAACGTCAGCGTTCATGCAAACCAACGTAAATCTCTTAATTTTGGTCAAAAATTTGATTTGAGATTTTTGCAGAAAATGAAAGTACAAGTACTGTTCTATTAATAACTAAATTTCTAGGCAGCAAATTATTTTAGTTTCTGAGATATGAGGGTATTTTCACGCTGATGACATACAATTGCCCAAATCCCAATCCCCAATGCATGTGGTCAGCCAAACCGTCATACACGGCCATCGACACTGCATTGATTTGCACGTGAATAGCAATACGAAGTTTTGACAGAAAGCGCGCATTGGAATCGCGGTCAGGGTTGTTCTATCCCCTATGGCGTTTTTGTACAGGGGAGATCTAAACTGCTCAAGTGAAATTACGAGCATGGAGCTCTTTTTTGATATTTTTTTCTAATCCTTGATTTTGTGTCTGATGACTGCCGACGATATGTAAAGAACTCTTCTACACCTAGGTTTAAATTCACATTGAAAACAATACTTATTCAAAACGCATTTGAATGGGTAAGTGCCACGATTGCCAGCAATATCTTCTTTGAAGAGTGCATAGGACGCATTTGACAGTGATATGTGCTATATAAAGCGCATATATATAAGGACTCAACCGTGGGTTGTCAAAACCACCTTTGTGAATTCGGGCCTAAGAGTCACCTATTGCCTGCGCAATCACCATCATGTTGATGAGAAGGTGAATATCATCGTTAATACCTTCGGATAGTAGTGCATCTATTTCAGTAAGTCCATTGCCTCCGCAATCATCATGATGTTGTAGAGAAGAGGACTATCGTTGATTGGTGGTAGAGTCGCGCACAGCATCATCATAATCTTCTCCTTCCTCCAATAATGTCGGAGATCAAAACAAATCATCTTCTTCCTCCGCTTTTGTCAAATTCTGTCATCAGTGTAGCTTGCAGCATTTGTCCGCGTGCCGGACTCCCATAAATTTTGATGTATTTTTTTGTTTTTGAATATCTGCCGATCCAATATCCGAACCGATTTCGATTTTAGGAGCAAAACTTCCGAACTGAACTCCGATCCCGTTATTGCTCCAACTTACAATATTGCTGAATTTCTTCATGTTTATTCTCGATACAGAATAAGTAACCCAAAACTGACACTTGATCTAGATGGCACTTAAGTTCATGCAAGTAGAACATGTAGAAACTTAGGGAGTACTTTTGATGATTAATTCATGTTTGAACATTTTGTTTCTCAAACATGTCGGTCAGCATCTTTCAGACTACATAAAATAGGTAAAATTTGCAGTTTTTTTGACAAGACGCTTAATTCATGCTTTCGTTATGTACCATTTTGATTTTTTTTAATAGTTTACTTTTTGGTCATCCATCTCGTCTAATTCAAAGATTACAGCTAGTTCAAAATTCAGCAGCAAGATCTGTAACAAGAACAAAGAAACATGAACCAATCTCACTAGTCTTAAAAACTTACATTGGCTCCTATCCATTCCTGCATACATTATCCTACCATTATTTTGCTCCATGTATCTCAAGTAATTGTTAAAACCATAAGAATGCTTCGTTCAAATAATAAGTCCCACATACAGTGACAAAGTCATATGGGGAAAGATCATTTTCATATGCAGCTGCTGTTTCATGGAATAATCAGCCGGAAAATCTTTGGAATATAACAAACATATGAAAATTTTAGAAAGAGATTAAAAACACTACATTTTGTAGATGATTAGGAACCCAGTGCTTTTGCCTATGTATTTTGTGCTATACCGAAATGTTTCATCATTTTATGAGAACCTACATGTAGTTGGTACCCTGTGTTCATGACAATCAAACTTTGCAGTTGCAATATCATCAACAAATATGATTTATGTGTTAGCTACTCATTTTCAGCACTGGAAAGAGATTATACAAAACATAAATTTGATATCTGTCAGTTTTAAAAGCAATTTTAATTTTTCATTTCTAAAAGAAGGATTTTATGCCTCTTAATGTATCAAGATTAGGAAAATGGGGGAAAAAGGCAAAAGTAACTTTGACATTATGAATCTAGCCAGAATAGAAAGACAACCTACTCACTAACTCAACAAAATTAAATAACTCATGTATTTTACATAGATTCTTGATAATCTCATAATTGATGATTGTATTAAGTATACTTATGATTTAATAAAAGACCTATATATTCCTGCTTCCATGTCTATGTGCAGGAAATTTGAGGAGCGGTGAGTTCAAAATTATATGTTGCATGATGATAATTGGTTATTACTTAAAGCGACCTTATATGGAGTTTTAATATTCAGAAATTATTGGAAGTAAGCCAGTATACTCCAGGGCATTGGAAAGTTTAATGTGTAGGCCTATCCTTCACAAGACTATATCATTCTTGTTTGATAATAAATTGTTTTAGGTATACTGTTTTAGTATATGCATGGAAATAGGTATTCATTGTACCTCCATGATCCAGCCCAGTAGAAAAGTACAATATGTATAAAATTTGTATTTTCCTTGTGTATTACAAAGTGAAGTGACAGTGACCCCATGGTCCAAGAGTTATGTCAAAGTTTTGTACTTTGGAACAAGATGGTAAACAACAATGTCAATGTCAATACCAATGGTATTCCAACAAGATTAATGGTATTATAAAGCATAAGAATCAAGCTACTTTTTTATTGTCAACGATGATTTCTTTTTTATTTTTAGTTACTTCCTCTTTAGAATACGATCTAAGCATGTATTGTAAAGAAGATTTAGAAATGTGCTTTTGTAATGTTACCTTTTTTTTTTAGGAGGGCACTTTCAAAACTTGTAATTGATTTTGAAATCACATGGTTTATAGCCACATGCACTTCTTCCAACTGTTTGACACCTACCCCAAATATTTGGAAAGAAGAAATGTTTGATCATGGAGCTATTACATGGTTTGATACTATGCCAGCATAATAGGTTCATGATTCTTAGAAGCTGCCTACTACAATTATTTTGTGTTATATAAATTATTTTTCATAGAGATGTTTTTAAAACCACCAAATTCTCATGCTTTTCTTCAAGTCATAAGATTGAATCAGTAGCTTGTTTTATAAGTATACTATATAAATGGAAATTAATTGTTATTGTTGCCCATTTAATGTGGGAATACTACAGTTTTGTTTGAGTAGGCAACCCCCTCATTTCAACACCTAAAGCCACACTGTTTGTATTATACTTCTCAACGGAAATTGTCGTGAAGGTAAATATTCACAATTATTATTATTATCATTATTTTGTTCAAAAATTTTAGCCTCCTCATCAAATGATAAATTTGTATGACATTGTTTAATCATTGGTGTACTCTGGTATTTAAGTAAACATAAGCCATTGTTTTTTATATGTTAAAACCCATCATGCAAGACTTTATTTATAGAGGTTTTACAAATTATTGTGAAGAGAGAAAAAGAGTAAAAATTGCATATACTTCCTCCAGAAATTCCACGTACGAAAGCAGTGTGCCATTCTTTGTACAATACGTGCTTGTATATGAAAAGGAATAATTCATCGCAAGTCACAAAGAACCACATTAATCATGCATCAAACTGTAGTTGAAGAATGGTCTAGCCTGTGGCATTGCTTATTTTCTTAACCCATCTTATAAAAGTAACATGAATTGAGATCAATGCTATTTGCCTCTGGTTTGCTAACAGAGTAGGTTGTGGATTATACTGTTGTAGTGCTTGGATTGTTTCATTCACTCTGGATTATACACTTCCAAGTATATTATTTTAAGTAAGTATGATTATTTTATAGACCAGCTAGTTCATAATTGTAAATGATTTTTAATAATCACTAAGATAAATAGTAATACATGACATTTTGTTGGGGGTCATCTGAACCGTCGTATCACACATATGATGTTGCAAACCCATTTCAGAGAAAATCAACTTCAAAGTTTACTATAATTTCCACACTTACTTCCCCAGCTTAACATATTCATTGCTAGAAAAATACATGGTTGGAAAGACCAAGACCATTGCTTGACATTGTTCAGTCAAAACGTATGTTTTTTCACATGCAAAGTCAATACAGTGGTGATACGATGGTTTAGATGACCTCGCGCATTGAAATTGTGGTCAGTCAAAATGTCGTATCCCTCTGTTGCTCTCTTACAGTACACGTTTCCAATGGAATTTGTGCATTTTATCAAAAATTTGTATGGCATCATGCCTCATATCTCAGAAACTACAATAAATTGCTGCCTAGAAATTCAGGTGTGAGTTGAATAGGATTTGTACTTTCATTTCATTGCAACAATCCCAAAATCGATTTTTTTTCCAAAAAAAATTGATTGATATGATGGTTCGGATGAACGTGGACGATTTGTGGCCTTATTGGACATTGTGAAAAGGGTGGTAATACATGTATAAGCTTTCTTGGCATAGGGATGTTTAGGTATGTATTTAAAAGAATATTTATTACTATTTTTTTGGCCCCCATTTTGTACAACATTATGTGTAAGTGTTGCTTCAGGATAAACTAAAAGCATAATTTACGAACGTGGGCACTCTGCAGAATAGATTTGACGCATGATTAATCCCATTGATTTTCATAAAAATGTGACCCATGTGAAATATGTATGTTGAATTAATCATCAACCAATTACTTTACAGTTATTATGGGAAATAATATTTTAGTATAGGTTTTAGTGAATCAAGTAGCACAGACGGCACTGGAAGATAACCAACCCTAATGAATAAAATTTACACATGTGGCTTATCACTTGTCATATACTTGCTTAGTCTGTCATGTACGTGACCAAATTGACCTTTCCATTAAAAAAAAAGAGGAATTGATATGAAATAGTGTGAAACCTCTCTAGGGTGAGTGTAAATAAAAGGTGATGTATGTCACCCGTTCATCTTCACTCAAAATAGATTTATTTAGGTGGGTAATGTGGAACTCAATGATGAGATGTAAATCAAATCACTTTCTCTTTGCTTTTCCCTTCGTATTTGATCTAATTTTTCAATTAAAAAAAAATTCTTATTCAAGGCTCAATGTAGGTCTATTATTATCTATTAGGGTGTTTTAATAATGCATTAAAGAAACATTTTTTTTGTCTGCATGATTTTTCCGTGTCGTACAAATGGGCATCTGTATTTTAAAAAAAATTCTGGTCAGTATGGTACTTCATTGAATAGTTTAATCTGCTATTGTACGAAATATATAATTCGCACAATAATCAATACGTGATGCGCAGCATAAAGCGCACTGGTAGTCAGTGATGTCATACTGAGCTACATGTAAGTCACATTCTTATGATTGAATTGATCTTATATGAAGAGGGGCTACATTTAACTGAATGTGATAAGTGACATGATTTTCTCATTCACATCACAGTAGGGAATATATAATAATTATATTGGATAGCTTTATTTCATGGAATTCCAAAAATATTCCTCTCATCTGCGATTTGTGGAATATTGATTCTTACTCATGGAATATTTCTGATTTTCCATTCTTTTAGCTATCCATTATCTTCCAGTTTCTGTTGTTTCATCCCCTCCTCCACACTCTGTAGGCGGTGCTGCACCATCCCGAGTTTGCTCAATCTCTAGATTTTAGCCCGATCAGCCCTCTTCGCGATTAATCTCGAGATTCAAGAAACCCCGTCTTCACCATCGCAAGAAGAGTGATTCTTGCTCAAGCGAGGCAACAAGCCCGGTATTCCAAGCATGCGCACTTTCGATCTTGGAGTTTCAATGGCCCGCGCTATTGAATAACTTCCCGCGATATGCAATCAAGTAGTACATGTACTCTTTTCACCAGCACTTTCGCCGAATTCGACCGTTGTTATGCAACAATCCTCTCAGCTCAGCCGCGCTATAATTATAAGCGAGTGAAGTATTCTTCGTTTAATATGATGGCGAAGGAGGCAACGACAGAGGGGGAGAGAGATAGAGAGAAGGAGGAAAGAAATGCTATTTGCTCACATTTTGCGAAGGAATAAGACGACACTGCTGTCATTATTGTTATTGACTATGACCATCGTCGATAATGAGTGCCTCCCCCATCGGTCTGGTCTCTCCCAAAATCCATTCACCGGGGGGCTGGGGGGGACACCATCGTTGCTGATTGGGGAATTGATGAATGCTATTCGCGATAAAGTTGACTTTCGCATGCGTTCGGTACAATCGCGATGTGTTTATGTTTTGACCAAGGCGGAAATGGAACGCGAATTGCATTATGGACTGACTTCATGAATAAATTAACCCAAGTCCAATCCCGAGTGCGTCTGCACCTACGAATTAGCGGGATAATTCGTAAAATAGCGCGCTATTTTGCAAATAAACCCGAGTTGACTTGGGATTGCAATCTCGAGATTAATCCTACGAACTAGCGCGATAATTGCGTCTGCATTACAAACAATCTCAAGATTTTTCAGATTGGGATAATTTGCCGAATCAGAAATAGCGTGCTAATTTGAAAATTCGGGATGGTGCTTCTGATATTCCTTGTTTTATCACTCTTTCTCATCTTTCTGTGTTCTGCACTTTAAAGGTCAAGCCCACCCAGAGAAAAGTCGATTTGATTCAAAAGATAAAAATCAAACAAGTATAGCACTGAAAACTTCATAAAAATTGAATTTAAAATAATAAAGTTATGAGTGACACTTTTGCTTATCTTTGCACAAAATAGTTATATGCAAAACTCAGTGATATGCAAATGAGAGAGTAATTGTCCCTCACTATTTCTTTTGCTTTTCATTTTTTGAATTGTATGATGTTTTAATTGTTTCACATGACATCGAGGGAAATTGAATGTAAAATATTTATTTTAGATTTCATATAACGAAATATAAAAGAAATAGTGAGTGATGTCATCAGTCCCCTATTTGCATACTTGTGCATACTATATGTTTTGTGAAATTAAGCAAAATTGTAAAATGTGATACTTTTCACATTTAACATCCAATTTATATGAAATTTTCTCTTTTTTTTGTTTCAAATCAACTTTTAGCTGGGGTGAACTTGCTTACACTTTTTTGTTGTTGATAATCTATCCAGTGCACTGTGTTTGTATTGCCATTGCTTCAAATACACCCTCATACAAGTTTCTCTTATAAAAAGGCATACACTGCATATTTCTAATGACTACCTGTGTGATTTCCCTGTACTCATTGTGTTTCTGATACAGTGTTTCTTGCATTTGTAAATGCTGTTTTGTAATTAATAAAGGTTGTAAATATTTCAGATCAAACTTAAAAAAAGAGAAAGTTTTTGAGGTTTGCATTTCCTATTTAAAGTCAGAGAAACCTACAAATTTCTTGAGAATATTATCTAACTATGAAAAAACCTGATACTGAGTAAAAAAAAATAAGGAAACAATACTTACTGCATACCAAATAGATGAAATGACAGTGCAAAAAACATTAACGGTCTTATGGCTTATATCATTTAATGACAGATTGGATTTTGGGCTTGCTTCCTGTCTGATGAAAAAATGTGTTTAAAAACAAATAATAATAAGAAAAAAATGTAAGTTTAAACTTGAGGTGACTTATTGATGTCACTTTATGTATAAAGCATGTTGTAATTTTTATTTCACATTTCCTCTTTTAAGTGTGAACAAAAGACAAATTCCCCCCTAAAAATACTCCTTTTGAATAAACGGAACCTTTGAACCCTTGCCTAGAACAGAGGTGATATCTCCTTGCCTAGAACAAATAGTTTGATCCTAACATACATCCAATCAGTCCTTGGTCTGATTCCCATTTGAAGTCTAAAGTTCATAATAAGATTGAGAGGAGCTAATTACTGTTACTGATTGTATAATGTCTTTTATGATCAATTTTATCTGACAAAGGATATACCTTGTAGAGATAAAACAGACAAGATACGTGGAGGGATAGCTATGCAGGGGGTCGGGGAAGGGGGGGGGATAGTATCTTACATCTCACTGCATTGACACATGTATTTTAGTTGTTATGTCTTTTTCTTTTTGTTTCAGATTTTTATTTGTCCATAATATATTGAAAACAACTTTTGATTTAATTAATAATCCACCCAGGTCACACTCTACAAGCAGTGCTTTTTAGTTGATCCTTCAATATTCATATGATTTGTAGATATGCTTTTAGATTTGCTTTATTTAAATTTTCATTAATGTATATTGTCATTGTACACAAATTATGGGAAAGGGGGCTCTTTTTCTGGATATGAAGGATATCAGTCAACTCTTGAAATTATGAACAATGCAATTCAATGAATATCAAAAGGCTTGGTAAGTTAAATTGACAAAATCTGTCATGTTAAAAAGGATTTATTGAAACTTATTTGAAGGATCTTCACCTTCAGATTGACTTGATTTCAAATTCAAAGATACATATACTAATATATAAGCACTGTTTCCAGCTACATAGAGGCTGCATGAATGTAAGTCTTATTTCTCTTTAGTCTAAGAATCAACGTTTTTCTTGAGAAATTAAAGTTGAATCCGAAAGAGGACTAAGTTAAATTGTGAATTGTTTTTACAATGAACTGTAGTGCCAAAGATCACAACTCTGATGGAAATGTCATTTTTCATGCCAAGATTTATTTTGCTCTGTTCACATGTGTCCTTCACCCATGACCTTGATCCCTTTAGAGATTTTGTTGTATGAACGTACCTTTAGTATCTTTCATACAGTGTGAAGCATGTCATTTTAACTGGGCATTAACTATTTGAAACGTACAAAAAGTGCATTGAAGCTTGATGTTTTGCATGTTTTGTGTGTGCTGGGAGATTGTGTGTGTCTAATGATAAGTGCACTCTGGCCATGCATGGTGTAAGTCAGGGGGTGGAACCAGATATTTGAGGGTAACATCTATCACCCATGGTTTGTACTGGATAGCACCAGCTGTATGATTGTCTCCAGAGACAGCTGTGAACCGGCAAATCAATGAATGAACTCTCTAGGAAGAATAGGATCATCAGTAGACATCTGTATCAGCTCTTCTGTCAAACTGGATAACCAGATATTTAGATGCAGAATCTAATGATTTAATACTTTCTTCGGAAAATCAGTCGACCTTGTGTCTGATGTCTGTCCTTATATTGTGTGATCATTAGTGCATTCTGATGTTATTTCTGTTCGAAGTTCTTGATTGCCATTGGACATAGGTGAAGTTAACAGTTTCCAGATCATGCTATCTTGTCACATTCTATATACATGTATTGATATAATGTGAATATAACCTTTATTTCATACATGAGAACGAGATCACCTACATAGCTGATATGCTGCATGCTGATATTCAATGTTTTTAATTAATTGGATTGATTAACACAATAAACTAACTGCAAAATCATGATGCGGTCCCACAGGCGTAATTCCTATTCTCCCAGGTATGTAGAAAATTCATAGGATTTTGATAAATCAGTGTTGTAAGTGTTGACAATGTGTCGGCCCTTGTATATTATGTGTAAATTTGTTACATAAGTGAATCAATACAGAGAATTTGAGAATGCCTAATTAGTCCTATTACTAACTCTATAAAAAAATTCTAACTGAAAATAGAATCATAATCAATTTGCAGGAAAAATGAAACTACAGTCTAAGTAAATGAACATAATGAACTGATTTCAATGATATTGTAGAGAAAGTGATATTACAATATTGTAGCCTTCGTACATTACTTTTTTATACCCATAATCACTTTGTTGAATATATCGACATGAAGTAAATGTTTGGACATCCAATGATTATTTATTGAATGTTAATTAGTTGAAATTATGCCTTGTTCAGTTCCAATATAACATGAACTATTTTTGCTATTTTTTGCCACTTTTTTGTTAAACATGCAGGGAAAAAGGAACACTTGCATTTAAAATACAGTATTGATTTGAAAGGTTAAGATATATATGCCAGTGAAAGAATTAAATTAATTCCTGCTTAATAGTTGACAGGCAGCCATACAATAATCCAATCAACAAATACTTCATTTGCATACAGTAAGTAAGACAGGTTGCTCAGATAAGATTGGATCATAAAGTAATATAATTCTGTGGTCCTTCATTATCGATCAGAATTGAAGCGTCTTGTGTGAATCCTTGGACTGGTGCATCACGCGTTATAATCAACTCCTCATCTTCCAGGCCTATGCCAGAAGCTTGAACAGCCAAAGGCATGCTGCTACACAATTAACCTTTGGTTGTATCGACGTAACATAATTAGCTTCTATTAATTAAAATAGCTGGCATTGGCATGGCTGTGTTGGATTTGTAAGTAAAGCTGTCTAGGGACTGGTGTTGAAGTGGTCACCAGTTTACACCTAAGTGGTATGTCTAGGGGGAGTTGTCATCATACTAGGCATACTACTAGGCATTGTTCTCATTGCAGCCAGTGCTCTTCTGTTCTTACTATTTCAACTTGCCTTGCATTGGAAGTGTCTTAGTATGAATGTAACAGTCTTCTCGTGGATGGATTCATGGATTTTAATGCAACTTTGGTTTAGCAAGAAGTTTTTCAGGAAATTAATCTGTACTGAATATTGGATACAAGTAATCTCTTCCTCTCAACTTGACAGTGCATCTATTAATTTTGATACTTACCTCCATTTCTGTAAGTTGCTATTCATATTTTGTTGTATTTTTTTACCAGTTCAACCTTCTACAATATTTCCCTTTAATCATCTTCCCCTCATTATACTCTAGTGCTTCTATGATATCAGGGTATCTGATGTACATGTTTACATGTCTCGTAACAATCATTGGCCGTACATTTGATTAAAATCATTAAATTGTGTTTAGAAATAAAAAAAAAATTATTTAATTTATGAGAAACTGAATGTTTATAATTCCCAGTTTATCTTCAACTTTGAAAGATGTTTTCCAGCAACCCTTTTCTCTCTCATGTGTCAAATCTCTCTTTCATTCCTAATCTTGTTTCAATACCAAACCAGTCAATTTATGAATCTGATTGAATGAAGGCTAGCAATAATTGCAATTTTTAGGGGCTATTTTTCACATTGGGGCTGTTGGTAATCTTCCTTTTTTTTTTGGGGGGGGGTGGGGGATGATTTCATTTATTTTATAGTAAATGCAAATATCATTTTGTAGTAGAATATAGATTTCAATGATATCTTAGGGCAATTCTAGAAAAGATGGTTATCCCAAAGCAATCCATTTTTAAGGATGATTAAGGCTGTGATGAAAATGAAATTATCTTTTGCCATCAGGTTTTCTATGCTCTCTGATAGTTTTGAACATTGATGAGAGAAATGATATGATAAAAAATTAGTTTAGGTGCCTTCTTCAATACATTATTGGGGGTTGATTCTTTGAATAGTAATTTACATACCAACTAGACTTCATAATTATGTTTAAATCCGTTAGAAACTGTGGTTTCAATAACTTGTATGACAGTCTACATTTTGTTCTTCATAAAACAACCTTCTTTAAGCTAGAATTACAAAGTCGAATCACAAATCAAAATTATGCAAACATAAAATAATGTCACTGAAGGCAAATTTACAAGCAGTTTTATTTTTATAAAAACTTATCTTCATTTCAAGCCCACCCAATGCACAGTTTTACACATGAAGTATAGGTCCATGCATATCCAAACCTCAAGAAGGCCTGTTGTGTAATCATGATTGTTGTGTTGAATCAAATTTCAATTTTCAAAAATTGTCTTTCAAAGTGCCTGTTTTTCCACAGTTCATGTTTGTGATTTTAAAGACTTCATCGTTACGACTAAGGACTTTTGTAGAACATTTTTTTGAAAACTTTGTCTCTTAGGTTAAGAATGTGTGCAGCCCATATCACATGTACAGTTACATTTATTGAGCAATTTAGCCTTCCTTTAAAAGGACATGAAATTATTGACTAGTTTTGGTTTCTAAATACTTCTTTCTGAAAAAATCTGAATTTATTCCAATTCTTATTGTCTGCATTAAGAGCTATCTTCTTATTACATTGTTCTTCTAACAACAAACTATCCAAACTGTCAACTTGAGCAGAAATCTTGTATTGGTTTTGTCTTGAGTAGCCCTTGTGCCAACTGATATTCAATATGTTTTTCTCTTATACACAACCAAACTTGTCACATATCTAGATAGATCTTTGGATCACTTGTTTTATCATTTGCATTAAATTTTGTCTGCAATGAATAGCTAATACTAGGTCAGTGATCGCAGACAAAATGACAAAAAGTATAGTTTAATTAAATTCCAAAGTTGTATGTTTATTCATTCTGAAAAGATGTATATTGATTATGTTGAATTTAGTCTGTGTGTGTGCGTAACTATGTCTTGTATTCATCCCATCCTATGTAATCCCGATATTTTTAATATTGGGATTTGGCAACATATCGTTGGCGTTTATCCGAATTGTCATATCAGTCAGTTTTGGTAAAAAAAAAAAAAAAATTTTGAGATTTTGTAGTTGATGAAAGTTCAAGTCCTATTCTAAACATACTTAAATTTCAAGGCAGCAAATTATTTTAGTTTCTGAGATATATGGGGATTTTCACTGCGATGCCATACAAATTGCTGATAAATTTCACAAATTGCATAGGGAACGTGAGCTGTAGCAAAGCAAACAACAGCTGCGCGCACTTAATATGCAAATGCAAAGTCAGTCACACCATCGTATCGGCTATGCATTGACTCTATGTGAAAAACGATGAAACATTTTGACTGATTGCGCACATTGAAATCGCGGTCAGGGTTGTTGTATCCCCTATGGTGTTTTTGAACATGGAAAATCTAAACAGCTCAGATGAAATTATAAGCATGTAGCTCTAGTGATTGTCTTGGTCTTTCCAATTATTTCTAGCAATAAAAATGTTGCAAGGCTGGGGAACAAAGTGTATAAATTATAGTAAACTTTGAAGTAATTTTTTTTTAAATGGGTTTGCACTGTCATATGTGTGATACGATGATTTGCATCGGCGGATCCAGGGGGGGTGCGCAGGGTGCGCGCGCCCCCCCTAATATTTGAGGGGGGCGCGCGCAAAAACAATGTGCAAAAAGCATGTGCAAAAACAATAAGATGGTAATGTTACACAGAAATCAGCAAACGAGATTGAGCTACACAACTCGTTCTTTATTAAAAATCGTGCTTTTTTTTATTTAAAAAAAATAAAAAAAGTAAAAGAAAGAAAAGGCGCCGCTTGAAAAATTAAAATAAAGGAAAGAAAGGGAAAAGGCGCTGCTTAAAAAAAATATACACTGATATAACATTAGCAACAGTAAAGGAAAGACTATCCCCAGCAAAGCGTAATCATATCATCTTCCTTATTTTTTCTTTTAACTACCCTTTTCCCAACAACTTCGCCGGTAGCAGTGCGCTGCCTGCATATAACTGGCGCCAATCAAGAATAATCAGCGCCACCTTAATCTAAATCGGCGCCGGACAAGAATAATCAGCGCTATTTAGTTATAAATCGGCGCCAGTCAAGAAAAATCGGAACTGCCAGAGTGATCAGCGTCCCCTGATTTCAATAAATAAGCGCCGGTAGAATAATGAAGAAGGGCCTATTGCTAACCAAATCTAGATCGGCGCCGCGGTCAAGAATGATCGTTTTGCCCTCCCCCAATAATTCCGCATGTGCAAAAACAATAAGATGGTAATGTTACACAGAAATCAGCAAACGAGATTGAGCTACACAACTCGTTCTTTATTAAAAATCGTGCTCAAATTATCCGCTTTTCAGATTGGAACATAAAAATTTTCAGCTCGCGCTTCGCGCTCGCATCATTTCTGTAGCAAAACCCCATACTTTTCATGATTAAATAGGTGAATAGAATGTCCCGTTTTTAGTTCTGAACCTCAAAAGAACTCCCGCTTCGATTTGCAATAATCTTTTGTTGGATATAATCTTGTTCTTTATTAAAACGTACATTAAACTGTAATGTTTTCAGATCGAAATATCAAAATTTTAAGCTCGCGCTTCGCGCTCGCATTTTTTTTTAGATACCCATCTTAATCATTGGTACCAAGAATGCTTAGAATATCAAGCTTTCTGGTCAGAATATAAGTAAATTTCAGCTCGCCCTCGGCACTCGCATTATCTGTGTAGTAAGATATGTATCCTCATGAGTTACTACAAAAAGTCCTACAGGCACCTTTTTCCTGTTTTCAGGTCAGTATACTTTAAAAATTTCAGCTCGTGCTTCGCGCTCGCATTAATTTGTCGGTGAAATATGTGTCTCTATCTCATGAGTCATATACATCTATATGATATGAGTCATATATATATATATATATGCATGTGTGTGTGTGCGTGTGCGTGTTTTGACAGGGTCAGGCATTACCCCTTTTTCTTTTTCAACATTTTCTTTTATGGCGCCGGTGAAGTGCAAAAATATATGCGCCGCTCGGCAGTGCGCCCCCCCTTTCGCCAAAAGCTGGATCCGCCTATGATTTGGATGACTGCTTATAGTCTTGGTGTAAAAAATTATTATCAGACTGGTGTTATAAAAAAAAACACTTTTGAACTTTAAACTGATTTATAAAAACTTTTTTTTCTGGGCTGAAAACTGAATGTTTTATTTTCCCATTCCAGCAATGTTTTCTGCCTGAGTGAATGGCATGCCAATATGCTAGTTTTGTTACATCAAGAAATTTTTTATAGTTGTTTGCTTGCCGTGTTGCTCAGAAGATGATTTTTTGTTGATAAAGTGCAATATAAAGGCTGAATTGCACTAAATGGATTTGAAAAGTAGGAGAAATTATTAAGAAAATATAGAATATTAGATACAATGAAGAGAAAAATAAATGGGAGGGTTGGGGGGTTTAGAATGATTATTTTCCTATAATAATACATGTAATTAAAAAAAAAGATAATATATTGTAATAATAATACAGTAGCGTACGCAGGATTTTTAAAACTGAAAGTTTCAAGCTGAATGAAATGTTGACAACCTCCCCCCCTCCCCTCAAAGGTTTTTTCCTACCCCCAACAAAATTGACAAGCAAAAAAAAGAAAGGTCTTCGCCACCAATTTTAATTTGTTTTGTTCCTCAAAAAAATTGACAAGCAAGAGAAAAAGGTCTCCAAAAAATTTTTTTTTTTTGGGGGGGTTGTGTATCAAACATTTTTAGAGGGAGGGGGTGAACCCCTTCAACCACCCCCTGCGTACGTCACTGTAACAATATATTGTAAAATGTATGTGCCAAATGTTGGCAATGCAAATTCTAATTTTGCCAGGCAATGTTTTTCTCAAAATTATCAACATTATTTTGTTGGGGATTGTTTTGCTGAATTTTTGTTGAGAAACTCTAGCAATCATTTTCCAATTTCCCATCTAAATCCTTTTTAGATCCTTTTTTATATGTAATTTTGTTATCTTAGGTTTCTGGCAGGGTTTGTATTGTGTAACAGTTTTTAGTATAGTAATTGTTAATGTGAATACAAGGGTAATAAATGGACTTTGAATACTGATAAAATAAGTTTCAACCCGGTTATAATACAAAGCATTGGGCTTGGAATGGCTGTGTCTGTCCGCTTGAATAAGTCCAGTATTCTGTTTTTTTTTATTTTGTAAGTACTTCTTTTCTCATGTTTGTTGATAAAGTACCTTCTTTAGGTGGGCGAAACCATAGTCCAGGCCATTGCGGGGCCCATAAACAGGCTGCATGTCCACATTGTTCTCTCTCTTTCTCTTATGATGGATTCAGAGGCCACACCATATATAAGAGAAACAGTGCTTACTCTCTTTTTGCCTTAGTTATAATGGAAAGAAGGTGGTGATGTGTTTATATTGCATTAATAATAATAATAGTCAGTTCTTATATTATAGCGCATAACATAAATTCCTGCCAGGTACCCATTCATCTGGGTTGAGTGCAGCACAATGTGGATAAATTTCTTGCTGAAACGCCATGGCTGGGATTTGAACCCAGGAACCTCTGTTCCAAAGTCCGAAGACTCATCCTCTTGGCCACAACACTCCATATAATTGTAAAATGTATGTAAAATGCATTATAATTTGATGAATGAAAAAAATAAGCGATCGGGCCAAAGTCTTGTTTTAAACTAACAATGAATGAAATAATTATTTAGCAGGCCTATGTCATACTCTGAATTTCAATACAAAATTTTCCAATGAAAGTGTTATTGGGATGTGATAAGAACTTTTTTTCAGCATAATGAAAATTAGGTGTATTGATGTTTAATTCAAACAAGCCAATATCGGCTAAATGTTACAAGTATTTTATAAATGTGACAGCCACACTTTTGATTCCAGAATGGCTCTTTTTCAAAACCTTTCTGTTTCATGTGTATTCTTCTATCTTTCTTGCTTGCCACAACTCTGTGCTTATTTTGACCTACATGTCAGCTGACACAATAGCAAAGTCACACCTGACTTACTCACTACTATTAGAGAAATATAGCAGACAAAACAAGAAATACCTGCTTGAGGCATGAAATTCAATCTCAGTAACTTGCAATACTGCCCTGTACTGCTACCTTTCATATTAAAAGAGGAGTAGCTATTATCATACCCTGCGTGATGTGTGTGAAATGGATGTGTTGTTTACAGAAATAAAACTCACAATAAATTGAGAGATATTTCTGACTTTGAACTTGTTATGACTGTTTGACCTTTCTCTGATAGAGTAATTCAAGACCCTGTAATAACCTTTACATACCATAATTCTGCATATATGTTACATATTGAATGTAAAGTGATATCCAAATATAAAAACAAATATTATTAAAGAATATCTGATGAGTGCAAGAATCTACAAAAATATAGGCCTATTAGTACCATAATGTCTTGAACAATCTATTCTAAAATCACACAGTCATATTACTTTAAGAGATTGCTGCAAGCAATTGAGCTAAAATCTTTTTGAATTTCGAAAATTGTTATTTAGATAGATAGATTTTAAGTTAATTTGTTTGATATGTAATGATGTACATCATACTTAAAGGACAAGTCCACCCCTACAAAAACTTGATTTGAATAAAAAGAGAAAAATTCAACAAGCATAACACTGAAAATTTCATCAAAATCAGATGTAAAATAAGAAAGTTATGACATTTCAAAATTTTGCTTCATTTCACAAAAACAGTTATATGAACGAGCCAGGTACATCCAAACGAGAGAGTCGATGATGTCATTCACTCACTATTTCTTTTGTTTTTTATTGTTTGAAATATGAAATATTTTGATTTTCTTGTCATTGTCATGTGAAATGAAGTTTCATTCCTCCCTGAACACATGGAATTCCATTATTTTAACATTTTTTGCTTCAGGCAAGGAGGTCCTAATTGTCAAATTCTGAAAAATTGAAATATTGTATAATTCAAACAATAAGGAACAAAAGAAATAGTGAGTGAGTGACATCAACTCTCTCATTTGGATGTAACTGGCTCGTTCATATTACTATTTTGTTAAAAATAAGCGAAACTTTGAAATGTCATAACTTTCTTTAATATTTTGCATCCGATTTTGATGAAATTTTTAGCATTGTGCTTGTCTGATTTTTCTCTATTGATTCAAATCAACATTTTTCTGGGGTGGACTTGACCTTTAATGATTCATATAGAGCATTAATATACAGACTTACCCAAAGATGCAAATTTAGATTTAAATTCTATTAGTAATTATAGGACCACACCTTTGCTACACTCATGGCTGTTATCCTAAAAATCTAATCTCAACTCATAGTTTCTTCCTCACTGTTTCCCTTAATGAAAATGGTGTTGATGTTTAGTCAGAGGTGATATGTGGTATAGTCTTATATCATTGGGGAAATTATTGAAAATTACATCTTTTCAAAGATTGCAATATTTAACTGATAAGTACAAAACCATTTTTTCATAAAGTATACCAATTTCATTTAAATATCTAACTGGCATGTGTCTTTTCCATCTTCATGGGAATGAATAAAGTTATCAAGATAATTTTTATGTTATTTTTATTTTATGTATATATATATATAAATATATTGTCCTGTATTTGGAGTCCTTGAGAAATGGGTTCCCACCCCAGAAAAAATGTTGATTGAATATACAGAAAAAAAAATCAAATTAGCATAATGCTGAAAATTTCATCAAAACCTGATGTCAAAAAAGAAAGTTATGACATTTTAAAGTTTTTTCCCAAAACAGTGATATGCACAACTCAGTTACATGCAAATGAGACAGTCGATGTTCCTCACTCACTATTTTGTTTTTTATTGTTGGAATTATACAATATTTCAATTTTTACAGATTTGACCATAAAGACCAACTTGACAGAGACATATGATATTAAAAAAAGGCTAATTCCGCTTGTTCAGGGATGATTAATCAATGTTTCTCTTGAATTGAAGAGGAAATTAGAATATTTCTTATATTAAATATAAAAGAAATAGTGAGTGGATGACATCACCATTTTCCTCATTTGCATACTGACCAGGATGTGCATGTAAATGCTTTATGAAATTAATAGAAACTTTCTTATTTTACATACAATTTTGATGAAATTTTCGGTGTTATTCTTTTTGGATTTTCTCTTTTTATTCAAGCCAACTTTTTGTTGGGATGGACTTGTCCTTTAAATGGTTTTCAAAATAACCTTTAAAAAATATCCAAATTGGCTGTTTAATGTAATTTGTATAATTTTAAGGAAAACTAAGCATCGAATAGTATACAGATATTGTCTACCTAGAGTTTGAATGTAACATTTCCTCTCCCTGACGGAGTTATATTTTTTCCAAGGGATTATATTTTGCCCGCAGCGCTGAGGGAAAATATTCTCCCGAGGGAAAAATATAGCTCCGGAGGGGAGTTGAAATGTTATTTATTAAAACGATAGACCAGGCAATATATGTTATATTATATAGTCTATGTGGATTAGCCATCAGAGATTGCATTCATCATCGGGCTCCAACCCAAAATTCTTGCTACAGCTCTGATCCATCTCATACTAGAATTGTCTTTGAAAATACATCAAGCGCGTTCTTCATGCAATCGACGCGTTAACACTAGCGCGTACATAATTACACAACTTGTAAGCAGCGAGTGATGCACTTTAGTGAATATAACACCGCAATTGACAATACAACGTAGTTATATTCACTAAGGTGACGTCAAAACTTAGAATATACCAAATGCGATCCTCGCAGCAATGGTCACGTAATGGCGTACTGACCTATCACTGATTCAATCTACATAACCTGTGTAATATAACCCTCTATTAGAGTGAAAGGTCTCTGAAACCTTCAAGTTAGTATAGAATATCATATAATTCTGGGTTTCAACATAGTACTAATTTGATAAGTGTATATATAGATTTCATTGCAAATTATTTTTTGATATTCAATTAAATGAAATGTTATAGTTAGTAATTTCAGAAGAAACATCATTTCATCTTTATGGTAATTGATGATAGCATTTCATAATATGACCAGCAGGTAGAGATAAATTGACTACAGGCCTGGAAATTGATGTGACTAAGTCAATTAATTTGATATTTACCGTAAGGTTGATTCTATGTTTGGTCAAGTACTTTGGTATATTCAGTTCAGTGTACGGACAGCTCTCATCACTTATGTGTACCAAGTTCTTACATTTAAATAGCTTACGTTTGTGAGTCAGCTCAAATTTTACAAATTACGTTGAACAATGATTATACCTTGTTCAGAGGATTTTTTCAGAATTAATCCGTGTTCTATCCCTTACTGAAAATTAGTTGCTATTTGATTGGTCGAGAGCTCTACATGCGACTAATTTGGTCGTTGACATGCGTCTCACATGTATTTCATTATGATGTCAGTGACATCACTATACATCATTGTACCCTATGTTGCACATCGCATTACATTCATTGTTGTACACATTGTATCATGCATGAGCACAAGACTATTAATGAATATGGCCTCATATTCAACAGCAATTTTTGTACAGGTGCCTATGGGATGTTCGTCTGATTTTTGGTACTTTTTAGAGATAAGCTCTGATACTGCACGGGCAATCATTGATGCACACCAAAATATACGTGTTTAATGCATCGCTAAAACGCTCCATAGGCTTATAGATGACAATAATTTTTAACTTCAACAATATTACACACTACACATTCACAGTTACTATTGTACCTAAAGGACTCCATGAAAGAAAACAAAGAATTATTCACTCCTCTTATGAATTTAACTCTCCAGTTTCTGAGATAAATTCTGATACAAAAATTTTAGTCTTAGATATTGTTGAATGATATCAATCTTCATAGTATCTAATGTTGATATCTAGCAATAAAGTGTTAAATGTATGCCTCACTTTGATAATGTATTTTTTATTTTGTATATACAACAAGGATGGTATTGAACTTAGCTGTAAATGTCAGCTAGAGTAAAGTACTTCTCCACGTCTGCGCATTAATTAATCTAGTAAGCGGTAAACCTCGTTATCCCTAATCCTGTAGATATTTTGGTAAGCAGTATGACCGATCTGGCATGCTCTGTAGAATGAGCTTGCTCTCAATAGAATTCAGTCAATGATATGCCAAAAAATGGCAAATGCTCAGTTAGTTATACTCTTTATTTTTTGGTCTATTCCTCATTCCCCTCAAATGTTTGGTGATGGAGAAAAAATGGTTTGATTTGGGAATAGAAAATTTAGGAGTTCAAGTGAGATTGCTTTTGTCAGTTCTGGTAAAGAAAAGAAACCCACTTGTTAGCAGTAAGATTGAGTTGTTCTCATAGATAATTAAGTTTGTGTTCAGATTCAATACAAATGTATTTAAATTCCATTCAATTCAATCTTTGTTTCGCAAATAAGATAAAAATACAAAGAAACATCAAATTTGAGTTGATACAAAATCAATGGCTTTCTATGAAGGTTATAAAAACCTGTAAGGCTGGATCGCCAATAGTGTATAGTGGCCCTGAATATAACAATTATTGTTTTTTATGAAGATTTTGTTATCTATAGATCACAGAAACTAATGTAATTAGTATTCTTGAGCTGTATCTGAATTAATATTGTATTAGATTTAGATGCTTTAGATCTTATACACATATTTCACACATACATGTAGGCCTACATGCCTGGGAGATACCTCAGAGGTTGTAGCGGTTATGAATTCCTTTTGTTTATGTATGCATGCGAGATGACATTGGAACCACATACCAATGAGATCACTTACAACTAACCAAACATTTAGTTATGAGATACTGATAGTATGATGGACACACACTTAGGATGAACAAAATGAAAACAATGAATACTTGGGGTACTAACAATATATATTCTTATTGCATACACTATACTGATGGTTTTTAAAGGCCTGTGTAGAATAGGGTGGATTCATAGTCGGAACATTATTTTGCATTTAAAACCTACATCCGTGTTGTGAAACCAGTGGCCATGATATGTATTTGGTCAGTATAGGCCTTGATTTGGTACTTTGGATCCCTGCTTTCTTCAAGAAACTTTTGAAAAATGAATTTTGATACCTTTAACTTTTTGTGAAATAGGCCTTGGATGATAATAATAATGGGAATCAGTGGTTACATTGACAACAGTGTTAAGGAATTGCTGGAAATGATTAAATGACTGTTTTGAGGAAATCAATATAAAAAACTTTTCATTATTATTTTTAATTATTTTACTTGAGCAATGCCATCCCTCTGCTTTATTGACAAATATTGATATCATATAGGGTCTAGTTGTAAAATTTCCAATGTTCTAAATTTTTCAAAATTCTTCAAATTCAAATGCTAACTTATAAATGTCATCACTGCCAAGGTTGTCATTAAAAACTCATTCGCAATAATCAAAATTAGAACCTTGTCTTTCAAGAAATCATCTATCTGAAGATGTCTTTGTTCAGAGTTTAGTTCACTATTCAATTGAAATTTTATATGAGCAATATGAGCATCAAAGACTTATTGTGTTTTAAACAGTGTGTTTATATTGATTTTTTTGTGATGGAACTCCATGCAAATGTTTGGATTGTATATATATATATATATATATATATATATATATATATATATATATATATATTGAAACTAAGACATATTTTGAAAACTCAAGGTTCTAATTTTTGCTATTGTGAATGGGTTTTAAAGTCAACCTTGACAGTGAGCTATAAATGTATGCACTATACACTGTCTTTCTCCATCATGTACATATCTGCTCTTTTGACTCTGAGCAATAGTGACATTTACAACAGCATCAATACATAAATTATTGTCATGGTGCAACAGCTGAGCAACATTCAAACTATATGGATTTGCTCACTTTATTATCTGTCTATTAAAATCTTTCAATGAATATATTATTCAGTACTTTATTTCAATAGTAAGTTCTGAAGGTAAAAGTTCAGTTAAAAGTGCAATTGCTCATGGTAGAGTTAGATGTGTTTTATATGAGCCATAAATTAATTTCAACTCAAATCTTATATACAAGTTGTGCAAAGTTAGCCCTTTCATAAGAGTGATTTATCTTTTATTAAGCCATCTTTTTCTTCAGTACCATGATAAGTTTTTTTTATCAAGTAATAAAAGAAGGGAACTGTTTGATTTTGATGATATGGAATATGGTGCAATTCAGTTTATGAGGGTTACTACAACTGGAATTTAATCAACTTTGTTACCCCATGCATCTATCACTATTCCAATTCATTACTAGATTATTTGAATGTGTATGCCACGAAAGAGTTATGATGTAGTGGCTATGAAAGTATACTATTTTCACTAAGAAAAGGCTGTTTAAAAAAGCTTAATTTCAGTGGCTTCTACACTTCTGTAAAATTGGCCTATTAGATGACATTGGATTATTATTTATCTTATTGAACGTTAACCTTAGCTTTAGCCAGGCTTTAAAGCCTGTGTATAGCTTTCAAGTGTGTATTGTGTAGACTATGACACATATATAAAAGTGTTTATCATATCAAAGTATATTTGTATTTACTATTTTGTAAAAGATATAAACTCATATTCTTTAAAATAGATGAAAGTATACATTTTATTTAATATTCAAGCTTTTGTAGTACTTGTTATTCTTCAAAACTCTAAGATTTTATCAAATTATTTTTGGTAAAATAATTTCAATGACTGTCCAGAGTATAATACTTGCAAAACAAATCGCCGTGTTATTGTGCCCTTTTTGCACTATGGATGCTGCTGGGTTTTGGTTAAGCATCAGAACATCATCTTGTCTTTTAATCTGCATTAATGCTCTATCTTCGCTTAAAGATGGTATATTTGTGTATCTGAGAATACCATAAAACATGTGTCTGTATACATATCATTGGAT
Source organism: Lytechinus variegatus (assembly GCF_018143015.1). Taxonomy (NCBI): domain Eukaryota; kingdom Metazoa; phylum Echinodermata; class Echinoidea; order Temnopleuroida; family Toxopneustidae; genus Lytechinus; species Lytechinus variegatus. Next base: position 7,569,864 of record NC_054742.1, on the reverse strand, counting down.
ATAATTGGTCTTGCCTTTATAACATGCTTGTACATCTATCTTCGTGATCCCAATTATTTTATATTTACTGACCTCTTAACGCGGCACACGCCAAAGTGATGATCACAAACAGTGTTCCCATTGCTGGATACCAAGATAGTCATACAGTAGTCTGAAAACCCAACATTTTAGCCAAGTCAAATTGAGTCAGTTAATTAAGGATTGTGAACTTAATGTTACCAGTCACTAGAAGAGTCATACCTAATAAGTACTGTGTTCACGTATCCAATCTTCTATAGTAAACTCAATTTGGATGTTGAAAATACAAAGGTTTGGGTGTGAATAGTTGTAAATGTAAGCTCTTGCATATCCAATGCAGAACTTGTCAACTTATCATATTATCATAATGTGGTAAATTATGCAATGTTCACTGGCTAAATGGACCACTCGTATGACATTACAGTATATCCATACATGCATTATCATTCCAATATTGAAAATTGTAATGGATGTGGGCAAACATTGGGTAAGTGGAAACATGCTTTAAGATGCTGAAGCCATGTATCATAATGAGGGTGGGTGTCTGTTGGCTAGCTCAGTATACATCACTGTATAGATGACTAATGGAAAAAGATCAAGCATTAGTGAGTGGTTAGGCATCAAGGGTAGTGAGTACAGTCCAGAATGCACTATTATCAATTACTACTAATATACCCTTCAAAGAGTACTGGCATTATGATGATCAGATCAAGTTCACCATCGTCAGTGGAAAGGTTTACTAGGAATCATTCCCAAATGATCACGTATTATTGTGTGCGCTACTCTGCAAGACGGTTGTGTGTAAAGCCATAGGAATAATGCCTTTTCTACTCTTATTCAGGTGATAACTGTTTGTATAGAGTATAATAATTTGCAATTATATCACCCAGCATAATTTATATATGTTTTTTTATTCCTGGAATGAATTTGAAGATTGGCAATGTTTCCTCTCACTCAGACACATTAAATGGAGAACAGGAATAGAGCTCAAGGTAGCATTGTAAATGAATGATAGGTATTGACTTTACAAAGCAGTGTTTGTTGCATAAAAAAGAGAGTAATTGATGAAACTTTCCAACCTTATCAATTTTCTACAGGGATGCAGCATTAAGAACGATGCCTCGGCCTAGGACACAGTGGTATGTGGACTTGTAAGTATCCATCACTTTGCTCTCTACCTTTCATAATCATGCAATCTGAGATTTCATGAACATAGTGATTTAGAAATGGCCACCTCATGACCAGCACAGACGCACAGACAGTGACATATGACATGTTATTTTCCTTTGATGTTGCATATTGGTTAGAAAATAAAGCAATAATGCTGAAGATCAAAAAATGACTTGAAGATTGATAAATTCTTTATAAAAACAGATCCCACAAAAACCTTCTTCTTGATAGAAAGGAGAAAGTGCTGTGGATATCAGCAATGTTGGAGTACATCTTAAAAAAAATGCTATTTATCTATTTTTTCTTGTCAGATTTGAAAATGAACATGATAATTGAATAATAATGACAAGTGGTTTCTTAAGTATAGTACTCATGTGCAGAACTGTAAGATATTACGCTACTGGTGTACACAACAGTTATTATTAGTAACATTTTACTGATTCTCTCTAAAACCATGTTATTATAGTAGTTGAAAAATGAGAATTAAAAGTTTATAATGGAGTATGGTTGTTATTAATTCCCTTGTAGTGATAATCATAGAAACTTTGAAGATGATATATTTAGTCATTGAACTTTCATGATAAAAACTTGTTGTTTTGAGATAGGAAGGACTGGAGGGGAGGGAGAAAGAGAGGGAAGGAGATGGAGGGGGAGGGGAGGTGAAGAGGGGGGGGGGGGGGGGGGAGGGGAGGTGAAGAGGGGGGAGCAGACAAACAAACTTAGGACAGGGTAATGTTAACATTTGAGTTATTGTTGGAAAACATCACATAACTTTTATCGATTTTGAGGGTAAAGAGTCAACACTTGTAAGTTGTATAATTATGTAATCTGTCTGAACTTTCAGCTTCCTGCAAAAGTGATAACAGAGTAATTAGGAAATCAGAGATTGAACTGTCAGTCTGTATGTTTCTGTAGACAATCTATGATTCTTTGCCAAATTCCCAATTAGCCAAGTTTTTATGTGGTCATTCTGATAATATGAGATTCTACTTTATTCGTAGTTTAAAAGCTCCTGTTACATTCCAACGAGAGGACCTTGATTAGCTAATGTCGTGTTATCACATTTTTTGATAGTCATGATAGTAAGGTAGTGAAACAAAGAGCAAAGAAGGCATATTCAGATAGACTTGAAGTTCAAGAATACCAGGTATTCTTTGATCCAGAAACTTATCTTTATCAGAGAGAGAGAGAGAGAGAAACCACGTCAAGAAAAAGGTGATGAGACCCCTAGCGAATTGATCTTCTTAAAGAGAAATTTCAGTAGTTGCAGTAAACACTGATTTCATGAGAAAGTCTGTAAAACCAGGCTTAATTGTCAGTATATCATCGAGGATCTTGATCTGGTACAGTTACATAAACTAAACTTTGTGAAATCTTGAAATCTACGCTGAAAAATGTTCAGACTAAAGATCCCCAACACAGATGAGCACACGTGGGACAGTCTATAATTATTGCTTTGAATGTCGGGCCCGACGCTCTACCCGAATCCTGTGCTTATTTGCTGATTTCTTAGCAATTACACAATTTCTTCCAGAATCCTTTCAGAGCATGATCGGTTAAGGGTTCGCATTGAGGTGAAAATTTTTTTTTAAGGTACTTTTATCAAATTTGCTTTTAAAATAATCTTTGATATCTCAGGTTTCAAAAAACTAAGTTTCATGAAGATTGATGATTCCGAAAGTACCGGAATAGTCCATTTTATTCATGGGGGTGCTGCTACCTCTCATCACGGACGGACATTTTTACTCAAATTAAATTCACTCTAGTTTTATTGTTTTTAAAGTTACTCTAATTTGGTTTGGATGTTCTTACACTCTGAACATTTCTCTATTATCAGACATAATATAGTAGAAAAAAAATATTGGGAACTAATTTTTTTTGGTAGGTGTTAACATTTCCATTTTGAAATTTCCGTCCGTGATGGAAAAAAAGATGAAAAGTTTTTTTATTCTTTATCAGAGTAGAAATAAAAAATAAAAAGGTTTAGAGGTATCTCTCTAAACACTGTACATTATTTTATTTGAACATGGCTAAAATCCATACATTTTTTCCATATCATAAAGTCAGTCAAAAATGATCACGGACGGACATTGATTTGATCACGGACGGACAAAGTTAATTCACTCAAATTCATTTCACTCTAGTTTTATTGTTTTCAAAGTTACTCCAATTTTTTTTAATGGTCTTGCACTCTGAACATTAATCTATCATCAAACATAAATTAGTAGGAAAAAAATATGGGAAGTAAACTTTCCTTGTAGATGTTAACATTTCCGTCCGTCCGTGATGAAATTAATGTCCGTCCGTGATCATTTCTATTAGGATAATGTCTATGGACTCAGCTTTTTATTCTTTATCAGAATAGAAACAGAAATAAAAGTGTGTAGAAGTATTTCACTGGACACTGTTCATCATTTTATTTGAACATAGCTAAAATCCATACATTTTATGCATTTAATAAATCAATGAAAAATGATCACGGACGGACATTAATTTCATCACGGACGGACGAGTGAAATACTTGTGGAAAGATTCATATATGCAAATGAGAAACTTTGCTGAGCAGATTATGAGTTTAATTTTAGCTTCTAATTGCAGTGAAAAATGGCTCTGAGAATTATTCAGAACTCAAATGGAATAAGCCTACAACTCTTCACAATTTTTTGTGATATCTTTGTTTGGCCGTTATTGGGGCTATATTGTTGTCAGGAAAATTGTTAAGCATTATTGGAATGCAGATAGAGTTGAAAAGCTGCATGTACATGTATATGCCAAAAAAGCGGGAAACAAAGTATGGCAAGAACAAGTCCAAAGCTGTAGATTTCATCAATTCAAGCTTGCAGAAAGTGATGGAGAAGAAGTAGAATGCAATGCATAATCTGATAAGCAGAAAAATCAATTTTTCCATGTACAAACTTATGGATTCACAATGCTTCTAACAGAACATACATGTAGGTTTGTGAAAATTACATGAATACCTTTTTTTCGAAGTCCATTTTGGAGCTAATTTTAAGCAAATCGCTTTATCTGGTAAACTGTGAAAATGCATAAAGCTTGCAATGTAGTGTTTAGAATTTAAGCTTTGGATTGGAATATCAATTTCAATTTTGGATTCGGTCAGGGCCTAAATACATGAGGGCTGTTGATGTTATGGGGTGTCTCCGCTTTGATATATGCAAAAGATGGATTTAAAGAGAGCCCCTGACAAGTGTTGATCCAACAAACAAGCATAAGGATCAGTGACCTGTTAATCTTTTAGATTTAGTTTTTGGACCTTAAAAAAACATCTTTGCTCTTGGAAAATTAATGCCTAAAATCATCATGATCATAAAAATACTTGTATCAACATGATCAATAATCAACTAGCTGTTGATTTTGAACCTACTTGTATTCTACACTTTAAAAAGACAATAGGGGAAGGCGGGGTAAGTTGTGACACTTTTTGCATTTTGCACGTTAGAATTGATATGACTAGTAATATTGTAGAAATAAGTACCTTACCTTTAAATTTGATTCTTGGGAAATATTTTTCACCTATATGTAACTTTCTACCCCCACGCTGAATGTCATTGTGACCTTTGAAAAAAAGGATGTCAAATTGCTCAACTTGCCCCATCTGTGGGGTAAGTTGTGCCATCGTCTGGGGTAAGTTGAGCCACAAAAACTATGTAAAAAATGTATGCGGGAAGAACCAGGATGTCAATTTTTCATTTAAAGTCTTTTCACTTGCTAATTCTCTATGAATACTAACATCTTCTGAAAGTAAAAGGACTGTCATGTGAATTTGCTCCTTTCTGCCTGCATATCAATGGCTTTTTACGTTTTTTTATTTTTTTTATTATACAGTTGTACATCACCTATTCTTTACGTTCGACTTTGACAAGAAATGTGTTAAGAGCAATCGTATGTCTAGATTATACTGTGCGTCTAGCATAGAAATCAAGTTGCTACATCTTAAATCAAGTTGCAGCAACTTGATTGAAGTTGTAGCAACTTGATTGTGCAACTAATACTGTTTAATATTATTAAAATATGTACAAATCATCAAAACAATTGCATTTGTTTACCAAAAAAGTACTAAGAACTTTTTACAGAGTACTTCCATTGTATTTTAATTGTGTCCGTCCGTGATGTCCGTCCATGATGTCCGTCCGTGATGGAAAATATTTGCAATTCTCTCGGAAGTTTGATATTGGTTAAGAATTCAATATGCTGAACATAGAAGCTAACATACCCGAGTGTTAGGTGCATTAACAATAATTGGTCCATGTAAAGCTGTTTAGATAGAAACAATAAAAATGTACAAAAATTCTAAAAACCACATTTCTATCTTGTCCGTCCGTGATATGGCACATTTAGTGGATACCTGTGTTTGTAGGTAACCATGGCAACAAACTTTTTTAATCATTCAGCACACTATGTCCTACCCTTCACTATAAAACACAAAGGAACCTTGTTCATCTTATTCCTAATTTGTTACAAGCCTTCAAAACTTTCAAAATCTATCAAATGTCCGTCCGTGATGAACCGATCTTGCTCTTTAGCACATGTGTTTTATTTATACAAACAGACACTTTGGTGGTAATTTCATTGGATTCTGTACGAACTCATTTTGATATCATTACCAAAACTAGTATTTACCTTTAAAAGGTATCCTCAAGAAAGTACATGAGAAGGGGGGTCTAAGTATAAAGGTTTTGCTACATGGTTGTAGTAGGTCCATGATAGTATGGACTCTTGAATCTGAATACTATAGGTTAAGTACCTGCATCATGCATGTAATAAAGGGGAAGTTCACCCTGACAAAAAGTTTATCATGAAAATATCAGAAAGAATTTTAAAGAATATTAGTGAATGTTGGAGGAAACCTCATCAAAGAATAAAAAAAGTTACTAGAATTTTATTATTTTTTACTTTTTTAACATCTTATGTGAGTGGCTTCACATGTATCTTGAATGTAAAAAAAATTAGATTCCATTCTCTCAAAAAATCGAAAATGGGTTTTGTACCTTCAGTATATTACTAAGTATCTTACACCTGCTCCAAAAGGAGGATTTTTTTTCATGAACCATTAAAAATTGAAATTTCTACATTTTATATTATGCAATTTCTGGAGTAGCTACTTGTATTTGATGTCACAAATTGAAAATTCTAATAAATGTATTAATTTGTTATGGATTTTCCTCAAACCTTCACCAATATTTTTATTTTAATTTTTTTTTTTTGCAATAAACACTTCATCAGTTTGAACTTTCCTTTTAAATGATGAACTGTGCAGAAAGCAAACCAGGTTATTAAAGTTATACCTCATGGCATAAAGCACATTTTGATGCAAATCATTTTAAAAGGGAATATTGATTGATGTGGGAACTTTGTAGTGTAACTTGTCATATCTTGTCACCAGCTGTCTAAAATTTGGGATGTTTAATAATAGCTTTGTGTTTCAATTATAAACTGTGTCCAATTTGATTACTTGCAAGTATTTCATATTTTTTGTCAAATGGATACTCCCTACCTTGCAACACTGTGAACACCGAGTGAAATATAATATTAGTATCTGATTTTCAGGGATTAAACAGCATTTTTTACTATGTGTTTAAGCCACTATGTGTCATTATGAACTGTATATTGATACACCACATTGTGAAAATGTGATTTATTACAGTAGGAATGGCTATATGAATGTAGTGTGACCACAGAATACAACAGTGTTGTCACAGTGTGGTCACATTGTGTTTTGTTACTGTCATGGTAGGAGTGTCTTGACACTCGCATGTCTGCATATATCATATCTTAATAATAAAAACTAGACTAAGATATGAAGTTGTTTATATTTTGTAAACATGATTCATTTTGTAGGCTTATTTATATAAGAGTGGGATGAGTTTTAAGATTCTGTTTAAATAGACATTTTTTATTGACATATGCAGCGTAAATAGTTTAATTTACTTCAATAACTCCATACATCTACTTGATTTGCTAGTTCAGCCCTCTGGACTGCCATACCCGAATAGAACTCCCAAGGATTTAAAAAGCGCGAGCGCGCCCTCTCCCGTTCAGGCTTACTACCCATGATCACCGCGCAACTAGCGTCCATCTTCCTCTTTTGCTTTCGGCAAGCCACCTGTCAAGACGTGCTCAGATAAGTCTCCTAAGAGCTCAAATCTTTTTGAGCTTTGGTATATTATTTTCGCTTATCTGTGGTGCATTCTCCCTTTTAATTTCAATCTTTCCATTTGTGTGTAAGATTGTGTTCAGAATTTACACTTGGCGTGACTTTTTAGACGTGTTTTTGGTGACACTTAAATTGTTTTCTAACGTTTGAGTTCTCGTCGCGCCGCATCGCTAGCGCGTTCGCGAGGCACCGGGCTTGGCCTGCCTACGTGGCAGCAAGCCTTCACCACCTGTCATGGTTATTGTTCTTCACGTTCAAAGCGTGGTGGCTTTTGGTGCCGTTTTTGAATTAAATTCTAGACAGCCTCTACACTTTGTTGTCGATGGTGTTATTGTTATTTCTTTTTGCAGGTTGGGATCTTCAACTCTGTTCCTTCCTTGCTTTCTGGAATTGATTTATTAAGATTTTCGATTGATTATTGATTGATTAATTCTTCAATTCTCTTTCCTTTCTGTTCTGAATAAATTTCTTAATTGATATTTTATTCACAGGCGGATCTTAAAGCTCAATTCCTTTTTCCTTCTGTTCTGAATAAATTTCTTGATTGATATTTTATTCACAGGCGGATCTTAAAGCTCAATTCCTTTTCCTTCTGTTCTGAATAAATTTCTTGATTGATATTTTATTCACAGGCGGATCCTAAAGCTCAATTCCTTTTCCTTTCTGTTCTGAATAAAATTCTTGATTAATATTTTATTCACAGACGCTTCGGGGATTGTTTAATTCGGCTTACGCAATTATACCTGATGATTGTTTGGTTATTCAATCCCCCCTAAAAAAAAAAAAAAAAAATTTTTTTGTTCTTTACAGGTGGGGTCTCCTTCCTGTTAGAAATTTTTTTGACCTGTCCCGGAATTGTTTTCTTCGTTCAATTCCCTCTTCCCTCCTAGTCTTATATATTTTTTCATTTCAACAGGCGGGCTCTACGATTCCCTTAGAGGATTTACTGTGTCGTTCTTCCTCTTGGAATCGTTACTAGAGACGTTCCTCCTTCCTCCTGTTCTGAATTTCTTTACCTTTCCACAGGAGGTTACTTTTTTTTTTTTTTTTCCTCTTGGAAATTATCGTAAAATTTCTCTTATCTAGGAATTATTTGTCTCTCAATCCCTTTTCTTCCTGCTCTGAAATGCTTGTTTTTGTGTTTCTTCGCAGGTGGAAACTTCTTTCTCTTCTGAACTTGCATTCATTTTTGAATTTTTGTTTCGAATTTTTCCTTCGGGCACAAAAAAAAGAGAATATAGTAGGGGAACCTTGTAGGAGTTCTTTTTTCAAAGTCTCCGACCTCCTTTTTATTTTCTTACAGGCAGATACCTAAACTATTCTTAGGTTCTTCTTCCTCCCTACCCCTCCCCTCTTGTTTTGTTCTGTTTGCTCAAACAAACTCCTTTTAGGAGGAGGGAAAGACCACTCCGGTCTCCACTTTTAATCTAAGCGAGATCTTTGTAAAAAAAGAAAAAGAAAAAGAAAAATTCTTGTTTTTCCTTTTTCAGGGTAGAGAGAGGTATCTTTGAATGGGACTAACACAGCCCCAGAGGACCTGGTGCCCTCCACGGGGACCGTCCCGATTGCAAGTTACAGAAGTCGGCCGCCTCCAGGCGAGCAGGAGGGACGCCGCGGTGAGCGCCCAGCGGCGGTGAGTATGAGGGTGCGTCGATCAGCATTCCGAATTTGCGGTCGGATGCTAAGAGAAGGAAGGCCAAGACTGTGGTGCCACGGTCTCGGACAAAGGAAAAAGTGGTAGCCAAGGCTTCCAAGCCTAAACTAGGTCCTGCCGCCGCAGCACCCATAGGGCTATGCGACCCACCGGCTACCGGGTCACCAGAAGTCCGGAGGGAGAGTGCGGTTCTCTCCCCCCGGCACAGGTCAGGATCTCTGCCGTATAAGTCGTCCTCCGTTGACAGCATCGGGAGAGATCGCCCAGCCCCTGACCGCGAGAGGCGTCACACAGACTGTAACCACAATCTGATCGTGACCACAATCTGACCCCGTCAGATTCGGGTGAAGTTTCGTTGTTGGCGGCCGCCCTGCCAGGGGCGGCAAATCGTAAGAGATCACCCGTGCCTCTTGTGCCTTCTTCTGCTCCGGCCACGCCGGCGGAGCCCGCAAAATAAGAAGAAGAAGAAGAGGTCGAAGGAGAGGTCGGCCAGCCCTGTTGCCATGGGCATTCCTCCTTCAGACCCTCTTATCGGTGGCCAGATGTTACAGTCATACATGTTATGCTGCTATATTCTGCTACCGCGAGAGGCGTCACACATCGGGCTGTGACCACAATCTGACCCCGTCAGATTCGGGTGAAGTTTCATTGTCGGCGGCCGCCCTGCCAGGGGCGGCAAATCGTAAGAAATCACCCGTGCCTCTCATGCCTTCTTCTGCCCCGGCCACGCCGGCGGAGCCCGCAGAAAGAGAAGAAGAAGAAGAGGTCGAAGGAGAGGTTGGCCAGCCCTGCTGCCATGGGCGTTCCTCCTTCAGACCCTTGTGTCGGTGGTCAGATGTTACAGCTATTCATGCTGCTACATTCTGCTACCGCGAGAGGCGTCACACATCAGACTGTGACCACAATCTGACCCCGTCAGATTCGGGTGAAGTTTCGTTGTTGACGGCCGCCCTGCCAGGGGCGGCAAATCGTAAGAAATCACCCGTGCCTCTTGTGCCTTCTTCTGCCCCGGCCACACCGGCGGAGGCCGCGAAGAAGAAGAGGTCGAAGGTGAGGTCGGCCAGCCCTGTTGCCATGGGCGTCCCTCCTTCAGACCCTTGTGTCGGTGGTCAGATGTCACAGCTATTCATGCTGCTACATTCTGCTTTCGAGTAGTGCGGGTTCACCCCACCCTCGACGTCTACTCACCCCGCTGATGCCCCTGAGCATCAAGCGAGACAAGTGGGCAATAACCACCAGACACCCGGGAAATCCTCGAGCGATTCTGTTAAATCGCCAGCCAGTGCACCGACTAACCGGGTGCCCCAAGATCGCGTGTGCTTTCCAGCATTTTCGTCGATCTCAGAGCACGTGTCCCAGCCGACACGCGGGGCCACCCCGGCGCTTACTGGACAACCTCCCGGTTCAGTCCATAGAGCGAGACTCCCTTTACGAGGACAACCCCTATCCCGCGGGCGACTTTTCAGTAAGCGCTCAGGCGCTGCTTGACAAGTATCTACCTCACATCTACCCTCCGAGCGGGGGTATTGAGGAAGCAAGGGAGTCCATATTTTCTCGCCCCGCCTCTTCAGGCGCTCCGAGCTCAATCGGCCGAATTGGGGGTCTCGGAGAGTGACGGGGTCGCTCTAGACGAGGCGGCTCCTACGACGAGGAAGCCGCCAGCTCCGTGGGTGTAAACCCACCCCCGCTCTGCTGCTGCCCGGAAGCGCCAGGCTCCGGCGCCGCCGTCTCGAAATTTTCAAGCCTCTCGAGGCTAGCGAGAAGGCAGAGGCAGGGGGGGGGGGGCGATTATTATGCAGGTACTCCCGAATTCGCCCTCTACGTCAAGCTCACATACGGCGACGACTCCTTCAGCGGTAACCCTCTCCATTCTTCCCCCTAAGCGGGCCCGTAGATTGGAGGTATGAATCTCTTACATACCGCATGCCGCACTTCTCTCGTGAGAATGTTTGGCTGCTTTGAGAGGACAACCTATCACGTCCGCGGACCGTCCGCCCAGGCGACGGGACCGTCGCTTTTCTGGCCTGAACCTCACTTTCTATTCGAAAGTAAGGGTGCCCTGTCTTACTTAGCTCCTACCCTTGCAACGCCAGAGTCAGGGCTATAGTACAGACACCCGTTCTCCAGCGATCGCCGCTGAAGAGAGGGCGACTCTGATATGAGCACCATCACCGCTCAGCGGTATGTCTCACTATCTCATAGCTCTCCGAGCTTATGAGTATGTATATCGGATCTGAATGTCACGGCGATTAAAAGTTCTCCTGTGCTTAATAATCGCTATGCCTTCACCACCCGATGCATTATGGTTATGTTAACCTATTTGTCTCGTATTCGGGCGGCTCGTACGAACCCTGCCCGAGCTGCCATCACCGGTCGTCCCCCCGGACACCGCCGGCAGCACCCGCACCGAATACGTGGAAGGAATCAGCTTTTCATATGCTAGATATCCCTCCTGTTGACATTCACAGCTGTTCCCCGAGTCTTTCCCGGTTGGGTAAACATCATCTCGGAGGAAAGTAACCGCCGTACATCTCATGAGATTGTTGGCTATGTACGTGCGTTCAAACTTGTTTAAAGCCCCAGGATTCTCTGTCGGCATTCTATGCCTACTTTCTGGGCACACCCACCGTACCGGGTCGGCGAGTTCACACCAAACTGTACACCGCCAGACCATCGGTCGAGCTCTAACTGTCTATCTTATAGACTGCCCTCTATGTGGGTCAATCTTGCGGGCGTCTCCGCCGCTCCCTCCTTGTGCGGAGTGGTCTACGGTGGATGTCTTTACCGTGCCCGTTAGTCGAATCGGCTTCTTTCTTAGAAATTTTTTCACGGCACACTCGAGTCGCCCCGCATGCTGCTTTCATCCTCCTTCCATGCAAGGCATGTGGCCAGGGTCACCGCACGACCGAGGATGATGTAACAGTGGATGGATGTATGCTTATGCCTTCCTAACCACGATCACTACGACCCGCCTTCTCTCGGGCCGACTGTGGATGAGCCTCTCCATGTAAGTGATTTACTTCACTGGAGTTCTTCTTTTAGAAATTTAGATTCTCATCCCCCGCTGCTTAGGGCGTCATTTTTGCCGCCCCCCCCGCAGCTTTTTGGAGCTCCTTATCTTACCGATATCGGACTGTTCCACGCTGCCGCAACCGGCGCCGGCGGTGCTCGCTCTTACGATCACCTGAGAAACAGGCCTTGTGACTGTTTTCATAAACAACTGGTTCTCACCGCAGACTGATGGAAATTTTGTGATTACTTCCTCAAGTCTCCTTCGCTTGTTTCTTCAAGCGAGGACTTCGACACTCTTAGCCAGTTTCCGTCCCTAACTTGATAGGACAGGGCCGTTGCTACCTCATTCGATTCCGTTGGGAATGTAACGGTTGAGGTATCATATCTGGCGATGTCTGTTCGTTTAGAGCATCTCTTGATGGTCGTTTACACGTAATATCGTGACAGATTTTTTTTCGCCAGCTCCCTCTGGCGTACACTTGCTGCTGCTAGGGATTCCCCCGCCCAGCGGACAGCCATCGCAGCCTAGCCTCACGGGCTCTCTCGGCGATGGTGGCTTGAGCCAAGCCACCTCTTCCACCGCGGGCACTGCACCCTCAGATGGGTGCTTCAATCAGTATGGGAGAAAGGGGATCCTGAGTTCTCTCTCGATCACTCGGTCTAACACACTTTTGTCGTGATGTGTACCGCGCTGTATCCCTGACACGCCCGGTTGAGCTGTTTTGACCAGACTGCTCTATTCTACATAGGCAACATGTCCGCGGCATTCCTTATTAACAGGATGGCACTCAGTCGCTTTCTCGACCCTTGTCTGCCTTACGAGTGGTTTTCTTCCTAAATCCCTACTCTCCGTCGTTCCTGGTCCCCTTCGGACCGCTAGTAACTTTTTACCACAGCTCTCTATCAGAATTCTGCAGATTTCTGCCCTCACGCATTTGAGACAGATATCGAATTCTGGGCGTTTTCTCCCACGCGGAGGCTTCCCCTACAGAAATTTCCAAGCTTGCGGGAAGCGTGCGACTAGCTTGCGCAAGCTTGCAGCATGCTAGTAACTAGCATGCGGTTAGCTTAATAAGCGTGTGATATGCGTGCAGAGTAATAGTTAAGCGATCTTTTAGCGAGCAGGGACTGTTCGCTAGCATGCACTCGCTTATTAAGCGAGTGCCCTGCTAGTCGCATGCTAGTTACTAGCAAGCGGCACGCTTAAATTTCGGTAGGGGTTCTGAGATATCTCGCCTTCTCAGGTTGGTCGATTGATCACTTACTGAGCCTTAAAAGCTTCAGTTTTCCGATCACGATTCTTGTTGAAATTTTCAACAAATTTCGATTCTTACGCTCTAGTCAGCAGGTGATGTTGTTCTCCTGACACTAGGCCGAGGGCCCATGATACTTAGTATTCCTGAGTATACAGGGCATTCCTCTCGAGGACATTTTTGAGGGCCGCCTTTTGGCGCTCAACTAACTCCTTCACTTCTTTCTACTTGAAGGACATTCCGTCCAGCGAGGCGAGATTTGCTGCTTCGGCGCTTAAAGCAGCTGCGGCTTTTTCCCCCTCTCCCTAAATTTCGTTGTTTTTGTTTTTTCTTTTAAATTTTCTTAGGCTTACAATTGAAAACATGCCTCCCTACGGTTTGAGTCCGTGCTGGTCTAGCAAATCAAGTAGATGTATGGAGTTATTGAAGTAAATTATGAAAATACTTACCTGATTTTCTTATTTACGAGATAACTCATACATCTACTTGATACCCTCCCACCGACCCTCCGCCTTGCGTAGCAACATGTTTCAACGTATGGGCTTGCGAAAGGTGAGGAAGATGGACGCTAGTTGCGCGGTGATCATGGGTAGTAAGCCTGAACGGGAGAGGGCGCGCTCGCGCTTTTTAAATCCTTGGGAGTTCTATTCGGGTATGGCAGTCCAGAGGGCTGAACTAGCAAATCAAGTAGATGTATGAGTTATCTCGTAAATAAGAAAATCAGGTAAGTATTTTCATACTTGATTATAGAGGATGATGAGAAAATAGCCCATACTTCATTCAAAGCAGTCATTTCATTTATGACTGAAACCAATCTGGATATTTGGAGCCTATTGACTATTTCTAAATTTCTTTTAAAAATTAGAGAAAAGTTCAATATTTATTCAATCTTGTTATTTGATATAATTATTTTTAGTCATCTCTTTGTTACCTCTGAAAATATTTAAAGCTAGAGTAAAGTGTAGATCTTGATATTATTTTAAAATCTTTGATAAATGCTTGTTTGATTGATTCAATCATGGTTTTCCAAAGAGCAACCTATAAGTACAATATTTAAAGACGATCTGAATAATAGAGACTTAAAATGTTGGCCTATTACATTACGGTACCCATTTTATTTGTGCATTGCATTTCATGAAGTGGAAAGCTGAACATCACATTCATATAGTTATTCTACCTATTATATTTCATTTACGAGAAGTTATATCCTAATTGATATGGAAGAAAAATATACATCATACAATAGTGATGGAATTCATCCCTTTTTTGTAGTTAATGCATGCCCTAACTATTGAGTGAATGCAGGGGGGGGGTCTTACCCATTCCAGTTGTCTGTTTCCATCTGATACATGTATGTGTCAGATGATGAGATGATGATGTGAAACTTCATAAATCCTGCAAGGTCTGTTTTCTTACTTTCTAGTAGCTATAATCATTGATTGCTAAGAGCTGATAAAAGGTAACATGAGTAGAATCTTGAAGAAATGATGAAATATGTTATATGATATTACATTGCTTGTCAGAGAATGGGTAGAATTTAGACAGCTGTCTATGACCAAAGGCTCCAACGTTGACATGTCTGACTGCTTTTGTGAGACAAATAGAAAAATGGATGATTTGCTGTTGTGTGGCCTTGTGTGTCTTGTGTTATTGATTTTCATTTCTCAATTTTCAGAGCATTTGTTGTATACCCTGTATTCTCTATGGCATATTCAGGCAATATTCAAAACCAAACTTGGCTAAATGCAAGGAGGCCTACTAAGTTTTCTTTGAATCTTTCTCCCAGAGCTTTCACTAAGAATATGACATGATTGCATAGTGTCATATGAATAAAAAAAAAATAAAGGAGTTGCCCCCTAATCCTCTATATACCCCACTTCACAGTGACAATGGCCGATTTGAAATCTTTATTTATAGTGATTGCAACTTTTCAAAGAGTTTTCGAATCATTTGATTTCATTCAAAATTCCTTCTTTCTAAATCTGCTTTTATGATTTTTTTGTTCTTCCATGAGCCTGGTTGGAACTACCCCTTATCGACCACCTAATTTTATAAGCATGATGTTTGCGAAAATATTTATCAGTTTTACCTAGTTTTTGTCTCATTTGTGAAGAAAATCAAGCAGATCAGATCATCAGAATATTATGTTTAGATCGATGACTGATTCTATGCGCGTATATATCAACAAACAACCAATGCAATGATTCATTTGCACCCTTCTTTTGAAACCTACCACCCACTAAACACTGATTTTACGGCCGATTCTTGTGGTGGCGAAATATTTTTACTCTTTCAAATAATTTCTATGATGTCACCCTGCTATATGATTGTCTCATTACTTCCTCTGTGAGCTCTGGCACATGATTCGACGATTGATGATGGATATTTGTTCTAAAGCTGTTTCGTATCAGATTTCTTGGTATGAACAATTGTTTTGCAGCGGGATTCGGGTCTGGTCAATACAATTTTGATAGATTCTTCCATTGACGATTGGATACCATGTACGACCATGGGGTCTCGAAAAGCACCCTTAACAATTATTTCCATATTCTTAAAATGCACCCCATAACAAAACGATACCCTTGGCAAGTATTCCCTGAATTGAACCCCTAAACAAGTACAGCGATATTTTAAGTGTTATAAGTCATGGACGTCGGTTATACCTTTATCTGCATCATTGGGTTTGGTACGAGGGTTTATACGGTGCCACCTCCCACACCTCGTGTAAATTGGACTCTAATCACGTAGTGTTGACTGTTGGGGCAAAAAGTATATCCTTTTGATGATAAAACAATTTTGTCTATTTTATACCCTCGCAAATTTGACCCTATACAAGTAGCTTTCCTAGCAAAATAGATATCCTTTTTCATTATTTTAGTGTTTTTGACACCCTTATTGTGTTACGTACGTCATGTGTCCTATCTTGAAAAGACATCCCTTTTGTTTTTTGGGTCACGGATGGTATCCAGTCGTCAATGTAAGTGCCCCCCCCCACCCCTGGGATGGAGGTTGGATATCTGCTTGACCAGTTGAGTGACAGTGACCTATTATTTTCATCACTTCTTGCACCACTGTCCATCATTTTGCTATTAACACAGAGCAGTAGTAGCTCTATGCTCTTACTTCATGTATATTACTGTACAGTACACAAATGCCCTTTTTACACAGGATTTTCTTAACCCCGGACTATCGCTAACCCCGTACTATCCTTAACCCCGTACTATTTTTTTTTCCTTTTCACACATGCCAAATTGTTATTGCTAACCCCGGATAAGGAATGCTTGCTTTTCACACACGAAACTCGCTAACCCCGGACTAGTGGTTTATGTCGATCATTCGTAGTACAAGTACTTCACTCGTACACTTTTTACACACGCTACAATTTCCTTAACCCCGTACTATAGGTGGGGCCAAATTGCCATTTAGCCCCACCTATAGTACGGGGTAAGCTTAGCCCACTTTCGTTTTACACACGCGATCTTAACCCCGTACTATTGCTCTTAGCACCGCAAATGGTGGTATAACCCTGCTTTTTTGCAGGGCCAAATAATCCCGTACTATAGGTGGGGTTAGCCCACTTTGCAAAAATGCTGTGTAAAAAGAAAGTGGGCTAAGCTTAACCCCGTACTATAGGTGGGGCTAAATTGCCATTTAGCCCCACCTATAGTACGGGGTTAAAGTAGGTGGTTTCAGACCGCCTCGAAGTTCACCAGTTCCAGGTATTCTCTGATCGGGAAATTTACCCCGATCAGAAAATACCAGGTATTTTGGTAATGTGAAAGCAAACTACGCGTAATTTCCCCGAAAGAAAATACCCCGTTAAATAGTAGGTACTTGGCGAAATTACGAGAACTTTCGCGGGGAATTTCCAAGGTCGCAGGTATTTTGGCGATGTGAAAGCAAATTACGGGAACTTTTAGCCCAGCGTGTCGTTGGGCGCGGCGGCGTGGGTGGCTTCTGGGCAAGTGATTTTGAATCTTGCGCCTTGCCTGCTTATCAGACCACACTGCCCATGCTCGTACTTATCCCGAAGGATGTGTTTCGGGGCGGTGTGAATGCAGGAATAATTAACGGGTATTTTTTAGCCTTAAAAAGTTCTCGTAATTTAACGGGGATTCTTGTGATCGAGGCGGTTTGAAACCACCTAGTGATTGGTTAACATTGGTTTGACTTTTAAAAAATCTGAGCTAGAGGGTCACACTTGTCACCTGTGTCTGTGATTTGTTCCAAAAATGAAGCCCAGAAAAAATTGTGTTCGAAAATGATTATTTAGTGCTTCAAAAATTGAAATATAAAGTAACCGGAAACACCATCTTAATTTCATCCCATACACTTATGTGTACTATTTAGGTGTCTATAAGACGCCTATTTACAAAATCGGGGTTTGCCCCTTAGTTTTAGCTTTTCATTCTCAATAATGGTTGTTTTCAGGGTTTATTAGTTCTAATACATGCACTTGTACACATGTTTCATCTTGGTTTGAGAATTTTTTAAATCGGCTGCTCACAAAGTTAAATAATAGCTTTAAGGAAATTTTAGCCTGTGTAAAAAGGGTACTATGGAGAAATGCTTGACTGACCACAACCACATCATTATGGCAATAGCTGTGATTATCATGTCAATAGATCAATGTAAGAACTCATATCTGTTATCTGATAAGCTGTGTGATATGTGTCTTAGTACTAATCTGCTAAAAGTCTACTTGATTGAAAGGTTTTTATCCTGTTGGTAGGAACACTACATCCTTAGCACAGGAGAATGGGGAGTAGGGTCATAAAACAGAATTTAAAGGAGAATGAAACCTTTGGAACAAGATAGCTTGTGTGACAACAGAAAAATCAAAGAAACAGATCAACGAAAATTTGAGAAAATTTGGACAAATAATGAGAAAGTTATGAGCATTTGAATATTGCGATCACTTTAATGCTATGGAGATCCTCAAATTGACAATGCGACAAAGATGTGTGATGTCACTTGTGAACAACTCTCCCCATTACTTTAGCATATATTTCACTTAAACTGCCTCTTTTATCACATCTATCAGTAGATCATGTGTTCTTTCTGGAGGAGGGCATGTAATACAGATTTTTAAAGGATACATCATGGATAAAAAGTTTGTATCACAATAAGAAAAAGAAAAAAAGAGACATTTAGAGGGTATATTATAGTCCCTCAAAGGGAAAGTTGTTCACATGTGACATCACAAATCCTTGTCGCATTGCCAATTGGAGGATCTCCATAGCATTATTGATTGCAATATTCAAATGCTCATAACTTTCTCATTATTTTGTCCTATTTTCTCAAACTTTCTTTGTTCTTATTCTTTGATTTTTCTGTTTCGACACACACCGACTTGTTCTAAAGGTTTCATTCCCCTTTAATCAGATTGTTTTACAAAGTAAGCTTTTTTTTACCCTCTTTCTTATTCTTTGTTAAGATGACTTTGTATCATTGAACAGTTCACTAACAATCCGCGTTTTTATCATGAAAAAGAGACTTAGAAGTGAATACTTTAGTTGTGTTAGTTAGAATACCTCAAGTCTTAAGATCTTTTTAGCTGGTCTGTCTACGACAGATCACCTATTGATTTCGTCAGAATTTTCTTTATTTCTTTATTTCTTTATTCTTGGCACCTATGTTTGTCGCCAACTTTTCTCGAAATTGGCTGAATCAATTTTGCTGATTTTTTCGTCATATATAGAATCTATCATAGAGACGGCAAAATAAGCTTTTCAAGGTCATATGGTCATGATGACGTCATCTACGCGCCATTTTGTAAAATTCTTCATTTGATCATATCTTCATTATCAATTATCAAAAATTAACAATATTTACATGACATTAACTTCATGTCAAGGGTCAACTGTCAATGTCATCAAAGGTCATGTAGAGGTCATGACACGCGCGTACGCGCGCGTCAAAGGTAAAAAAATCGTCCAAATGACCTATAATTTTTTTGGGCACGTTTCAGGTCATTTTAAGCATTTCAAAAATTTGCGCGCGCGCACATATGCGCGCGCGTTTCCGCGCGTTACACCTTAACGCAACGCAGAAAAACCGTTTCTTTTAATATCATTGCATTGCTAATAAAATTCTGAGCAATTTGATACCTTGATCAACCTTCTACAACCATTAATATAGAAATTAACACCCATTAAAGTTTGCAGCACGTGTGCGCGCGAGCTCTCACTATAGGCCATATATGGGCAAAAACATGCCTATTGTAAATTCACTGTAGCTCTTTAAAAAGTCCGTTGACCCCCAATTTTTTTTTCATATATCGATAGAGTATGAGTTGTAGATTTGATTTCATGTCACCATTGTCCCTAAATTATATCGTGACGTCATCAAATAGGCGCCCAAACTAAAAATTTCATTTTTTTTCAAAAATGACGTCATCAAATTTATGCAAATTTGGCTGTAACTTCTCGAATATAGATCATTTTTCGCCCAGATTTCAATATGTTGTAGTTTATAATGTACTCTTTCTCCTCAGTTAACATGAATATTCGTTTTGAGAACTGCATCATTGCGTAAGACAGCGATGAAAAGAGGCATGTCATTTTTCCTCATTTTGCGTGTAATCTCTATGGGACATGACTTTTTCCCAAAACTAGATTCGACATTCCTCTATTTCGTGAGCCATATCTCCATTTTTTCTTGTCAGCTTTCCTTGAGCTTTTAACATGTTGTAGCTGAGATTCTGGGCTATCGGATGTGTGCCTTTCATTTTTTGATCAGATGCCGGGATCATGCCCGTATTTCACTTGCAAAATTGGACTTGTAATTCTCAAAATTGCTTACGTGTAATCTCTATGGGGAATATCGTGGCTCAATGGATAACGCATTTGACTTGCTTTCTCGAGGGCGGAGGTTCGATTCCTGGGGTAGAAAAGATGATTTTTTTTTTCATTTTTTTTTCTTTTTGCCACCTTTTACATGATCCTTTATGATAATTAAAAGATATGAAAGTTAAAATTTAGCAAGATAAAACAGATTATAATTGTTTTTTTCATATCACATGTATTTTGTGTGTAATCTCTATGGGACATGACTTTTTCTCAAAACTAGATTCGACATTCCTCTATTTCGTGAGCCATATCTCCATTTCTTCTTGTCAGTTTTGCCGGAGCTTTTAATATGTTATAGCTGAGATTCTGGGCTTTCGGTAATGTGCCCTCCACTTTTTGATCAGATGCCGGGATCATGCCCGTTTTTCACTTGCAATATTGGAATTGTAATTCTCAAAATTGCTTACGTGTAAAGTCTATGGGAAACATTAATAATCACATTGAGCAATGGTCAGAATTTATTCTTAGGATGTCTAGAATCAAGATTATCAATCATATCTAAATTATTCATTTTATACATTAGCCGACTCTGAATGAAAAATCATGACAGACCACCTAATTCGTCCGCATGACGAATTAAATTCTAGTTCCTTTTAGTATTCTCATTTGAAGATGCAGTCTACACCTCAAACTGAGTCAATACTGATATAAAAAACACATGAAATAATAGCTATGGTTGTTTTTTGTTTACTTACAGCTTTTATATCAAATACAAATTAGTTTTTGAAATGGTGTCTCATTAGAGCTGTCATTATTATGTGAAATGTTAGAATTTCAAATGTAATTTGAATTTTCCTTAGCAAATCATGCAATTAATTATTATGCTCTTTGTTTAGGCCCATATCATTGATTAGTGTTTTTCATTGATGATATACTTAATTGAGGTCTATTGTTCTTCTAATACCCCATGAAGGCTGTGGTAGAATGATGATTATTAGAAGGGGAACACAAGATCGTCTGGTGCCATGGCAACTGCTTGCACCATGATTGACAACCTCTCTGGTATGTTAACCTCTCACAGGCCAAGCTGTTTCAATCATCTTTCGTCTACCAAAGACTGTTACAATTAAGATCCTGTTCATACTCAGATTAATCTGGGTCAATCTAGGGAGCGAATGGTATGAATTCTTCAGTCAATATTTTGATGAAGATCTGGGAGCTATACCCTGTGTAGTAAAATCTTTTCTGCTAAGTCAGTGATAATACATGATTTATTCAACAAGTTCTTCCTCACAATGAGACCTTTTGGATTCTGGTGAAGATGTGAATACATGAATTATTCATGAGCATCCCGGTGCGGCCGATGCGCCAATCAGCACCATCGATGTCTATGACGTCATGGGACCGAGTTCATTTGCTTCTGCGGCACAGGGTCATACAGGATTCACTGATGCAAGCAATACACGTACTGATTTGGATTATGAAACAATGGTTAACATAAGAAATCCAAATCAGATTCGTAATGGCCCTGTGACTGAACTCTAGATCCTCGCACTCACTCAACTTTTTGTGGATAGTCTTTTTCCAGTCGGTAGTATGTGATATAAATATCACAACAGACACTGCGCCTTGTTTAAAGGCTAACTATCAGTATCAGCTTGGTTGATTTGCTCCCTTGGTTATTATGTTGTATTGATTTATTTATTTTTGCCTGAGCTACAGGACAAAATAAAATGTTCATGAATTCAGTCACACAACAGCTCAAAATTTGATAAATTGGTGTCATTTGCTGTAAGGTCATTGTGACTTTGGCAGTAGTTTGTTCAGTTTATTATTTTACAAGACATGTTGGATACATGGAACACAATTCTCTTTTGCTGTTGAGTATATCCTCATTAAAATGACTGTGTCATGGATGATGAAAAGATTTTACTTACACATTCTCAGTCTTTGATTAGATCTATGCATCATCAATTGAAGCTGCATGTTGTGATTTGATGTTACAGTCTGTCAGCTGTTCAGTGTTAGAAGGTCATTAACATTCTACTATTATTCCTGGGAGAAGAAGCCAATGAGCTTTTTGCTGTGCCTTCGTAGTACTGAAATACTAACCTACTTGATTTATATTTCCCCAAAGTGAAACCTATTGTGTAATTATGATGCCTATTCGCCATTAATTTGAAGTTTTTTTTTTATCGTAGTTCAAGTCATACTTGATCGTCTGTTCGTGCTGATAATAATTTATGCACGGTGAATTCATGAATGGAATGAATTGTTGATCATTCAGAGTGAGAGTAGTAAGGGGCTGTACATGGTCTGTGTGCGAGTCTGGACTGTGACTGTGAGTTGACCGAGAATTGTTCAGATCGACTCTGCGTGATTTTGTCTTCCATATTATTTTATTTTGAACACTGTATATTTCATCTGCAAATATCATTGTTTTAGATATTTTGGGAAGAATTCTGTTTGAGTACCTTTTTTTTAGTTGTTTTGTGGTCATGGATAATACAGACAATCTTTATTGCTCTGCATCCAGCTACTTGCGCAATGCTTACCCCGGCCCTCAGCGCATTTCAGCGCAGTCACGACGGAGTAAAATAATTGACTTGATATTAATTCCCGCCTTCAAATTTCGATGCATTGATGTTCGATGGAATTAAAGTTGTTTACAATACGATATGACTTAGGCCTAATTCAAGTTATCTTATTATGTAACATAACTGGCTCTCAGTGTTCACAACGTAGACATGTGTACACGACCGAAAAACACGCCGTGTACACGCGCATCAAAATTGGACTTTCAAAACGGGCCTAGTTTTGAAAATGATAACCTTTCAGGTGTTCAGCCAAATAGATGTTCTAAGGGTGCATTTATACGCCACTTCTTTGCCCTAGAATCATGATTCTGCAAAATCAAGATTGCGTTTAGTCAAAGTGAAAATAACTTTCATATCACAAACATGAAACATGGAAAAAGGGAGGTTTTGAAAGATGTTTCTGTAGAATCGCAAACGAAAGAAGTCGTATAAACGCAATCTTGATTTGAATAATGATTCTGTGACATCACTGTGTTGGGCTTCTTCTGCCAAGTTCAAGGCATGCACTATTTTAATGTGCTATGCATGCATTTCTTTTATGATCTCAAGTCGTTGGCACATGACAGCAATACAGTTACAGGTACGGTCCCGGTACCACAACATGTCAAATGACGAGATGAATACATGGATATTGATTAGGCAGACGGGAGTGGATAGGCGGTGGCTGCTAACGCAGCCACAATGTGTAGTCTTTGCCAGATCAAACTTATCGCTTGCGTTCAGCATAACTGCAGCTTCCGCCTAGATTTTAGGCTAGACAGACAGTGATCTCAGTTGTTGAGTTAACAGTGTCAATATTAAATTGGATCTAGGCTGAAATTCACTTCCGAACACCATTTTCGATAAACCGACAAAATACATAGAAGTAAACCAAATTTGTTATAATAGACTGACTTCTGGAAACAAATTTTTTTTTTTTTTTTGAGAGCCGAAACACGCGTGAAAAAAGTTGACCTATACTTCGGGTGTCAAACTGTGTACTAGATCGGCCCAAATCCGACGAGAAACGGCGTTAGAATGAAGGTTGTCTAAATCCTGATTCTGTTGTATTGTGATTATGTTTTTGTTTTGAATCATGATTCAAATCATGATTCTGTCATGAGGTCTCATATGGGTTAGTATATTTTAATTCATTCATGACTCACTTAAGCATGTTTAATTGTCACCCTTTGCTTATTGTAACCGGGATGTTCCTGTATAGGGATACAAAAAATTGCATATCATCTTTATTGGTGCAATTGAGCCCTTAAATACATCCATGGTTTCCAATAATCTATTTTGTTGTAAAACATTTAGATTCTTGTTGGCAATTGTTGACAATGTTTAATCAACAGGGATACTTAGCAGATTTTTGGCATTTTTTCATGAAAATGGTGATGAGGTGAACAAAACATTTTTGCAAATAACATATAAATGTTATTTCATTGAAATAAGAAATAACAGAGGTTTTATTGATACTAGTTGCACCATTTCATTAACATCAGCCTCAAGAGGCATCTATTGTTATTATTAAGTTGCGTTCCTTTTATGTGTTATGAAGGTTATGTTCGTGTTTATTATTCATGTTCTCCAGTTTGTAGATTGATAACAATGTTTAAATGATTGCCCCTTCCCCATTAAATATTGGCTGTGAATTGGCACTTCAGCATGACTTCATGTCACACACATATCACACTTCACTATTTGTGAAACACATTTTTGGTTGTATTCTTACTCCATCCAGCCAATATAAATATTGGTATGCTGCCCTCTTCTGGTAGAAAATATATACTGGTTATGTGTTCCCGTTGGAGGGAAAGAAAGAAGATTGATACAAGCATGAAGAGGTATTGAGAATGTGTCTCTGAAGAGGCTTCAACTAAGTATTCATTGTGTTATTTCCACGTTTATTAATCATACTGTACCAAAATCGATTAGACTGGTCATGTTTGAAGAGGAACATCATTTCCAATATTGTGGGATAAAAGTAATAAATATATGTGATCTAATTATTACTCTTATTGCAAATGTATGAAATCATTATTATCATATTCTATTTCATGATGGAAAATACATGTGAATTCCAATAGTTTTTTGCCTCGATCACAAGAATCCCCGTTAAATTACGAGAACTTTTTAAGGCTAAAAAATACCCGTTAATTATTCCTTCATTCACACCGCCCCGAAACACATCCTTCGGGATAAGTTCCCGAAGTTACGAGCATGCGCAGTGTGGTCTGATTGCAGGCAAGGCGGGAGATTCAAAATCACTAACCCAGCAACCACCCACGCCGCCGCGCCCAATGACACGCTGGGATAAAAGTTCCCGTAATTTGCTTTCACATCGCCAAAATACCTGCGACCTTGGGAAAATCCCCACGAAAGTTCTCGTAATTTCGCCAAGTACCTACTATTTAGCGGGTATTTTCTTTCGGGGAAATTACGCGTAGTTTGCTTTCACATTACCAAAATACCTCGTATTTTCTGATCGGGGTAAATTTCCCGATCAGAGAATACCTGGAACTGGCGAACTTCGAGGCGGTCTGAAACCGCCTAGTGTTAAGGACAGTAAGTGAGCGTAAGTCATTTATCTTGTGGCAATGGAAGTGTACTAAGTGTACTCATGAATGAAATTGGTTCTCCTTCAGCAGTTATACTCCCTGGAGTATGAGTAACAGGCATAGTATAACATCAATTCATTAAGAGACAAGCTACAATGATGATAGAGTCTGTTTAAGGATACCTAGCTGATGAAGAGATGGCTAACTCAAGCATCACTGTCAGGATTACTTTTAAAGGGAAATCTATGGTTTGAAGACAGTGATCCATCTTTGTTTAAGATAGGTCTTTATTTACATGTATATCATCCTGCAGTCATTTGAGGAAGTATAAACTCTACATTGGCATATTCCCACAAAATATATTTTTCCTAACTCATTTTTTCTCATTTTTGTTATGGTTGGAAACCATTAATAGGTAGCAATTTCCTTTTCCAAATCTGTTTTAATCATTAATTACATTTCAGTTAATGATTTGGCTGCATGGTATATTTCATTCCATCAATGTAATGAAGACATAATAAGACAGAGGTACATTACATTGTATCTGTGTGCATGTGCCAGGTGATTCAAGAAAACGATTGCTCTCTAATCAAGTATCGGCTGGGCAAGCCAGCACATCAGTACAATACCTATCAGACAAGACACCAAGTGCTTTCTGCATCAAATTAGTCAGATTTACCCATAC
Organism: Lytechinus variegatus; assembly: GCF_018143015.1. Taxonomy (NCBI): domain Eukaryota; kingdom Metazoa; phylum Echinodermata; class Echinoidea; order Temnopleuroida; family Toxopneustidae; genus Lytechinus; species Lytechinus variegatus. The sequence goes on along the minus strand of NC_054742.1, from coordinate 7,543,969 downwards.
CTTGAGGCACACAGATTAAAGTTATATATTCTGTTATCAATATCTCATATTTGAGAGAAAAGTATCTGACATGTCAAATCATACTGAAAGTATCTTTTTTAAAATAAATAAAGAGCAAGTAGATTTTTCAAGTCAAAGATATTTATAAACTGATTTAGAATGAGTACAGTTTTTAGATTGAGAATGCATTCACATTGCAAGTCTCATCTTTGTGATTAATGATATTTAATTGCTTTGCTAGACAGGAAAATCTTTTAAAAGGATGGAGGAACAGGGAAGAAAAGAAACAAGAAGAGTTGAACTACCGCTAAATGCCCCGACAGATGGTTGCCGAGGGCAGAAATTCACACGCAGCCCCATCATGTCCAAGAATTCTTGACACAGCACACCTTAATACTATTATGAATGACATGAATTCTCAAATTACTGCTATTTCTCCAATATCAGAGATAATTTGAAATGAAATGAAAAAGAAAAAAGCTGAAATGATAAATGACCAAATTATATATAGGATAGAATAATAACATGAAGATCAAATTTATCATTCTTTTTCTCTATAATGTGGAAATTTATATGTAGGTTCATCTGCAGGAAAAGTTTACTTTGTTTTTCTTCAATATTTTGTTTAGAAATCTTCTCCTGAATATATATATATTGCCCTGCATTTTCTCGTTAAAAGAGAAGTTTCGTTGATGCATTGTATTCCTTCAATGTGCAGATTTGCAAATAAAATATCTTCAAGTATTTTCATGTACGAGTATGTAGTAGGAATGTGGGATAGGATCTAATAAGAATCATAGTTTGAATAACCATTACTGAGTAATAATAAAATTAAACCTGATATATTCATGCTATTGAGCAATGTTCTTTTTGTAAACGTGGTAAAGATGCCTTTAAACAGTCAAAAAACTATTTGTGACCATTTGTTTCAAATATGAAAGTCTGTACAAAATAGAAGGGTATGGAAAAAAAAGAGTGAATGAAAATAGATTACTGAAAATGACTAAATATGTGGAGAGAAATAAAGAGTACATGGATACAATAGTATGTCATAGAAACATTCAGGGAAAGAGAGAGAATGGTACCAGTCTTTTCTTAGGATCTTCAAAGAATTACATGAATACATCTTGGATGATTATGAAATTGCCTATTAATTTTCTCAATACAACACTGCAATATACGATGTACCTTCCATAAAACTGGGTCATTTACCCATAAACACTAATCATATTTTATTGGTAATTATATTGTAAGTACCCTTATTTATGGAGAGGATAAAATTGGTAGTCAGTATAGTGACCAGTCATTATGTTTATGAGATGAAATACCCTACAGAAATGAAGCCCATCAGTCATCAGAAATATATTCTCATTATTTAAATGGGTTCATGCATCATTATACAATTTGTTTTTCCTTTCGTTGTAACAAACCTCTCTATACAAGAAAGTAGCATTGTGACTATTATAGAATTCTTTAGATAAATAAATGAATAAGAACTTCTTGTAAGCATTTTTTAAGAGAAACTGAAGTTAATTAAAACAAAGGTTTTTTATTCACCTTTTTAATATTCATGATCTTCCAATCACAGTCTCCACTTATCTTAGATTTAGACATCAATGTCTTTGTGTGATCACATCCATTCATTCATCTCCCCTGCAAAGCAGCCTGGTATTAATTGAAGCAAGAAAGAATTATATCATCTGAAATACTACCCGGGGAGGGGGGGGGGGGCATTTCCATTGACGAGTGGATACCATGGGGTCTTGAAAAGCACCCTAAACACGTATTTTCCATTTTCTGAAAATGCACCCTTTAACAAGTATTGGCGTGTGAAACCCTTCCCTAACAAATATTGGAAACAAAATGATACTTTTGACAAATTCTCTGAATTGATCCCCTAAACAATTACAGTGATATTTATGTCACGGACGGACATCGGTCGTCGGTTTTACCTTCACCTACATCATTGGGCTTAGTACCTCTCACATCTTGCGCAAATTGACTCTATACACGTATTGTGTAATCTTGGGGCAATAGTTCATCCTTTATAAAACATTTCAGTCTTATTTTTTACACCCTCGCAAATTTGACCCTAAACATGTAGTTTTCATAGCAAAAATAGATACCCTTCATTATTTTGGTGTTTTTGACACCCTTATCATGTTACGTATGTAACATGCCCTATCTTGAAAAAGACATCCTTTTTATGTGTTTTTTTTTGGTCACACATGGTATCCACTCTTCAATGTAAGTGCCCCCCCCTCCCGGAATACTACAAGTATTGATCTGGCATTATTACCTTTATTACATTAGAAAGTTTGATGATACAATACATACTTCATGAAGAATTCATTTTCATTTCATGTCATAATTTCCTTCAGCGAGAAATTAATCCACATTGTGCTGCACTCAACCCAGGTTGCATGGCAGAATTAATTCCTCGAATGCACTGAGCGCTGAAAGGCATCCTGAGCTAAAGCCAGGGTAATATTAACAATTATAATTAACAATGCACCTCAGAGTAGATGCCTATTGTTATTATTATTGCTATAATATTCAAATACATTTATTCACAAGTATTAATTCATATGGGAGAAAGTATGTTAGCACTGTGTTTGAGATAGTCTCTACTCTCTATTAATCCATGATCTTAAGACAAAGCTTAAACTTTCTATTAATTTCTGTAAACAATAAAAACAGGTCATTGAACTACCACAGGATGCATGTTATCCTCTGTAGACATCCTTTCAACATGTTGAAACCAGCTATAAAGGATCATAAAGAATGTGATTTGATGTTCATAGCAACAAAGAAAGAATTGGAATTTACTGGGTTTTTACCAGGTCTGTACTTTAAAGAACTATCAAAGTATCATTGGTACTTTGGAATGTAAATGACGTGACATAGCTGCTACTGTATACACATTATGAACAATACCATTCCAGAGCAGGCAGCTGAAGCACTAAGCAACAAAAGAACTAATACTTTATATAATAACAAAGGAATCCTACCACCACCCCCCCTTGTTTTGTTAGTATGATCACCTGTCATTCCATGAGGTTTGAAGATAGTATCTTGTTTGCTTCAGTCATTAAGGAGTCTGATTGGTGGGATGGGTACAGGAGGAATTTTGGTCTTGCACATTTCAAGGGAAGAATATAGGCATTTGAAAAATGTTTCATTGAGGACTGAAATAAAATGTAAATGTTTCTGCAGGAATTTCCCAGACAGTGTTGGTAAGTTAATGAATTAATTTTTGAATTTCTTTTATCCCTATTCCATTTCTCTCCCTCTCTCGAGCTGACCATCTCTCTGATTTTTACCCCCTTTTCACATGGTACTAAAATTGTAATTTGAATGATTCCAGTGAAAAATAATTCTAATGATGAATTTTTAGCATGTGTGAAACCAAAATAGAATAAAAAAAATGCTAAAATCACAATCACAAATTCAAATTCTACTCCATAGGTGAATTCCAGTTAAATTTCTTTCAAATTACGGTACAAATGTTTTGTGTGAACGGCTTGACCTCCAAAACATCTTCTGAGGGCGGAGCTACATGTCTTTTCAAGCACTTCCATAGATAATACAATTGTCTTGCACTCATCATATCGATGCAGTGCTTTGATTGATAAGTCACCAAGGACACATACCGCCTTTGCTCGGGAATTCAAATTCAAATCTCAGCTTTTGAGTGAGCGTGTGAAAGACGAAAGATGAATTGCAATAATCAATACAATGATGATTCAAGATTTATGTGGGAAAAGGCGCTTAGTCAGCAAATTTTCAGTACTTTACATCATACTTTACTTTTTATTTATCTGTGAATGATTATTGAATTTGAATGTACTTAATTGCAATTTTCCAAGTTATGAAAAAATCACACTCGATAGACAAATCGCGGAGATGCAACATCTAAACTTCTATATTCATGCACAGGGAATGTATAAAGATTATTTGCTTTCATCTAGGGGGATCTGAACCAGACAGTATTGATAGGCTCATAAATTAGTTTTCACCTCTCGCTAAAATGTTAACCATTCTCATATCTTGTTGTGAACTGGGTCATTTTATCATGTGAATGACACCAGGAGTTGTCAGCTGTCTACCATATGGTTCATATAAATTCATATTTTGAAGAGTGTTGTCTTGTGACGCCTGTGCCATGTGCAACTTCCTCTCCATCCAATCATTTTGGATCTATATCAAGTAACCAACTGTAATAATATTCTTTGTTCAGTGCTGTATTGCAGAGTTCATGTCTTGTACATCATAATTGTTTGATTAATCTTACAAAGGCTACATAGAACAACCTCAAATGTGAGATTATCAGAAGTAAATATTGTCTACTCGTCCATGCACATGAACAGCAACAGTTTTCTTTCAAGTACATGTATAATCATTTTCACAATCTTGTCCATTTCATTTGAATTTGATACCCGAAAATTAAGTCAAATCCATCATCAAAAATATGTGAAGTTGCTCTTGCTTGATTATAAGCCTTTAGTCCTATATGTGTCAAATAGTTCATTCCTCTTAATATACCCCATTAGAATTCACTATGGTGACTATTTTGATGTACATTAGCAGCAAACAGAATTTCAAGCCCCACAAGTACATGTGAGCCACCATGCATTCCTGATCTCTACGACAATTGGTGTGTACTCAATGTACGTTGAAGCCTTCAAGTATAGTTTGTAGAATCACAGTTTTATTGTGTAGACTATTTTGAAACCATGTAAGTTGTCCCTAGAAATTCAACCGAAATATATTTTCTGTCCATTTTGAATGGGTAATAGCCAAAGATACATCTACATGTATTTTTCTCAATTTCTATTTTAGAATGAAGCATTAAAAGTGACAAATAAACTAGGGATTCTGCAATTGGACAAATTCCTTGGGAAATTTAAGTTCTTAAAAAAAATTAAGATTGGGCCTCTACCATCAGATTTTCCTTCTTCAAATCCACCTTGATTTCAATGAACATTTCTTGGTATTAACCCAGCGAATCATTGTAGAATGAAAGATATATTCTTAGGTTTGTGGCCATTTAATAGACTTTCCTAGCACTATTGACTATTGGAAATAAATATAAGATGAAATTGAATAGAGCCAGGGAACCATGTAGGCCTCTTTGATTTGGCATGTGACTACATTGTGAAGAGGGTGAAATTAGACATAAACAAACAGCTTAAAACCTACAGAACCATGCAATACATTGAAAATAAAGAAAGATTTTAGTACTTTCTCAGGGCCTTTCTAGATTTCTATTCAGTTTAAACCTTGAAACAAAAAAAGTTTTCATAATGTATGTTTTAAATGAAATCTATTTTTAAAAATTTGGCTTAATAGATATGCCTTTTTAACAAACCCTCATGATGAAATAACCTTAATTCATAATTGAGAAAGATGGAATGTAATCTTCATTTTAATTCATTTCTCTTTACCATACCTTAAAAAAATCTTATGCTCTACTTCTTGTATTTCAATATGATGTTTTTCTATAAAGAAAGCATGTTCTGTTTCTAAAACAAGTTGAAAACAATGCTCTATGCTGCAAAGAATTCATGAAATTAAACTGGTATTTTTTGTCTTGTCTGTGGTGATGTCTTTATAATCCTGTTCATTTTCAGTCATTAACCTAATTTTAGATATTTTCATTCATATTGTTTATTGAAATAGTTGGTAGGTATGACATTCTTGGTATTGACATTTTAATGCTTTGGGGTTCTAAGAAATACTAGCAATCAAATGATGTAGCTTATACTGGCTGTACTCATAGCCCTATATAAAATACTCTAATCAACAAGGTATTAATTTCAAAGAAGTATTTTTCATGAATGTGACAGCTATCAAGGGTGCATATCAATTTATTTGGGATGAAGATGACGGTTTCAATTAGCGGATAAGCTTACTCCTTCAGATCAATATTATTTGGAATGGACTCTTTCATGTTGGTATGCTGTATAGATGCCTTTATATCCCTACATCCCAATGATTTGATATGGAAAGGGAAGATCTTGTAATGCATCATGGGAAAAAACATCTTGTTGAATTTGGGAAAGGTCTGTTATCCAGCTCTTAGTATAAGCCAGTTCGTAGTTCCTTTCTGCGCATGATCAAAAGATTCTACGCATGATCAGAAGAAGGTCATTTGTACTAAAGTGACATGGTGCTTTAAAATCTAATGAGATACGCACCAACTTTGATGTCTTGATTATTCATATATTCTTTTGAATTGTCGTTTTCATTTACATCCACAAAAAACAACAATGCTTCCACGAACGACTGGTATTTCACAGTTTGTCAAGTACATTGTGCAACATGCTAAGATATGCATTCAAAGTAGGAATGCAACAAATACCTTCATTAAGTGTTCATTGGTGTGCTATTCTATAGTCACCTGGTCTATTCAATTTCTTCATCCTGCTATGTAAGGCAAGCTTACGTAATATCTTGCTTTGAAATCTGCCTATCATGATGAAAGAAATGAAAGGTCATTTGACCAAAATTGCCCATGAAGTAACTACGAACTGGTCTATTATATTTTTTCTTGATTTGACAAAGGGTGATTGCATGCTTTAAGCATTGTAAATGAGAGGAAATGTGTGAAAAACATATTGCCTTAGACTTAGTAGTTACTCTAAATTCCAAGGATTTAAAATAAATCCAGATCAACTGTTAATAGTGACCAGCTGAATAATATATTTAGATTTAAACCTTGTTGATTTGAATATACATCTAAAAGATTTGAATTTAAATCTTTTGAGATTTAAAATAAATTCAAAATTTGGCTGGTTACTATTCACAGCCGAACTGATTTATTTTAAATCCTTGGAATTTAGAGTGTAATATCGATTCATGTTACTTAATTCATGGCTCAGTTTATTTATTTTTTTCAATTCTGAGTTTTAATAATTACTCAGTTATTTATATTTATTTTCCCATTTACCATTTGACCATATTTTCATTATTTATTCTGTTTTGTGGAGTGGGGTACAAAGTTGAATGTCCCAATGATGTTTATTGATTAAATGAAAGTAAGAAATGGGGGAAAATGAGCCAAATCAATTTACAGTTTCCCATTAATTGAATAAATAGTGGAAGTCCAAAGGTGACTTGCTTTATTGTATTTTTTTTTAAGTCTGTTTTTTCCACCAAAGGTTTCTTGAGGGGGTTTAATAGAATCAGGATATAGATGGAAATTACTACCACGAGTCCCTCATTCCATCCCATTACATTAGCTTGTATTTCAAATGGACATTGCCCTGCATACTAGTTGGCATGGCATACTTCACAAGTTTGGACATAATCCAATTGAGGGAGGGGTTATTTTTGAACATGTTAGAGCCAATAGGATGTCAGCTCTTGTTAGTGGTCAATACCTTTATATGTTTAGAAGGGCCATCTTTGTTATCATGCCATAATTTGATAGTAGGCCTACCTCTTGCCTGGATTGATATATACCACTGTTTTTTTTTAATCTCTATATTTTTGAGGGGATGTTTTCATCATTTTCCTCATATTTCTTCATACAGAACATCTTTATGAATCAAACTCTGTACGATGAGATAGATAATAAGATATCCACTAAATTTTTATTTCGAAAAAATATGAATAATTAGATAACTGAAATCTATGAAAAATTTATTAGCTATAATTGAATAAACCTATATTTTACAAACATAAATTTAGCTACATACAGTGAGTAGTTTGCCACAACAAAACCTGGTGAATTTCCACAATTATTCTCAGATTCTTCCAGTATCTGAAAACAATCTTCATCCTTCCTATTAGAGTAAGAGAAAGCTCTTCCTGAAACAACAACCTGGCTCCAGCAGCCATGCTGTGTTTCATAATAGACGGATAATGTCACCAGTCAAGTGTATTTATTCAGTGACTTTCTCCCATGCTCGTGCTACAGTTTTGTATGACTACACGGGATGCTAATAGGCAAGAGAAATTGTTTCATGTATCAGTTGAGAAAAAACAACGAGTCTAATTTTAGCCCCCCCCCCATCCTCTTGCTCCAAAACTATGACAGTATCTTTACAAGACTAGAGTTTAATTTCATGAAACAGCCCAGCCTAAGAACTTACAAAAATGCCAGTATGCCTAATAATGTCACCTCTTTGTATTGTAGCGATAAGTGCTTTTCGGCTATTTCAATTGAAAACGGATTAAAACAAAGTCACTTTTAAGTAGCATATGCAATGGTAGTTCGATATGTCATTAATCTACCAGGAAATAGACACATAATTTCATGGCTCTGCCTTTAAAGATATTTAAGAACCATGATTTATTCCAAGTGACTTAGATATTTCTAAGGGGGGAAATGAAATGAAGTAGGTTAAACTTTACAATTTCTGGGAATAATTGGTGCAATATCAAAGAACAAAGACCCTTATTTCTCCAGCAAATTTGTATTTCACAGAATATGGTACCAACAAAATGAAGAGAGATAAATCAACCTAGGTTCTGTTATTCTTGCCTCCAGTCACAAAATATTTCTTATTCTCTGATATCTTATCCCACCATGGAATGTAAACTCTCACACACCGCATCTGACTTCAAAAGAGAGGAATAGATTTGCCGCTGCTCCAATTACCATCAAGAAATATGGGGGTTCATTATCAAAGAAAAAAGTAAGAAACTCAACTTTATCAGCTGCATACTGTATGTGGATCCCTGGTTGCCCGCCTGGTTGTCATATCACTATATTACAGACTGCATATACTTGACAAAAGTAAAATCTCAAGAATTCAATTTTTGGTATTAGAAGTAAAACAATTGTTTAGAGAGGAGACAGTGACATTTGAAGCAATGGTGTGTGTTTGTGTGAAGAATACCACATTTTCAAATCTTGTATTCAATGTATTTGGGCCTGTAAATATAGACTAATGTTTAAAAGTGTTGGAGTTCCAGGGTTCTCCCATGTGACATTGCAATCATGACCTTAGTTCAGGTCACATGATCTTTCAGTCTCCCAATTATGATTCCACTGATTATAAACATACCTACTCTTGAAGATAAGGAAGTATCATCAAATTTTTGTCTGGCCTGCAGAGAAGAGCAAGAATATAGGGGTCGCTTTTCCAACGGTGACAGCGGCGGCGTCAACATAAGGGCCGTCTGCACTATCCCGAGTTTTCAAATTAGCGCGCTATTTCTGATCCGGCAAATTATCCCGAGATCTGAACAGATGTTGAGATTATTTGCACTGGAGACGCAATTATCGCGCTAGTTCGTAGGATTAATCTTGAGATTGCAATCCCAAGTCAACTTGGGATTATTTGCAAAATATTGTGCTATTTTAAGAATGATCGCGCTAATTCATAGGTACAGACGCACTCGGGATTATTTATTTACGACATCAGAACCATAATGCATCGATGCCTCGCTCTTCTCGCGATGGTGGAGACTGGTTTCTTGAATCTCGAGATTAATCGCAAAGAGGGCCAATCGGGCTAAAATCTCGAGATTGAGCAAACTTGGGATGGTGTAGCACCGCCTATTGAAATCTTAACCAATGATAAGTTTTTGAAGTGTCATCATAACTTAAAAAGTATTTGGACCTAATGCATGAAACTTGAACATAAGAGTATTCAGGTATTACTAAATATCCTGCCTGAGTTTCAGGTCACATGATTAAGGTCAAATTTCCTGTAGGGTCAACAAACTTTGGCCATGTTGGGGTTATGTGAACATAAGAGCAATCAAGTTTCAGGTCACATGATTAAGGGCAAAGGTCATTTAGAGTCACCAAACTTTGGTAATGTCTGGGGTATTTATGGAATTGTCATAACTTTAAGAGTTTATGGTTCTAGTTCATGAAACTTGGACATACATGAAAGAGCAACCATGTATCCCTAAATATTATGTGTGAGTTTCAGGTCATATGACCAAGGTCAAAGGTCATTTAGGTTCAACAAACTTTGGCCATGTTGGGGTTATTTGAGGAATTGTCATCATAACCTTGAAATGTGAACATAAGAGCAATCAAGTTTCAGGTCACATGATTAAGGGCAAAGGTCATTTAGATTCAACAGACTTTGGTAATGTCTGGGGTATTTGTGGAATTGTCATCATAACTTTAAGAGTTTATGGATCTAGTTCATGAAACTTGGACATAAGAGCAGCAATGTATCCCTGAATACCCTTTGCAGTTTCAGGAACATAGCCAAGGTCAAAACTCATTCAAAGGTCAATGAACTCTATCTGGCCGTGTTGGGAGTATGTGTTGAATTTGGCATCATAACTTAAAAATTTTATGGATCTAGCTCATGAAACATCGACATAAGGGTAATCAAGTATGAATGATTGTTTTGCACATGTCTTATGTCTTACATGATCAAGGTCAAAAGTCATTGGTCATTGGACATATTTTATTATCACATACGGTGTTGATTTTTTACCAGATTGCTAAGAAAGCATGAATGCTTGTAAGCAAGCAACCAGAGGACCGACGGCTTAAGGTCCTCTCTGAAGGACCTGGTACTGAGGATTAATGCCTTATTAAAGGGCACTAGCGCACCAAGTGGGAATCAAATCTAGGGTCACCGGAATACGAATCCCCCGCTCTTCAGACTGCAAACTATCGCGCCTCCTTAAGTGTTTTAGTGTTTAGTTTAGTGTTACACATTAGTGTTTTCTTCTGTGAATAATTATTCATTAGCTGTTTTCAAAGGCAGCACTGCTGCTATATCGAATTGCGTAATGCAGGTGAGACTGCCAGAGGCGTTCCACTTCTTGTAGAAAGACAATGATCTGGGATTTTTTTTATATTGAAACTGAAAGTAAAGATGAATTGTTATCGTTCCTTGCCAAATCCAGATGTAGTCTTGTTGTTATTCATCTAAGTAACCATGGAAAAAATATTTCTCTTTTTTTCATCAAATGTTTGTCATGTAGATCTGACATTATTAAACAATGGCAATTATCCAGGTATATGCCTGGATATAGTATCAGTGAACTATCTAGAGTGATGGAGCTCTTTATTTCTATTTCTATTTCTAAAGAGCTCTAATCACTCAAGTCATCTACTAATGAGACCATCTTTCAGATATCTCATTTGAATTTCAGAATGAACTTTCCAGTATTGATTCATCATCATCTCTAACATCCTTCTGGGTTTTGGCCATCCATTTTGGTTACATTCACAAAGGCATAACCCACGTTTCTTCTATTTTTTGTCAATGTCTTTTTGTATTCATTTTTTATGCTACTCCTCTATTCTATTCTGTGTCATATTTTATGCCATGTCTTGTATTTGTTTTCAAGCTATGTCAGGGTTTTCTTTTCCCATGCACTCCATGTTGCATACCATCAGGACATTATCTGAGTATATACATGTATGTATGGCTCCTTCCTGTATGGAAGATGAAACTATTCCAGTCTCCCTCCTGAGCTGCCATACCTTCATCGATTTCAACCAACACTTCTCATTTTCATAAATCGAGGCTAGCCAGCTTGGTGAGAAGATGAGCTAGGAGTGTGAGAGAGAGAGGTAACACAGAGAGCCTCTTGCTCTGGTACTCTCAGTCTCCTCATCAAGCCGGGCAGAGATACGAACATCTCCGGGACAACTGCGCAACATCATTATCTCCATCTGCTAATGACCGCATCCATCGCGGAGTTGATTCATTGACGGATATACCCCGGCCCGAGCCTCAGATCAGGGGAGCTTGTGTAGCTTTAGGAGCCCTATTGAAAATAAACCATAAACAAATATTTCTTGCTTGATCATCATTATAGTCTGCTTTGAAATAGCTTTGCTTTTGTATTAGCATTGCAGCTGGCAGGAAGGTGACCCCCCTAGAAATCTCTAGTGTCACATCGGTATACACCGTCCACTCTTCTGTTGACTGATCTGGAAGAAACTTGATTTTTGCCTTTCAGTTGACTTGAGTGGGGTCAAGTTTCCGATATAAGGACCAGAGAAGGGAGAATCGTACCTACCTCCAGCTGTAGATGATGCCTAAACTCAAATAGGAGAACAGTTTTATTTGTAGCATCTGTGCAGGCTTTTGCTAGAAAAAGTTTAGAAAGCTGAATCTAGAGCTTGGTCATTGAGGTCAAGTTCAAAGCTAAAGAAGGATTTGGTCTAGTTCTGATAAACTGGGTGTGGAGTTGTGACATGGTGAACTTATAGAAGTACATTGGCAAGATATACCTGTATCAACCCAAGCCAGGCAAATTCAACTACATAAGGTATTTCTCTTATCCTTGGAGGAAAAAAATAGTCGGATTTGGAAAGAACAGTTTTTGAAGGAATGATATTAAGTTCAATACAGACAGCTGTCATTGAAGAGATGACAAAGCAGTTCTAGAAGTCCTTTCTGACAATATTTGACACATGGATTTTTGAAGTATCTGGGACTGGTCTGGTCATCCTAACATAACCTATGATGTAGCATTTTTAGGGAGAGACAAGGAACGAATGGATGATATACTTTCAGTTTTTAGCACTTTAATTTTATGGATCAAATCGCATACTTGTTCAAGTGACTACTGTATTTTGGTAAGGCAGTTTATTTCTTTTGTTGTATAATCAGATGAATGTATTAGTTTTAACTTTTCTTACACAGGATACTTCAGGCATTTAGTGATTATAACCTGAATTTCATTTCTTCTGTGTCACAAAAGTCATTTTGAATCGGGTAAAATCTGAGGAAAATTACTTCATCTTCCTAATTCCTCAATGTTACTCTGATGACTGTTAACATTTGAATCATTCATTTTGTGCATTTAATAAGATTGTGTTTACATTCCAGCATCTCTGTAGGGGTATGTTAGCAATACATACATCAGACATGCATGCTGTGTGATAAACGGCCATATGTTAAGGGTACTCAGTGAGAATTATACTAGGAGGTATTAAGCCAGACAAAGGATTTAGTGAGATTGATTTTTTAAAAGTTAATTTTATATCTTGAATTTCACCTTTTCTTGAACTTGTTACATGTTAAGAATTGATAGCTAGAATGTTGGTATGTTAATTCTATTGCATAATTCATTTCCTTATATAGGTCTTTATTTTTATTAAACAGTAAAATATGAGTTCATTAAAAATACTAGAAGCTTGCACACAAAATTTTTTTCTGATATTTTTCTTTGTATATACAGTAATACCATCTTGATATGTAAAGTCGACATAAGAGACTAGCGGGTCAGGTATTCTAACATCTGTATCTTGTATGAAAGTGAAAGCTCTTTATGTGACATTGCTTGCAGATCTTTGATACCCTTGATCCCTCTAAACTGCTGATTGACTTTCTTTTAAGTTTTTCATAAAAATTCTGGTCATGTGACACTGTCTATCATTTAGCTTGGTATTGTCTTGACTTAGCTGAAAGTGAAAACTTAAATCCTCAGAAATGATTGGTATGGTATATCTTCATTGACAAATATGGTTCCTGCTATGATTCCACGATACCACCATGCAAACTGTCAAACATCAAATATGACTGTTTCCCTGCAGGTGCTTGCAGATATTGTGTTTGTGAATTATTGGTGATTAATTGAACTTCCAATTTAATTTATTATAAAAGGTATTGGTAAGATTGTATTTCTTCAGAATAATTTGAAGTTTGTTATTATTTTGCATGGGGAATTTTAAAATGGAGATATGGAAAGAAGGAAATGTGTTATAGCAAGTAGAAAGAGAACATAATGAGAAGTGAATGTACTTTTCATTATTGTACATTAACTGTCTTTGAAAGTGCCCTATGTATATTAAAATGTTTGGAATAACAAATTTTGTTTCTTTTCTCCATCTTTACTCTTTGCATGCAATTCAACTTTGATTCTACTTCATGAATGTCTGTCCATAAAGGTAAGTAAAAAAATATTTTTTATTAGATGGGCGATGTGTGTGTTTTTATGTTTTTTTTGTTGACTGTAATAGTGGATGTGTGAAGCTCTGTCTCTTTAATTTCATCATTTGACAAATTCAATACTTGTCAACATGTTCCACAACTTGATTTATTTATCACGCTGTTAGACCTGACATGTGATAGTCATTGACTTTCTTTCAACCACAAAGTCAGTTCGCAGTCTAAGATTTTATATAACTCATGTCAATCTAAAGTCTCAAAATAATAAATTTAACCATATTTTTTTCTATTCCCAATTTACCATGATATCCACAAGTTCCTTCATTATTTTAGGGAGCCAATATACCACAGAATAATTTAAAATCTATATCTTCTGCACAATAATTTTTCTTGTAAATTAAGTTTTTATATGTAACATTTTATTCTTACACCTTTATTGTATTCCATTTGTGCAGAGACTATTATATTCTTTTAGACTCATTTCAACTAAACTCATTTAAGCATTTAAAAGGGATGTAGTTGAATTGATTTCTGTTTGTAAACAATTACTTGTCGGCGTTCATCCAAACCATCGTATCAGTAAATTTTAGTAAAAAATGAAAATCAATCTTGGAATTGTTGCAGAAAAATGAAAGTACAAGTCCTATTCTATTCACAACTAAATTTCTAGGATACAATTCATTTCAGTTTCTGAGATATGAGGGGATTTTCACGGCGATGTCATACAAATTTTTGAAAAAAATGTGCAAATCCCATTGGAAATGTGTACTGTACACAAAACCAAGGATTGGAGAAAATATTGCAAAAGGGCTACATGCTTGTAATTTTGGTTTCAGCAGTTAAGGTTTTCCCTGTACAAAAACACCATAGGGAAAAAGCGATTCAACGTTTTGAATGACTGTGATTTCAATGTGCATGGTCAGCCAAAGCATCGTGTCAGCACTGCATTGACTTTGCATGTGAAAAAGGGACACAACGCTTTGACTGATTGCGTGCATTGAAATCGCGTCAGTCAAAACGCTGTATCGCTTTTTCCCTATGGCATCTTTGTACAGAGAAAAAAATCTTTTTGTGTAAAATAAGGATTCCAATGTCAAGCAATTGTCTTGGTCTTTCCAACCATGTATTTTTCTAGCAATGAATCTGTTGTAAGGCTGGTGAACTAAGTGTGAAAATTATAGTAAACTTTTAAGTCGATTTTCTCTGAAATGGGTTTGCACCATAGTCGTATGAGTGATAGGACGGTTCAGATGACCGCCAACGAATTTAGTGTTGCCTTCAGTTGAAACATTCTTCAGAGAAATTCATTATTTCAAATCAAATTACTTCTTTTCCCAGGAGAACTTGAAGGCAGAAATCGCCCAGAGGGTGATATTGTGTCTGACATTTGAGGGCTTGGATAACAGAAATATTTTTCATCTGTGATATTTTCTCGAACATGTTTGTTCAATCATAGTAGAACTCACCTAGGGTAACAAGAATTCAATTGCTGATAGGTACAGGTTGAGAAGTGTCCCTGAAATCACTGATTTTTAAGTTAAAGCTAGACTTTTCCCAGCTATCCAGTTTGTATTGGTTGATTATATATCTTTAAAAACTTGATTACAAAGCAAATCAAAATGCTAGATGCTTTAAAATGCTAGAACAGATATATTCCAAAGACATTTTAATTTCTTTTTGAGTTGAGTGGACAAGAGATTGAGAGGGTGTGACAGGGGCTATTCTGTATCATGATGGGTTGGTATGCAGACCTTTGATGCAGATAACTGTCAGATAGTTATTGTGGAGAGGTTGATGAAATAGGTATCAGAGGATGAGAGTTAACATTCCATGGCCAATCCATGATGATGAGGGTGATGATTAGAATGAGTTTGAAAAAATTAATGTCATTTGACATGGGTGTCAGAAATTGTGTATTGTGAGGCATTGATGGGAAGAAAAGGTTTGATGAGGATAAATATTTTTATGGTTAAGGTGATGATGGTGAAAAGAAGAAAAGAGCTAGATGTGACAAACAATTAGATGGTATGGAAATTATGGAGTAAGATGGGCAGGGGATATAAGGCTAATTAAATCAAAGTGGAACAGAATGAGATTATTGGAATATGAGATTTGGTAAAGGTTGATACATTGTAGGCAGAGTTTAGAAAGAAAGTGAACATAGAAGGAAAGCGTATGGCAGAAAAGTCATTCAATGGATAATTAATGGGCTCTGCCATTAAGCTCTTGTATAATAAAGGAGGTCAAATACTATATGAAAATCAAAACATTAATCAATAATAGTTAGACTCAAAGTTCAATGAAGAAACTTAAAAAATGTTACATGAAATTGCAATGGAGACTAGTTTGGCTTATTAGTTAAAGACAAGCTGTCAATAACATGATATGAATGGCCAAAGACCTATATAGTCAAGTAAACTTTGCTTGATTGAATGTCATGTGCATTATGGATATGTTGTATGATCATTGTAAGGAGAGAAAGGATCTGTACTTTATCTTGGCTGGCATATGGTGTATCTGAATCAGGACTCCAAAGAATTTTGAGAAGTTTAAATTACCTGTATCACTTCTACAGCCCATGTGATCTTTTCCATGTCACATCTTGGTTTATTCTCAGCTCAACTGTACGTAGGGGGCCATAGTGGGGTATTGAGGGAGGGTTAGCATAGCCATGCACCCAGAAACGACAGCTTTGAACCATTGAGATGTCCCTGGCTTAGGTTTGTATTTGGAATTCAGGCTAGTCTAAACATCACATTAATCTTCAGTAGATGACGACATACCGTACCTTGGCTTGCCCTCAAATTTCGCCAGCTTATAGTTCTCGCCATCTTTTTTTTTCACTGGAGAACATCAAGATTATACAAATACCAAACCTGTGACTGCACTAGGGTTCGTAAAGCTACCATATATGGATGGGTGCATGATGTGTTCACTAAAAGAATATTATTCTTCTCCAACATTCATGATTTTAAATTGAATTCTGTAGACCTTTATTTTATCTTGTTGGATCTTATTTAAAAAGCTGTCAGACTATTATTTGTTATGAATTCAATATGTAGACTCTTAACATCTGAGGAGTTCTTGCAAGTTTGGTTTGTAGTAGTTGCATACAAATGCCTTTAATGAACTCTATAACAACAGTCAGACCATTATTTCGTAAGATAAGACTAACCTAAGAAATTTGCTGTCTCCAAATGTTTCTTAAAGTACTTCACGAAAGTTAATCTATGGGACTGCATTATCCATTTCCATTATTCCATTCTTTCTAGAATCTCCTTGTTTTTGTGTAATTGAATTGTTTTGATTTTTTTAATATCTATTTAAAAATTTATTAGCATCTTCATTCCTGAGAAATTAACATGCTAAAGGATTATTGTATTTTAATAAAGTGAGGAAAAAACATTGTTAGGGGTAGAGTATCTCTAATGGATTTAAAGGTTTATTTAAGGCTTATTTCTTTACTTTCAAGCTAAAAAATGTGTAGCATTTGGAATTCAAATATTTGTATTAAATATTTTGAAATACTAATTGACCCACAAATTTGAGATTATTATAATGAAAGTGCAAAGAAACAGATAATTATTCACCTTAAAGTTAAAGCAGCTATATTCATTTCATTAACTGTATTATCTTATCAGTTGCTTAAATGATAACTCTTTTGGGTTAAAGACTAATAGGTCTACAGAATTCCAACTTTTTTATGATCGATCAATTATTGATATTTTGATTGAATTCAGGTTGATAGTGATAAATTACAAACAAATCATACTCATATGAGATCAAGCATGTTCTAAAGCTTTCTTCTTCCTGAAATTGAGGATACATTTTTCTTAAGATACATATTATGTTCCAGAGATGAATGTTGTCTTAGCTGCCATCAGCAATGAAAAAACTATGTTTGCTATTACACAATCAGATGAAAGTAAGTTGGGTAGACAGATGAGTCAGATATATTTATTGTATCTGATCATTAGAGAACCCTTTCAGGTGAGGTCTGGTATATCATTTATTTAGGACCAGAAGGACATAACTCTCCAGAATCATCAATGACCTTCATGCTCTTCTGAGATGATAAAGGAATGCTTTTTGGAATGCCTTAGACTGTCCCCTTTAATTGGATCATGTTATGATGCCTTTTATCTTGTCACCAGACTGCCCTGGTGATGAAAGAATTTGTTCTTGATGACTGGCTATATGCAATCCGATAGAACTTTATAGAAGGTACTGATTAACGCCCAATGGGATTTTACTCTAAGCATCTGTACAAAGTTTTCTAAGAAGCTGCTGGTTGTTTTTTTAATCTTGATTTTGTATATTTGGGGAAAGTGGTAATCTCCTTTATCTAATCTGACATTGTTTTGTTGTAATATTGAATGTTTGTATTACACTGATTTGATGAGCAATCACCATTTCCTCAATATTCTGCTAGCCATTGGGATTTTAGATGCACTTCATGTACACCAACTTCACTTTGTGTGTCTGATGTAAGAGTTAATTTTCTTATCTGTAGAATTAGTACAGTCACATAGTTTATATCTAGATTTTCATCTTAGAATTATAGCCTACATTCCATGTCTTTGTGAACATCAGTTACAATTTATTATTATCTTTCTCCATCATCATCATCATCACCATCATTTTCATCCTGTAGAAAATCTCTTGCTTTGATTAAGGTCAAGTTATCAGTAGTAGATATGGACATAGTCAGCATCTTTTCTAAAATTCTATTATTACTAGAAGATGAATGATATCAATGAATTTCAGTTTTTTAATTGAAATTTCCAATTTTCCTGTCATTCACATCTCTTGAAATGCAAGGTATATTACATTGCACTAGGAGATATCTGCATATATGTATATTGCAGTTGCACACAAGAAAAATTGTTAAGGATCACCTCGCACACATGACAATATTTGTGTCTTTTTCTGCTGCCTTTAGGATATTCCTCTTCATACCATCATCTCCCTATCTGCTCTCCTTTCCCTGCTTCCCCCTCTCTCTCTCTCTATTCCTCCCCCCCCCCCTATGTTGCTTTTACTCTTCACTCTGTTTCTGGCTTGCTTCCAATTTCTCACTTCTGTTCTCTCAGATTTCCAAATTTTATAAGTAAAAGGAAGGAAATGTCATTGGTGGCTCGAGAAAGTAAGGGATAGCAGGAGACATACGCCCCTCTAACCCTGGCTAACTCATTCATCGGGTTCCCATAAGAAGGCTAGTGCCCTGTTGCTTGTGAACTGATTTTAGTTTGACTAAATGTTTGAGCTACTAGTACGCCCTACTGTCCTATTAGTGTTCATGATTGACAGAGTCCTTTCATGCCCATCTTCATTATGAGGTGTGATTATTATCAGTTTGCTCCATCCTTACTTTGACCTCTAACCATTTCTCATCCCAGCAAACTTTTTCATCCAATGCCTCATGGACAGATGAAAGGGAAATAGGGCACAAAATTATAATTCTTTAATTCAAAATTCAGTTTTCTAATTTGACCTCTTAAAACTCTTAAAAAGCTACTTTGAAATGAGACTACCTCTGATGGCATTGATCTGTTTGAAGATGGCTATCTTTCTCACTCATCAAAGTGTCATCTAGATGGTCAAAGTATTCTAAACATAGATGAGGACATGGTCTTTGTCCTTAGTTCACAGATTATCACAGTATACCAGCTGTGTTTCTTGATTGATGGAAGAGGGTTTTCTAGAGGAGAATATTACATGTTTTGTAGCTTGAGTTTAGGATGTACCAAATATGACATTCCTGACTGATTCTTTTGTAACTGTGTACTTCATTAAATTTTAACACAATAAATTTTTACCAGAGCATGTTAAATCATTTGGTCTCATAAATTTCTCAAAGTTTTCCTCTTGCTCACTATTTTTCTAACCTTTCTCCTGTAATTTCTTCTGTGTAGTCACACTGTCTTTCATCAGTTTGTGCTTACTTCCTCATCTCAATGTTTAATCATAGATCTATCTCTGTTAGCTCCATGGTTTAATGATATTCTATGGTACTGTATCCTTAGGCCCTAGATTTACCAAGCTGGAACAACATGGCTACTATCGATCAATAGAGCAACCTCACAAAACATTGTCATTTTTGTTTAGTCAACTGCATGCCTTATCTACATCATGATGCAAAGGAAGAATTACAGCCTGTGAAAAAGCTAAGAATTTATGAGATCCAGATATAAATAGACAAATTGGATAGTTATAATGGCACATCCACATCTTCACAGGGGATGTCACGTTTGTAGGTTGTCAGTTATCTTGTGGCGTGATTGGAATTGATTTTCATGGCAGTGGATTGGCAAAGACAAGAAATGTTATTGATGTGGTTTGATATATAATATTACTAGGCATGATCTTTGGGAATTGACCCTACAGTGTTGTTATTGATGATTTGAAATTGAAGGAATATAAATGATTATAAACAGTTACAGCTGACATGAAATATTTGTTGTACAATACCTGATAGATTTATTAGGGAGAAGTGATATACTCTATGAGTTAATTTGATATATTATTGTCTGTTTTTAACTTTATACTGTTTCAAACAAACAAAACATGGGCTGTAATTCTGTCTTTATCCATTTCCTGAAGATAGCAATATCATCTGGTTACTCTGTGTCCTTGTTTTTCAGTACAATGGATAAAACAACCCCACATGTGTAGCTTCTGAATCTGTATGTCAGAGCAAGTCATATTTTACTCCAACCCACACTATCCATGCAGGGTCTGAAGTGCCATATATGGCATGTATGGAAGCAGCTCCTGCCAGCGCGCCTCTTAAAATTCCCCTGATTATACCAATCTTGTGCTCTTGCTATCTCTCATGCAGACGCTTGGCCTCTCAATGCAACTTCAAGTTCTCATTCTGTCCAAGTGTATAATATTGAGGATAAATCATGTCTAGATTTGTAATGGCTCAAACCTTACTGGTAACAAAGTATAAACTGTGTGTACTGAGTAATGTTTGCGTATGTTGGGGCTTTCTCTTCTTGGCCCGCTCAGCACCCCCCCCCCCTTATACAGTAGGCTACATACATACAGTGCCATATTCAACATTGGAAAATTATTAAACTGATGGAACACTGCAGGACAAACTAAATAACAAACTACTGAATCTTATTTTTTTATCTGTTTACAATGGAAACCTAAAATGAAAATAAAAATCTTTACAAAATCTTTATCTTTTGAAGTACTTGGTAAATGTCCCTTTAATGAATTTACGAAAATAAAAAGAATCCCAAATTGCCTTGTTTTACTTTGTTCTATTCATGTCAACAAGGAAGTTGGAAGCACTTTTTACTTTAAAATGTATACATCATTTATCAAATTGCAATTTATCAAAGATAGAGTGTAACTTTTGTTGATATATGTCTCTGATTGATTAAGGGTGTACTTATCTGTAATCATAACTCATTTCATACAAGACTTATTTAAACTCTGTTATTATCTTGTTTGGTTAAGTGGTTATATAAACAAGGAAACATAAGGGAAAGAGGGAGAGATGAAAGTGTAATTTAAACAACATTACAACATTATAGACTTTCAGTTTCCTCTGCAATCAGACAGCCATTCTAGTTCACCCCTGGCAATGTTAGCAATTGGCAGCATGCAAGACAAGAGCGCTACTTGTATCAGAGATATATTGAATTTATTTAGGAAGAGTTGCCTTTCCTATGATTGTATTGACGAGGTTCATCAGTGAACCATCTCATCAGCAAGCCTACCAGGCGCGTAAGAGCTATTGAGCACCCTTCTAGCTGGTATCATGCCCAGGCATGAAAGGAGGAGGTAATTGTCTTTGATTAAACTGCTTCTTTCTCTTTGGTGTCTTATTGCTTTATAGCATGCACAACATGGTATTTGGAAACAAAATTTATTTCTTTTAAGCTTTAATTGTGCAATTGCAATCTCTCTTGTGAACTGGATCTGGTTTAGTTGGAATCATTATAGGGAAGGTGAGTGGGGTCTAACAACATTGTCTGCTTAAAACAGGAATATTACATTATATTTTTATTACTGCAATGGTGATTTCAAAATATTGATCGATAATGGTAAGGTGTATAAGCAAAAAATCTTGCTGCTAATGTTTGTTAAACCAAAGGAGCTATTACTCTTATGAAAATAATCTTACAAAAGCCAAGGATAAGATACTCTATCTTCTTAGGAAGATTTCAAGTTTAATTCAGGTCCTTTTGTGCAGACTATTATACTACAACAGAGGGATTTCTTGTCCTTTCTAGTAAAGGATTATTGATGCATACCTATTAAGCTTTTGGTTTCACTTAAGAAGAAATTTAGTACAATCCTTCGAAGCTTGGTCACAGCTTCAAAATAAATTACTATTTTGAGAAATTCCCAGGTACGTATTGTGTGCAATTTGTGATGACTCATGGGATGAAATGGGCCTGTTGAAATTTGATTGTTACTTCTATAGTCAAGATATTGAATCAGCAACCATATCATTAGAAGTAACCTAAAAACACCCATGTACTTTATCAATCTATTAATGCATATTCAGTGAAGTGAATAAGTTGAAAAATATAGAAAAAAATATTGAAACCCTTAAACTCACAATTTCATCAGACAACATCAAACAAAACGCAGAATTTGAAATTCCAAAAGAAAACATATTTAGTATAGTTTTGAAAGAGATTCAAGAATGTGAGTATTGTGTGTCATGGGATTATACCTATTAATTATGTCAGGGAAAGGTCCCTGTCAATTATCTAATCCACCTAATAATCCAATTGACTTATTTTCCTCCTCTCTAGCTGTCCAATACACCTTTAATTACATTAAGAAGGGGAGCTTATAAGTCACACTTTAAGGCATTGACCTTAGGAAACATCTAGATATGACTCCGCCCTTACTTTGTTGCCATGGTGATAGTGTAGGAAGAGGATTACTGCTTGACACCCTTGCTAATGTTGAAAGATGAGATAAAGAGTATTTGGTATCACTAAGATTTATACATAAGCTTCTGGAGATATAGCCTTTACACCTTTCTCTCCATATGATAATTACCAAGAAGGTTTGTTATGCCATGAATATTTACAAACACTTACATAATTAAGAGCATAAAGCATAACTTTCATCAACAGAGACTTATATTAAACAGGCAAATAACACAATATTTTTGTTTTGTCTGTATATTTTATTTGGCAATGGATTATGTAAATTACACCATGATCCTACTACTTACATTAACTCTGTAATCTGCTAGTTTAAACATTCAAACATTCTATCATTTTTTGTCTCTGATCTGGATTTTGGAAATTTCCTACATGTGTGCCATTTCTTTCTCAATGCATATAAGCTGTGTTTTTCCCATCAGCCTCTAATGATGATGACCTCTCCTAGCAACAAATTACTTCCTATTGACCTTGATGTACACATCAATCAAAATCAAATGCAGTTATGCATATTTGTTAATGACAATGGCATATTTATTGTGGAGCATTCATTAAATTAATCATGAGATCACAATCACCACTGCCAAAAGTTTTTATATAGCCCTATATATTCATAACAATGAAATCATGTATCATGCACAAATATTTTTTGTATCATTATCCTTTATTATGTCAATGCAAACCGCAACATTTTTCGCTCATTCTGTTTTCACTTTTTTTATTTTTTATAGCCCAAATTCAAAATTTCCCTTTAATGATATACATTGAACCTGAATTGAATTATATAATA
Organism: Lytechinus variegatus; assembly: GCF_018143015.1. Classification (NCBI taxonomy): domain Eukaryota; kingdom Metazoa; phylum Echinodermata; class Echinoidea; order Temnopleuroida; family Toxopneustidae; genus Lytechinus; species Lytechinus variegatus. The sequence continues at coordinate 7,520,420 of NC_054742.1, read as the reverse complement.
GTAATCTTATGTTAATACCCTCCTCATAATTTTTATAGCTATTGAATTTTAGTTTGTTAATTTGCAAATATTTTTTTAAAAAGTATTTTTGTATATTTTGTTAACTTCATACGTGTCAGTATTCTGACTGTAATATACAATGAACCAAATTGAATTGACTTGAATTGAATAACCCCCTATTCATATGTGACATTTTAATGAAATCTGTATTATTTTTCCACTTGCTAAATCATGTCATGATTAAAAATGAAAATGTTTGTATTTTAACATCAATTTGACCTTAATTGTTACCAAACTTCCTGGTGTACATAGATACATACTGTTGTAATGATTGCCTTGAAATCATTGTTGATATCCATGGTAACCCATGTTAGGAGCTCAAGAAGTATGGGAGTAGAGTCATGATAAAAAGGAAATAATCTTCATCCTATTCCTCCCCCTCATCCGCCTTCACTCAGTCTACTTCAAATCACATCTTATGAAAATCAATGCTTAGATCTGTACGAAGGACCTCCTCAAAATAGTTTTAAATCACAAATTGATAGAATTTCACCTTGAGCTTGAAAAGAAAATAACTTTGTGGCAATAATTTATATTTTTAAATATTAGAAATGTTTCCTCACAACATTCAAGTTTAGATTTTGTTTGTCATATCTGTTAGGATTGTATTATACTAAGTGCACCATTACAAAGTTTAGCTCTCATTTCCTATTGCTTCATCTTATTACAGGGGATGATTATATATTTAGTGTTTTTTTTTTTTTTTTTTTTTTGGGGGGGGGTATTTGTCTTTTTTGTCTCCTGGTCATTCAATGAGAACATTTTGGGTCAAACATTACCTTTAACTATGTGGGTTTGAAGCCTGTTAGCAGCTTGAATGGGAGGAAATATCTAAGGATCAATGTCATAATGTTGGCTGGCAAGTTTTCTGTTTCTTCAAGTGCTTTTAATTTCCTGTAATGTCATTTTCTATTATGAACCACTGTCTTAATCAAGAGGACATGAAATCTATTGAAGACGGTTAAAGTTCATTCATCAACTGGATAACTTGCTGAAAGGTGTAGGAAAAAGTAATATCTGCTATTGAGCTATATTGTGCTATATTGTTCATCACAAGGAAATGAAATCACATATTTACGCTAGATTTTTTTCATGAACATCTCATGCATGTTGTCCTTTTGCTTCCTTGTGTGTTTGATATTAATTGAAAACTCACATATTGAGATCTGGTTTTTAATTGGCACCGAGATGAACAAATCAGATTGATGTCATGGTTAGGCTAAAGCATCATGGGAGTTTCCTCTCACTTCCTGCCAAGGTCACATGATTCATATCCTCCAATCCTTTGAGGTGTCTTGAAGATCTTAACATGACTTTATGCTGGTCTGGAATTGAGGTTACTGGTATTTCATTTTGTGATCGTTTTGTCCAATCAATCCTCAATAATGTAGACTTTTTTTGCTGTTTAAATGTATTTCACTTTTCGTTATTTTTGTTTTCTCTCACAGACCATATCATAAATGATCAAATCAGATATGAAGCAATTTGATATGGGGACAGTTATTTGTCAGCACATCATATAACCAGTCCAGTACCTTACTTTACAACAATGAACAATATTGGAAACCAAGGCAATCAGGGAAATGAATTGTGTAACTCTAGAAATATATAGATAGAATTATTGAGATAAATGTTTTGAATACAATGACTTTCAGAAACTGAAAGTATGCACAAGATACAATGTTTAATTAATTTTTTTTCCTGGATAAGAAATCTAAGCCTGATCCCACATGATTGTTTCCCTTTAGTTGCATTGTTGAATAAATATCTGCTCAACTCGTCTGTAAACCAAATTTGGGGGCGTTTGGAAACCTATAATTATCATAGAAGAAAAACAATGATTAAGAATGTAAATTACTGGAAAGGTGATTGGTGTTGAAATGCACAATATAGATATACTGTGCAGATAAACTGCCCCATATCTGGATATCTATTCTGTACTAGAAACATCCTGAGGATGAAAACAAAATTATCTTGTTAAGATTAATTTTCTAGAAATGTAAAAACCAGTCACATGTTGATACATGTGATGATGTACTTATCATCTTGGACTAGATATTTGCATTATGCTATTTTATTTAGTTATACTCTCATAATGTAATCTCTTTTTGTCTTCCATTTCTTTGTGAAAATTATTGCCAAGAATAAGTGAGAGAATTTCAGCCTATGGTGTTGCAAATTTTTATGAGTAAGCTATAATTGTTATTAGACTGAAGCAGTGCCATGCTCGGAGCACCTTACTATTTTGAAAGGTGCTCAAAGTCAAAAGGTGCAAAGTTGCAGTAGCAAGGTGCTCCCTGTGTGGCATTAGAATGTATTGTTCATAAGATTCTTTTCCCCAGATACTCTCTTCATAAAATATGCATATACAATGAAATATATTTCATGAAAAAAATAGATATAAGCTTACTTAGTGGACCTTTACTCAAAGTAATAGGATTTTGAAGTGATTTTCCCAAGAATCCAATTTATCATCTCAGTCATTTACATGCATGTTTGTGTCATGACTCAAAACACATTTCCAAGATAGCAGTAGGGAACCAATAGTACTTAAATTATCATGCAGATGTAACACAAACATTACGTTTGGATTTTTGTGCAGGCTTTATGGCTGTCCCCTAAAACAAAAAGGAGTTGTACCAACAAAGATACTGGTTCTCCATTTCTACGAAAATCAATAATTCAGCCAGCCAATTAAATGGTCTGTTCCATTGCAGGCTCATTTTTGCTGTCCAGAGAACATACCTTTGATGTAGTCTTTGCATATAATTTGCCTAAAAAGCAAACCCGTCGCTCAATTTTGTCAGGTACCCCGCATAGGAATTCTACAGATCTAACGAGTATAATTGATTTGGCAAATAGATAGAAAACCCATCTGCCGTTGCCGTGCGGTAACATCACCATTGCATCTCACTGCCTTGATGATGATGCAGTTTATCCCTCCAGTTGTTATGATTTATCTCCCCCCATCATGTTAGAGGTTTGGTAGAGTCCAATAATACCTAATGGACAGTGATGGAAGTGTGTGTATGTGTGTGGTATGATACACTCAACATCAATCTCAAATTCACCTGCATTGGACCCTACCATCTCAAACCAATTTTTAAAATCCCCCTTCTTGTTTTCCCTTGGTTTTTTTCTCAGTCCCTGAGATATGTCATTCAGCGCTTACCCATAGTGCACCTGTTCGGCCTCTGCTGTCTCTCTGCCAACATCCATCATAAAATCTAGTTTTGAGAGAAGAAAGGGAACAAAAACTAATATTCTCATTTATTTGTTTCCTGTCAGGCATTCTGTATTTGGCAATGAAAGAGACTAGATAAATTGTTTGTTGTCAGGAATGGAAATATTGTTGCCAATATTACTATGTGATCTTTATGTAGTTCAGATGGAGATGGATCTCATGTTTCTATAGACTACTGTCTTAACTTTCTTATGCAATAGTGCTTGTATTGGATGATATTTGAGGATTATAATATTGATGCTGCAAAACTTGCTTCATAATGGATCATAAGCCAATAGCATAAGCTGTTGTTGAGAGGTAAGGAAACTAACAATCATGTTTTTTTTTTTGGGGGGGGGGGTAATGCTGCTGCAGTTTAACAGATCTTAAAAAAGTGACATTCAATGATTTTATGGATTTACACCCTCTATGTTTTTGCAATGCATTTTACTATGAAATTTGGTACCCATTTGCTGATGATTGGGCCTCTATATTAATTTTAAAGAATGTAATGAAAAATATTAGGATGTATAATGTCATGTCGGTAAGTTTAAGTTATGAGCTACAATCACTTGAGAATATTAACAATAGATTTATGTTGTGATTATGCAGGATAATGCCTATCAAAAATTGAATTGATGGTTTAACATTGTGAGTTTCATTTTCGTTCAGCCATTATATAAAGAAAAATAATGACAATGAATTACTGGCTTCATGTATTTGCAAGAAGTTTACAAGTATTTGTGTTAAATGCTCATTTATGAAATAGAGATTATTGTCACTTGGTCTTAACATATTATTAGTTTGCCCCCCTTACCCCTGTTCAAAATATCAGTTACTATAATAATAATAATGCAGTTTTTGTATAGCGCATATCACATTATGTCATAATGTCCCTATGCGCTTCCAAAAGACTTTGATATTATTATTCTATACTCAAAGCATACCATGTATTCACCACTTGATATCTGTTCGATATGATAATCTCATAAGAACTGTCAATTAATTATTCATAAAAACAAAAATATATCTTTCATAACAAAATCTGTTATTTTGGTAATGCAATCTGAATCTAATGAATTGCTATGAACTCACCTGAACTAAGTTCAATTCAGTTTTCATTTCATTCAAAGAAATCATGACTCCACAAAACTGATACTTTTTTTTCAAAGTCATCATCACGTTTCAATATAGACTTATACTCCCAGGGAGGGTGATGAAAAGTCTGGAAGTCTGAAATGGACTTTCAAGGTGAAAGGTTATTGGATGATGGTTGACTTTAGCATCTGACATGAAAAACCCAAGTTCAACAATTTGTGGTATAATATCACAGGTTCCTGGAGTACAGGGATGGAGGGGTAATATTGTGGTTTGTGGTATCGGAAAGGGGGTCCATTTTAGTATTTTGATTTCTTATGGGGGGGTGGAGTAAATACACCTTTAGCTGAAAATCAGTGATGAAATAATCTACAAATTGTGTTTGTCTATCACGGTATCTATGTGCCCTGTTGTAGATAACTTGCTTTTGAGTGCAACTCAGAAGATTGAACATATCTTCATCTTGTCAGATGAGTCCTTTAAGGACTTGTAGGTTTTTTTTTCTTCTTGAGGTAATATTCAACTATGTATGAACTCATATTTCTTGATTTCAGACATTTTGCATCGTTGCCATGGTATATCAAATATTTACAGGGTAAAAGTAAGTTTAGGAAACAGAATCTTAAGTTCAAATGTTCACCTTTATTTTGTGATCTCAACGAGTGGCCAAACTTAAATGACTAATTTTAGGGTAGCCTCAGAGGTATCTCTTCCAATCAGTCTTTAAAACCATTGCTGATCATGCTGGGATGGTTCATGACCTAAGGTTAGTATAGGGTCATGTACAAGGTTTCATTTGTCTGCTCTTATTTTTCAGTTTTATCAGAGTCATATGATTTTTTGATTCTCAGGGAAAAGGATGGATGAAGATCAAAACAACCAGCTTTCAATTTCAGTTAGTTTGTACTTGTATTCCTTGCTTTCCCATACTTATAGTCTATAGACCCTGACTGTTTAGTATCTGGTCACAATACAAAAGATTTGGTGCAATAAAGCCATTGAGCAAAACATTTTTGCTCCCTGTTTCAGTGCAGGAAAGGCAGGACTCCACACTCACCCTTTTTTCTACTGGCCCAATCTGATCATGTCAGACCAGTAGATAGTCAGTTCTACCATTTTTTACTGATCCAACCTAATATTTACTAGTCTCTAAAATTAAAGAAAAACATTAAAAAGGCTTGAAATAACTTTGTCGTCTTTTATCGCTTATAAAATGAAAAAGGCTTGAGTTTATTTTGCTGTCTTTTATTGCTTATTGTTACCCCCACCCCCCCACATAAAAAGAAAACAATCAAACAGTACACACATGCACAACATAATTCATGAGAGCCAATTTCTCAATTTTGTAGAGCATTTTTAGTGAGACACCAGAGCTATAATTCATAAAAGAAAATATAATTTTTACTAATTATTTCGGACCAGTAAATCTGGCTATTTCAGTGCCAGTGTCGTGCGCTGACTAAGGGCATTTTTGCGTGCATTCGATGCATGAAAATGTGGTTTTAAGGATGTTCTTGCAATGGACACATTGATTTCCATTTGCTTGTTGTTAGATAAGATATAGCTTACATAACGATCATTAGCTCATCATATGAATCTCTTTGCAATCAAAAGTAAACCATGAGCTCTAAACATGATATAAATACCAAATTGTACTGATTATAAGAAGTTTGTATTGAAGATCTACTATATGAGGCTATTTTCAATGCCCATCAAACAGACTTTTCACACTTGTCTATTTAAAAAATATATTAAATGATTCCCGGGTGTACAGTATTATTCAATGTTCTTAGATTATCATGGTTTGCCAAATTATGTAAATAGTAGGCATGCATAATTGTGTTGTTTATTAAAGTAATGACAGCAAAAACTAGCAAAATTGTACCCCACATTTTGCAATTATCTGTTGCTGATTAGAAACAAACATTTGACACATCACAGGTGTTACCATGTTCATAGTATTATTCATAGCATGCCATCTTGAGATACTATGTGTCATCATGTAGTCATCACCTTCTTTCAACAAAGAACATTAATGCTCATTCTCCTACCCTAACATCTTCTCTTTGTTATTGTAATGAAGGATGTTTGCTCTAAATTATAGTCACAAAATGTGATGGTGTCATCTTTAAATGCTCTTTTTATATGGTTTCAGTTATTACAAAAAATATTCAGCATTTACATGATTCATCCATAAGTTGAGCTTTATCACCCAGTTTCTTCTTATTGTTTTTGCTCACTTTTCATGAATCACTCGTTTTCCCCTTTTCACCCCCCCCCCCCTCTGTCAAGCTGTGCTTGCCTGAAGCTTGTTTATAGGAAGGTGCACTTTACCTTGTAATTCTAACTTTGTGGTGTAAACAAGAATCATAAAAAATCTTAACAAGGTGTGTATCATGTCAGTCAAGTTGTCATACTTGTCTCGGCTGCATTGCAGAGCGAGACTATAGGCGCTGTTTTTCCGATGGCGGCAGCAGTGACGTCGGCGCTGGCGGCATCAACATCAAATTTAACCGAAGGTTAGGTTAAAGTGATTGGTTAACATTGGTTTGACTTTTTAAAAATCTGAGCTAGAAGGTCACACTTGTCACCTGTGTCTGTGATATGTTACAAAAATGAAGCCCAGAAAAAATTGTGTTCGAAAATAATTATTTAGTGCTTCAAAAATTGAAATATAAAGTGACCGGAAACACCATCTTAATTTCATCCCATACACTTATGTGTACTATTTAGGTGTCTATAAGATGCCTATTTACAAAATCGGGGTTTGTCTTGTAGTTTTAGCTCTTCATTCTCAATAATGGTTGTTTTCAGGGTTTATTAGTTCTAATACATGCCCTTGTACACATGTTTCATCTTGGTTTGAGAATTTTTTAAATCGGCCGCTCACAAAGTTAAACAATACCTATTAGTATTGAAATGACATCATAACTCAGAAAGATATGGACTTAGTTCATGAAAATTGGACATAAGGTCAATCAAGTTTTACTGAACATCCTGCCTGAGTTCCAGGTCACATGCCCAAGGTCAAAGGTCATTTAGGGTCAATGAACTTTGGTAATGTTGAGGGTATTTGTGGAATTGTCATCATAGCTTAAAAAGTTTATTGATCTAGTTCATGAAACTAGGACATAAGAGCAACCATGTATCCCTGAATATCCTGTGCGCATTACAGGTCACATAACCAAGATTGAAGGTCAGTTAAGGTCAATGAACTCTGGCCATGTTGGGTGTATTTGTTGGATTGGCAACATAACTTAAAAAGTTTATGGATCTAGTCCATGAAACACAGGCACAAGGGTAATCAAGTATGAATGATTGTTTTGCACACATCTTAGGTCACATGATCATGTTCAAAGGTCATTTTGGGTCAATGGACACAGTATTTCATTATCATATTCTGTTTTCTTTTGAGAATAATTATTAAAGAGCTGTTTTCAAGTCTGCACTGCTGTTATATTGAATTGCGTAATGCAGGCGAGACTGCCGGAAGCGTTCCACTTGTTTGTTTATAGGTGAAAATATCAGAGAATAAAAAAATGGGCAGTACAAAATAAATGCCCCCATCTCTCTCTGTATGGCTCTGCTGTCTCTCTGTTTCCTTTTTTAGTCTTTCGTGTGTTTTTTTCAAATTCCAGTTTTGTTTTGTTTTTAAATTGTGAAATAGAAAAGGACATGTTTAGAGCATTTTAAGTTACATGATTTGCAGCTCCAGTATATTTTTTGTGCTGCTTTACAGCATTGTTGCGTGCAAGCTTGTCAAAGGAAAAAAAGCTCGCTCTCTCTTCTCACTTTGTTATCACCAGAAGAGAAGAGAGCAAATTTACTCCTCAATAAACCTCTAAACAGGGAATGATTGAAAAACTGGTCTCTTCTACTATCCAATATTCAAATCAAGTTGATCTTCATGCTGGTGGCAGGCAGAAGCTCATTACTGTGCCAGCTTCATGTAACATGGAATCCTGAGAACATGCCGATAGGGATTGAAAATGCCACAATTAAGAAAAGTGCAGTCGTACCTATACAGGCATGCAGCAATATTGTTTAAGCCATTTTGCCTTAAATTAGTACACTTTCTACCAATCTATGTGTCTCTTTAACTTCCTGTTTATATTCATAAATTGATTTTCTATTGAATGCATAGAATCATCAAGATAATTAGCATTGTGGTTTGCCTCCAGCTTGTAAGATGTCAGTAGTTAAGACACAAGTTTGTTAAACATTTGCATTTTATCATTCAAAGACTTCCAGTTTATCAAATTTATGTCTTTCATATTTGTTTCACTTGAAGGGTATTACTTTATAATGCACATGAGGTAGAGTAGTTTAACATATTGGAACTGCAGCAGTGCATAAGTTGAACATTTGAATGTGAACGGCACACTTTTTTCCAGGGATAGATCTTGATCTACTGCTTTGGTAATATTACTTCTATGTAAATGAGGTATAGAAGAGTACACAGAACAGTCAGGCACAGACACTGGAATATTCATGACAAATTTTCAAGTACTCGTTTATCCATTTTATCTGATGAAGTCTGAAAGAGAGGAGCCTGGTTATCTTTCACTTCTCTTCTGTACTGTTTCAGAGTGAACAAAGGGCTAGGAAAATCAACGCTGTTGCTGTTTTTTATGTCCCTTGATATAACTTGAGCTATCTAATATGCACATTTTCTTTATGCTAGTGTAAACATTGTGATGAAAATCTATTTACTTACATAATCTGTTCTTGTACTAAGATATCAGCTCTACAAGGAAATTCCTTAGCCCATATTATGCAATGGTTGCACAAGTAGAAATTTAATTTAGATTATATTGTGTTTAACACTTATATCATAGGGAAATATTTCAAAGCAATAAAATCATATTAGAGCAGAGTTTAATGACTTTGATAGAGCGTGCGAGGTTGAAGAGGGAAGAGAGTAGGAAGGAATTTGAACTTTACTTAGTAGGGACTATCCATAAAAGGCAGTATAAATGTGTTCTTATTTCTAAGTCCACTTAGCAAGGGGTCATAATACATGTTTATATGAGTTAATATTTCATTTTCATTCTTTATCAGATTATATTGTAAAGTTATAGGTATTCATATAAAGTGGAATAGGGTTTTCATGGGTATACCATGCCTAGCTATTGTGTGACAATGTTAATGTTTATTTATGTTCTTTTGGAGACTTCATTATTCTTTCTAATCACTGTGCTTTTATTCATTTATTTGTAACATTATTATTGCTTAACAAGCTATGAGACCGAGGTTACATGATAGTGTATAATTTGTTAATGGTCTTGAATATAAATTTACAAGTTTCTAGTTGTGTCTGAGATGTTTTTTGTGTAATAACAAGGTAGGTGGTAGACGGATGGTGTCTTTACTTGAGAACTTGGTTACCACTTCCATTCTTGTTGGCTAGTGTTTCAATGTGTTCTTTGTAACCCCCCCCCCTCCACGTTTCATCATTCTGATGCAGTCTTCATTACAGGGATTGAAAAAAATCCAGATCCTGTGTAGATATTGATCAGTGGAAATCCAGATTTAGATTTATATATTAAGAATTTTTTTTTAAATCTTTCAATAATTAGAATTAGATATCTATGTGAGATTTAAATCTATATCAACACTCACTTTTCATAACTAATATGGATTTATGCAGAGTCCATGAAATTGAATGTACCTTCAACATTAATTTAGGTTCTAAAATCAATTGTAAAGAAACACACAATCATGGGCTTATCAAATAAAGTATTGTATGTTTTTCAGAAACAGTGGAATCAGATACATATATCAGAGTTGATAATCATAACTATATCTACTGTCGTGTTATTTTGTGTTTGGAATGAAGGGAGGGAAAGATGATTGTGTTGATTCTCCCCTGTTGTAGTATGCTGTGAACAGGAAAATGAAGTGATGTGATATGTCTGACATATGTTTCCTACTTTTTTTTCAAGTGAATAGCAGCAATTTGTCATTTGTAGAATCAAGTCAAGAGGCCAAATTGTGATTCATTCACAGTACTTCTTGGCAGGGAACAAGATTTTACCCATCAACTTGGTTTTTATGAACAGACTGTATAAGACCTTCTGAATATTGCAAAATCCATTTTCCCCCTGTGTATTAAAAGTATTTAGTCACATTTCCTGCCTAAACAAAATTATGTCAACTGAACACTTCTCTTATTATTTTGGATTTTACAACTTTAGCATAATTATAGTATGTTATCATGAATTAGTGTTTATCACCCTTCTTTCAGAGAGTTAACCCGATCTATATATTATCATACTCTAAATATGTACCTTTCATTATCGAAATATAGTACTAAATTGTTTTCACAGTTTTCTTCAGGACAAAATGTTTTTTAAAGTAACTAAGCCTTGACACCCTAGCACATTAATACCCAAACCTTTACAAAGGTTCCCTGTGAGTATATAAAGGCCATCAGCTGTTAAAAGGGGCAGGAGGGGGAGGGGTTATTTCCTGTGACTAACCCTTACTCAAGTCATCTGTATCCATTCATATTTGAATTCTCTACGTCTTCAGTGTATTTGAAATGTTAATTTTCAATTATACTAGGCATTTAGTGAAAGAGCCATACCACCCCCCCCCCCTCCTAAAAAGGATGAAAAAGTCTCACCAGTTTTTGGAAAGGTATGATAGTTTTGTATATTCATGAGTCCAGCAATAATAATTTACCATCTATCACTGCCATGTCACTTTGAACTATTCCTGAAGAAAGGAGAAGAAAATAATAGCTCTTGTGTCTCCACTTGAGCAGGACAATGCAGGATGAAAAAAAAATTGTTTGGAAAAAGAAAGATGCATGGATGTTATGACTAATAAGCATGCCTGTGAATGACTCAGTCTCATATCTACTGCAAAGTTAATGTAATTATAGTAGAGCACCATGTGTTTTGGGGATGATTATGAATGTGAAAATTACTATAGTTGGTGTTTTTCCTTTTTAGGCAACAAGCGACTTCAGTACATGTAATAAGATGTATATGTGCAATTGTGTACACACAGCCTGTTGCACATTGAAAGTTGAATTCAAGTAGTTACTGATGAATTGAATTTTCATGTACAATGTGGAAATGATTCATGAATATTATTATACAACTTTGAAAGTTATTTCCAGACTGTGGTACGTAAAGTTAATTCCTAATTTGTTATACTTAAAAGTAAATAGATTATTTTCAGTCTGACCTTTCTACTTTCTAAAGAATATTGAAATACATTACGAAACATTTATGAATCAAGGGGATCACCAAGCTTTTATAACAAGATGAAGCTTTATATATAAATGATATTTTGATATTTGATAGTTTCACATCTTACACTGATTAGAATGAGCAAACTCTGGTTTGAATAGTTGAAGTTTTAATTAAGAGTAATTTTATGTCTTCTATATGAATTGCAATACTGTATTCCCTATCATTTTAGTATACCTGAACATAAATTACCATTGGCTTTATGATGAATCATCAATCATGATGTATTCCATGCACAACCCTCATGCTTCTTTATTATGTTTCTCTTAGAATATAAATCAGTATGACTTGAATGTAAACCTATACCTTTGTAATCGGGTCATTTCATCAGGTGGAATATAGATAACCTTACCATCCCCTATCCTCCCTCTTTAAGTATTGATCCATATGGCACTGGTGTGGAAGAAGGAATAGCTCAGGTGAGAGAAAAGAAGTCAGGGTAATTGGTGCAGTGAAAGGTGGTGGCTTCTCTAGGGAAATCCTTAGTGTTCTTTGGAATGCATCTGTTAGATGGTTAGCATAGAAAATGGTCTTTTCTTAAAAAATGGGGAACGGGTAGGAGGTTGAGACTATGGTGGAGGAAGAGAATGAGAAAGATGTTATACTGAATATGCTTTGTACTTAGTGAGGTGGAAGGAAATCAGAGGAGAGGGAATGAGATGGAGGATTCTCTGTAGGATTGATGATTGGTAGCAGGTGATGCTCTCAGCTATGATGTGAGGTATCTATCTTCATCTCATATCATGTTACTAGAGGGGTGCAATCATTCATCTAGTCACACCCTACATTCAATGGGACAATCCACCCACAGATAGGCAATTAATATTTTACCAATTCTTTTACCAATTCTAAATTGCATTAATGATACTTTAGGTTCTATATATTCAGTTTCTAGATTTGCCCCAATTAGAAGAAATCATCTTGTACTTTTCTATGTGAATTGAGCAAAATTGTGTTTATTGCTGGTCAGTTAGGCACCAAATGACATGTTGTAGCACCTGAACTCAAATGTCATTACTCAGTGAAAGTTGTTTTGTCATATCAAAGTGACAAATGAGCTTCCATATGAGAACAATTCATGCATGCATTTGAATATTCTAAAATATTGACCATTCAATTCAATCCAATGTTAATGAAATGATGTCCCATCTTTCATTTTTTTTTATTCAAATCAAATTAGGCATGTATTCCTTTAACTGCCCATGGTCTTCATGTCATTTCTGGTTGTCGACTTTCCTGCATGTTGATAACATGAGATGAGAAGAAGATTTATGTTGGAGTAGAATATCTTCCTAGAGTGAGATGAAAATAGAGATAATTGGGTCAAAGGATAAGAAGATAGCAGCACATCATTAGGAAGGTAGTATTGAGGGGTTGCTTTCTGATAGAGGTAGAATGATTAGGTCCAGCATGAGAGATGTCTATTTTTGTTTCTGGCTTGAATCAAAGCTAGAGGAATGTTTATCATTAGTCTATGAGTAAATGCCTGAATAGTTCCAATATTTATAAAGAAACAGATTATGGCAAACATATATTGACACCAAGGCTCATCTTTGTATTGGTTCAAATTTAGGACTCCCTTTTCACACAAACCAAGCCTTTTGTATAAAAGTTGCTTTCTTTGTTTCTCTTTCACAATTAACTGATCAAATATAAACAAAAGGCTTTGAAACACATAAAATCATTTCCTGATAACAAATTAAAATATGCTACAAAGTTTATGTGAACCTGTGGCCCAGTGTATTAGGCTGCGTTTATGCGACCTCAACCCAGAATCATGATTTGAATCACCATTTGAATCATGATTCAAAACAGCAACATGAATCACGATCCGACAGAATCAGCGTTTATACGACCATCTTTCTAACGCTGTTTCTCCCTGAATTCGGGCCAATCCAGTGCGCATCACAGTGCGCAGTTTGACCCAGGAAGTATAGGTCAACATTTTCGCGCGTGTTTCTAACTTCAAGTCGGCTGCTAGATGTATGCTGCCGCCCGAGCTAACGCGCGATCGTTAGTGCAACGTTTACTCGGCTTCCGAAAAATAAATCTTTTACTTCCAGAATTCCGTGTATTGTACCTCGTATTGTTTTTGTATACTTGTATTCAATCTTGTCGGTTCATCGAAAATGGTGTTCGGTAGCCGTAGTACTGGGCACGAATTCTGTTAATTTTGTCTCGACAGGCGGTGCCACATCTCCGTAGAAATCCCTCCCTCGCAAGCGCCGCTGAAAGGGATTCGTAGATCATCTTATTTCCGTGAATCCCGGTAAGGGATGCTTTTGCTTCAGGCCAAAGCACAAGCAGAGTCCTGAGTTCGTCGTCAGTCCAATTTGTCCCTTTGGAACTTGAAGATATGATTGATGAAAACAATGAAATATACAAATGACGCTACAGTACAACCCCGGGGGTACAATACACAGAATGATAATTCCTAAACGCACGTGACAATTGGCATATACCGGTACTAGTACACTGGCAATACTGCTACACGAAAATTAACCTGCACGAAACACAGCGCGCTCCTTTGAGTCGAACCCCGAAGAAGCACGACACAATGACGTCATAGAATCATGATTCAAATCACGATCATCGTTTATACGACCTTTTTCGTTCGTGATTCTACAGAAACGTCTTTCCAAACGCCCCTTTTTCCGTGTTTCATGTTTGTGATTTGAAAGACGTTTATTTCCACTTTCGACTAAACGCAATCGTGATTCTGCAGAATCGTGATTTGAATCATGATTCTTATCATGATTCTAGGGTAAAAAAGTGTCGAATAAACGCACCCTTAGTCTACTGAATCAGTAGCCAAGCTTATCTTTATAGGAATGAATTGACCAGGTATCAAGGTGAATGTCTGTCTTTTCACTTACCATTGATACCATGTAACAGTAGGTGGTTTCAGACCGCCTCGAAGTTCGCCAGTTCCAGGTATTCTCTGATCGGGAAATTTACCCCAATCAGAAAATACCAGGTATTTTGGTAATGTGAAAGCAAACTACGCGTAATCTCCCCGAAAGAAAATACCCGCTAAATAGTAGGTACTTGGCGAAATTACGAGAACTTTCGCGGGGATTTTTCCAAGGTCGCAGGTATTTTGGCGATGTGAAAGCAAATTATGGGAACTTTTAGCCCAGCGTGTCGTTGGTCGTCGTTGGGCGCGGGAGATGTGGGTGGCTGCTGGGCTAGTGATTTTGAATCTCGCGCCTTGCCTGCTTATCAGACCATACTGCGCATGCTCGTAACTTCAGGAACTTATCCCGAAGGGTATGTTTCAGGGCGGTGTGAATGCAGGAATAATTAACGGGTATTTTTCAGCCTAAAAAAGTTCTCGTAATTTAACGGGGATTCTTGTGATCGAGGCACCGCCTAGTGATGTATCAGTGCAATACCAAAACATGATGCCATGCAGTGTTACTAGTCTGCTATGCAGACTCTGAATGGCTAGTGAGGTCGGATCTGCTACTGGTTTGCTTCGCAAACCAGCCTGAAAGGGCGTGCGAAGCGAGCCACTTCTGCAGCCTCAGTAGACCTAGTCTGCTATGCAGACTCGTTGAATCAGCTGAGGTACACACACTGCAGATGTGGGTCTACATTTGTACATGTAGACTACAATGTAACCATGATCACAGTGGAGTATGTTCTCATCCTAGTCTTAGGATTGAAAAACAGCATGTGCTTGGTTTTTCAAGGGGGCTTTTAATTTTATTTAAATAAAACATTTGAGATTTAATCATGATATTTAGCAAGGTGACAAAATGCAACATGTGATGAGCATTCCATGAAAATATATATACATATAATCTTTGGAAAATCTTTGAGATTTCCCACTAGGCTTTTCATAGGTTTTAAAGAAGTTTCTAATGTCACAACTTTGATGGATGGGAAGTGTATATTCCCTTCTGAAATTCTGAACCTAGTATGGAATTATTATAATTCCCTTTAAATGTTTTTGCCCTAATAATATTTTAAAATTATGTTATGTACATATTTTTAAAGAATATTGCCATAGTTTTGTTTATGATATTTCAGGTTTTTAAACATTCAACAACTTTATTAATCAAAGACTTTAATTGCCACTGTGTCTTGGAGTTCTCTTTTTCTTATCAAAATGAATTATATGTATATTGTAATGTCATGCACAAACATGTGACATCTATGCATTTTAGAATGATAAATTGAAGTTTTATGAGACCAAAAATTGAATTCAAGGACATCTGATCATAGGACTTACCAATTAATAATGTCACTCATCACAGTCGGACATGCGCTATGCATATTGAGAGATTTATATAATATACCTCCTACTTCCTCCAGTATACTCCACCCAAGATCATAATATTCTCTCTAGTTAAGCAAAACTTCTCATGAAGATCAGCTTTGTCACATGGCATATTTTTTCTCACTAAATTTAAGATATCCCTCAAAGTAATACTGACAATTTTTTTATTTGTGACTTTTTCAAATGAAAAAGAAACAACAGATTTGTATAATTTTCATAGGTAATGCAATGAATCATATTTTTTGTGTGGTTTGTTGTGTGGTTTGTTGCAAAATAAATGATTTTTATTTACTTTCCTGTATGCAGACTAGACAATGTATTTACCATACATATTCAGGTGTTATATGATGTATATTCCTGACTTGTTTTGCAACAAATGGGTCAAATAATTTGGACCCTAATGATGGGGGCGTAGAAAGCCTAAAGCATACCCCTGGTCCATAGAGCTAGACTGCTGGGGTGTGACCCATATTCAACTCTGTATAAATATAATGGGAGGAAATCAGATAACCGGAACAGTTTTGTTGACTTCTTCCTGTTCTCACTAGTTCAGTTGAATGCATGTTATAGTATTGCTTCAGTTCACTGAAGAAATCCACCTTTTTGTAGCTTCTATCTTGAATTATCTCTACTAGAGAAGCAGCCAAGTGATTGTGTTTAATTGATTAAAATCTGCATACTGCTTATTGAGGCTGAAACAATAACAAAGCAAAACATTGGACGAACAGCTGTGGGAGTATGATTGTAACATAAATTTTTAAGTTGGATTAACCTGTGTGCATCACACGCCAGTTATAGCATTGGATTGCATTGAACTGCACAGCAATATTTGTTGCACAACAAGTCATTTGATTGTTGAATATTTGCTGCCTTTTTATTGGTACTTGTGGAATTTCTAGAGATAATAAATTCAATCATCGAAGAGCTGAAAACCTGTGCATTGTAAAAGATTCTTTTTACTGGCAATGTATGACATTTAGCTTGCATTACAACAAATGGAAAGATTTCATGCTTAACTAGCTCTTTCAATGCATGGCAAGTTTTCTTCAGAGGATGTTGGCTGTGTGTTTGAGGTACCAAGATTTTTTCTTTTTTAAAGAACAAATCTGTTCTCAGGGAGTACTGCATATTCCTTGTAATGATAGGTGTGGCAGTGGAGTGTGGCTTTTCATGATGTGGTGATCTTAAGATCTAATGTATGAGACACGCGACAGGAAATAACATTGAACCTCAGTCACTTCAGGCCATTAAAACAGCCATCTTGGAAAGCAGATATTTAGAATTCATTCTCGTTTTTTTTCTCGAGGGGAAATCCCAACATCATGCTATGACAGTGTAGCTAAACACCATATGAAGTCTTTTCATTGAAGTATAGAATTTCATGGATGTTTAGGTTTTACCACAAATTTGATATCCTTGTTCAAGACAAAAAGAATAGTGCAGGTAGGAGGACATGGTTGTGAGTAATGTCACAGAAGCGGGGTTGGCAATTAGCTCAAACAATCTGTAGCACTTCCTTATTTTTTGAGTTATTTATCTCAGTGTTAGACTTTGAACTTGTTTCGTTAACAATTCACTTCTCAACGAGGGCTAATTCCGTCAAGTTCATGACTTCAGAGATACTGCTCCATTGTGTTCTGTTATCACTGAAGCTTGTCAGTCATTACGATTCAAGGTATTAGATGGTAGCCATCGTGAGATACTTGCCAGACAGACTGTCATTGCCTACAAGAAGCTTCCATGACATTTCTGGACTAAGGAACTGAGTTACCAGGAAGCCATCAGGGACGTCTGCTTGAGGATCAAAGCATTGTCACCCAACCTTCCATTTGTGCTTTTACAAATTTCAATTCCAACATCGTACACTATTCTGTGGAACAATAGTTTTTTAGTCTGAACAGCAAAACTTTAAGTATTGATTGGCAACCACTGTTGTAATAAAAGACTGTTAGCATAAGGATCCAATTTTCTTGAGTAAATGCCGTATTGTTGAAAGAATAACTAGATATGAATCAACGAAGAAAAACGTTAACTGTTCCAGAGGGAAGTTCACCAGAGACTTCACCACACAGTTCTCCTCGATCATCACCAATCTTCTCCAGAAAGTCCTACATTCGGTTCCGTTTCCACAATTTCTTTGGTGGTGACACACAGAGTCAAACAACAGGGTAAGAAAACTAACAAGGGATTGGAATTTTTGGGTTTCTTGAAATTTTGGCATATATATATATATATATATATATATATATATATATATATATAATTATTTTGATGATGCCTTTGCTCAGGAATCAGCCCATTTCAGACTGAAAAATTCTTGCATGTTGATGAAAGAAAATTGAATTTACATTTTTTTTATGCAGCAAATTTTGTATGCAAAGTTTTTAAATTGTTTTATGATTTGACACAGTTTGTCCAAAGTACATTTTAATATAATAGATGTCTTATTAAATGTACTATTGTCTAGGCATATTGAATTTATACAGTGTACAAAATCAATGCTCTTAATTTTGTGAGTGGGCAAATAATCTACGGTCATGCATCATATATTTAAATACCCACAAGAATGTATTATTTGATTGACAATTACTGAAGCAAATTCTAGTGGCTACATATTTCTTCTCTGTATCATTTTGCTGGCACTCCAAAAGGTGTGTCCAATCAATGAACTGGAATCAAACCATGTTCATAAAATGTCATTTGAGATGGGAGGAATTTAAATAAAACAATCTCAAAAGTTTGAAAGAAATCAGACATGCATTAATTTATGGCTGTTTTAAAATTGAGATTCCTTATATAAATTTTAAAAATTCAAACTTTCGCAGACTTGTTTTTTTTGTGCTTTTCGTTGAAAAATAACTTATTTGGATTGAATTCCCTTTTAAGTCTTTGATTTCAGTAATGTCCTTTGGACCTGTAGACGCCCCAATATCACCCCCCCCCCAATAAAAAAATCACTCCAAGAACAGGCGCAGATCTTGGGGTGGGGCCAAAATGTGCTGGCACTACCAGTAAAATTTTCAAATCTAAAATCAAACGGCGAAGCATGCGAATGCATAAAGTGTGCACCTTATAAAATTCGCAAATGCATTTATCTTGCACCATGTAAAATGACCAATTACCTTTTTTCTTTGTCAAATTTTTCAAAACAATTACAAATTCGTACCGTTATAAAGTCTGACTCTGGTAGATCCGCGCCTGAAGAATTAGTAAAACTTGGATAATGCATCATTTTATTTTTAAAAAGTGTTGAGCAAGCTGTCTCTCAGAAAAGACAATTTGTTTTATAAACCAACATGAGATGATGTGGAAAAGGGTTCAGCATTGTTGAAGCCTGAATGTCCTAAAGAGTCTTTGAACCTATGTTTAGATTACAACATTGATGAAACTATTGAGAAATGTGATGAAGGTAATTTTTTGTTTGTATTGATAACAAGTTATCACAAAGTAAGTTATATTTTACTTTGTAGTTGTGTACACAACAACTTGTTCAGTTTTACATTAAGTCTTGCTGTAAATCTGCATCTGCAGATGTGCATCTGAGTTGTTTTATAGCACAAAATGTATGATATTAGTCAGTTTCTGATTTGCACTTTAATTGAAATTTTTAATTAAAACACATGATCCTACCACAGGGAAACATTACTAATCTCAAACAGAAGTTCTTGTGGTTACTTAAAAGATAAAACGACATTGACTTTGAGGCACGTTTTTATGATTGTTATGGAGAAAATGAAGGTTGAATGGAAATAAAAGACTTCCTGGTTGAAACAAAGACACTGTTCTCATACTTTCTAAAACTTAGTTTACTGAAAATCGGTTCAGAAAGCCAATTTTGGAAGATCGCTTTGCAATCGTTCCCATTTGATCAGCTGAAAATGGTTTTCAAAACCACTTCACGTAAAGTGGCCTTGTTGCCATGGGAACGCTTTCAGTGGGAGTGCCATGATCGCGTGAAATTTCAAACCGCGGCATAGTCATCTACATACAATGTGTAGATTAGCGCGCTCAAAATGTGTGATCGCTTCCTGAAGAACGGTGGTGTCCTCACATATGCTAAAACCAGTGTAACATGGCAAAGCAATCTTGAAAACTACATCGCAAGTAGGTTTTCCAAACTGGTTTGGAAGATTGCTTCCAAGATCGCTTTGATCATTATAATTATACATGTTAAACTATTCCACTAAACTAGTTTCCAGTAAAATAGTTTTAGGGCTATAATGAAAATGGGGTCTAAGAGAGGTACCAAAAGCTGGATGAGTGTAAAATCAGTCCTATATAAAATATCATGTAAATGAGCTAATGGATGTTGTTAATTATTAGGAGAGTTGTAAGTGATGGTTTTGCTTTCTGAAGAGGATAAGCATAATTGCCATTAAATTTTGAAAGCCTAATGAAAGTGAAAATAGGCAGTTTTAATTATTGCATGTGGAAATGAAAGTGAGTTGAAGAGTTTATTTTTTAATTTTAATGTTAGGTTCATTATGGTTTCCTTGACATCAACCCTAGAGAAATTATATCACAAGCATGTCATGATCCATGCCCTATTTATAGGGAGCTGCTGTCCATCACTTTGCAAAAAAAGGTCACCGTGCTCTTTGAAATTTGTGTTTTTAATTTTCTCCCTGAATATCAAACATTCACTAAAAAACACATAATTCATAACTAAACCTTCAAAACTAAACTTTCCAATTCAAACCTTTTTCTCCTATCGTAGAAACTCACAACAATTGTTTTCACCTTTCCCATATTATTTGTTTTCCCTTTAAAAGGCAAGACCACCTCAACAATAAGTGGATTTTGATCAAATGAGAAAAATCAAACAAGGGAAATGTTAAGAATATCATCAAAGTTTGATGTAAAATAAGGAAGACATGACTTTTCAATAATTTGCTTATTAATCCTGGTCGGTATGCTGATGAGGGAGCCAATGATATTACCTATTCACCATGTTTTTTCTGATTTATTATATGAAATTAGTAAATATCTTAAGTTTTCATCATAATTGGAGACAATCTGGTTTTATTCTTCTATGAATATGTCAGATTGACATATAATAAGATTCAAAAGAAATATTGAGTGAGTGACATCGATTTTCCCATTTGCATGTCGATGTGCATAACTGTTTTGTGCACTATAAGTACATAGATAATTTTTATCATATATATCCGATTTGATGAAATTATACTTGTGTGATTTATCTCTTTGTATTACAATCCACTTTTTGTTGGGGTGGACTTGCCCTTTAACAAGAATACATATCACATGATAATGATGCAGGTGCACAATGACTTGTATTAACAGGGAGATTGAAACTAGTATAAATGGTGTTATACCCTTTTTACACAGGCTAAAATTCCTTAACCCCGTACTATAGGTGGGGCTAAATTGCCATTTAGCCCCACCTATAGTACGGGGTTAAGCTTAGCCCACTTTCTTTTTACACAGCATTTTTGCAAAGTGGGCTAACCCCACCTTTAGTACGGGATTATTTGGCCCTGCAAAAAAGCAGGGTTATCCCAGCAATTGCGGTGCTAAGAGCGAAAGTACGGGGTTAAGATCGCTAGTGTAAAATGAAAGTGGGCTAAGCTTAACCCCGTACTATAGGTGGGGCTAAATAGCAATTTAGCCCCACCTATATAGTACGGGGTTAAGGAAATTTTAGCTTGTGTAAAAAGTGTACGAGTGAAGTACTTGTACTACGAATGATCGACAAAAACCACTAGTCCGGGGTTAGCGAGTTTCGTGTGTAAAAAGCAAGCATTCCTTATCCGGGGTTAGCAATAACAATTTGGCATGTGTGAAAAGGAAAAAAAAATAGTACTGGGTTAAGGATAGTACGGGGTTAGCGATAGTCCGGGGTTAAGAAAATCCTGTGTAAAAAGGGTATTAGAATAATGGAATTATGCTGGTAGATGTTTTTAAAATTAATGAACTGTTGAATTGGGAAAATAAATTCTGAAAGTTAAATTTATTAGTTGAATAAGGTTATAATTAGCCTTGTAGGAAATGTGCAATGTAACTTTTAGTTTCAGTAATACACATATTACAATTGTGTGTGTTGTTTCTCTCCTCACCTACAAACTAAAACCTCCCTACTCTTTCTAGAATGGACCAACCCTTCGTCACAACTTACCCCTTTCCCTTCCCCCACCTAACTCAAGCACAAATTGCTCTTTTCCTGTGACATCACTCCCTATTTAATTCTCCTCACAACATCAAATCTGTATTGCAGAATCTTAGGAGTGTTTCTGGGTATCCTAGCTCTTCAACCCCCTCTCCTTCCCGCTGCACCCGTTCTCCATGAAAGAGTTTCTCTTTCAATCTCTCATTTTAGTATGACTTGGACTTTTGGACATCCCTATTTCAGGTGATCATGTTCGTTATGGGGCATGTAATGAGAGACTACCCATGTTGATTATGATATTCTAAAAACCTTGGTCCATAAGTGTTGGTAGTATGTGGCTTGCTAGTGAATTTTGGACTGATCTTGTCCTTAACTTTAATGAATTTGTGGACTTATGTCTTGGATTACCATTAGTTTGGTGAGTAAATGGGATCACTTATACCATTTTTTAGCGATTGTATATATGCATGGCATGGTACAACACTGGACAGTGAAGTATGGCCTACCTCTGTGGAGTTGAACTTGCTGAATGACTTAATATTTCTGTCTGCTTTTGTCATTAAACTTGGTATGCTGAAGCATCTCCCTTCCCTGGACAGTGTATGACTTTTATGTGTCAAACAAGAGACTTTGCTCTTAATGAATGGGCATTTGCACATATTACTATTCATCTCCTCACTGATATAAAATTAAGAAGACCAATATATTGTACAGTAATTTATTACTTTTGCTGATTGTTCCTTCATTTATAGAATATTTTCTAATGTTTATATCAATGTAATGATCCACTTCCAATGGAAAAGAATTTGATTTCTCAACTGAGTACTAAAGAGATAATAAGCTAAAACTCATCTGTAAAGTTGAGCTGTAGAAAGTAGTAGGTATAAGATTGTTTTTAGTGAGGAATGGATCCATGTTTGCATTTCTAACAGACAGAAGTGTCTAAAATGTCTTACTCCTGTTGTAGATAATTGAACTTCAGACAATATGTCAAGTTCAGGCAGGAAATGCGAATGGTGATATCATTACATAATAGACCCCCCCCCATCAAGCTTCCTATAAACACAACGCCATGGCCTTGGGAGTTGTGAGATAATTACTTCCTTACATATGGACCTGACTAGGTGAATTTATGTAAGCTAACATTTTTAAACTTCAGTGATTAAAAATAAAAGGTTTTTGACTTGTAGAATTGTTACTGTGACTAGTTGGGATCATGTACTCTATTTGAGGCAAAATGAGACATCTTGAATTAAATATAACTTATGTTAATTTTCAAATATCCTAATAACTTGATTCATTCCAGCAAATATATACATTTATTTTTTTCCCCAATTCTAACTAAATACAATCTTATTAAAACTAGAAGGTTGTCTTTCTTCAGACCTTTAGTAAAACATCAGTGGGGGGGGGGGCAGTTAAATATATTGCTGTACACATGTGTGACCAAATTATTTCCAAACAAGCCCTAAACAAGTATTTCTCTGTGTGCAAAATATCCCCCTAAACAATTTTTTTGCAGGCTTTATTTACACATTTTGGGCCCTAAACAAGTTGTCACCAGAATATGACCCCGAGGGAAAAACATACCTTAAACACGTTTGGCTAGTCTTTCAAAAAAAAAAAAACATCTGAACGTGAGATTGACCATTGACCAGTTCTTCAAAATCACCCTTTTTAAAAAATATCAGTGTATTTGATACCCTTAACAAGTGCATGTGCGGTCCATGTCCAACACAGAAAAAACTCCCCTTTAAACAGTTACAGCA
This sequence comes from Lytechinus variegatus, assembly GCF_018143015.1. Classification (NCBI taxonomy): domain Eukaryota; kingdom Metazoa; phylum Echinodermata; class Echinoidea; order Temnopleuroida; family Toxopneustidae; genus Lytechinus; species Lytechinus variegatus. The sequence continues at coordinate 7,496,596 of NC_054742.1, read as the reverse complement.
TTGACTGCCCCCTCCCCTAGGACATCAGTTTAGTTTCGCTATTGTTTCCAAGCAACATCAATCTCTTGAAGTTTCTAAAAATGGTTTGTTCACAGCTTGTCTCAGTCACCCTTGATACTTACGTCAGAGCTGTTATCGTTTCTATTGATTGCTAATCATCCCAGGAGTTTGAAAATATTGAAATTATCACCCAAATGCCAAGCTACACTGCTACAAGTATTGATTACAATGAAAGCTAATTGCCTCTCTCTCACCGCATGACTCTGCTAAAAAAACAATGACGCTCTAGCCGAGTGTTATGACGTGATTAACTCTTCATCACCAGCCCATCTTAAAAAATAGTTGAATTTCAGCATACTCGGGGTAAATTATTCATTGATTTTTTTTTAAAGGTGTTTGATTTTTTTTTTAATTTGGGATTCTGAAATATTATATTGACTTGATTTTATTTACTTTTGAGAATGAGTTTATATATTAGACACCTTGGATAAATTCAATCATCAGGACTTGTGGTAACTCGAGCTTAATGATTGATTTTAACTTCTTAATAAAAGAATGCTTCAAGTTGTAGCCATTTCAATTGAATAAATTAATACCTTATTGGGACATTTCAACATTGTTTTCTCTCATACAATTCTGTTTAGTATAATTTTTGTGTTTTCTTTTATTTTTCACCTTGAATCAATCACAATATCATTTGGAAGTAACAGAAGATTCACAACAAAAGTAGTTTATTTTCTAGAAATAGCTCTGTTCCACCAAGATGTAATATTATAATGATGATATTACATCTGACACAGCAACTGTATTGTCACCTTCACAATTGCGTCAAAGCTAACCCCTTTTAGAACATGAGTAGTATTCCTCTGATGATGATGTACCTTCTGGATTTGAGTTGGGGCTTACTTTTTTCCTTGTCTGTCTCTTGTAACACTTTTTTATTCATATCACTTGTAGCTCAACATTTGTGTTATACATTATCTCTGTGCCGATTGACCTATTTTCATTATATGATGAAGTTTTTTTGTTTTTTTTAAAGAAAAAGGTATAATATTTGATAATCAATAGAAGTTTGGAGCTATAAAGCAGTAGTCCACCCCATGTAGAAGGTTAGTATTTTCAGATGACAACTTGAAGCATTCTTTTTATTAAGCATTGGCTCCCTGTAAAACAGCGTATTATGTTCAAGATTTTGTTGTTAACTTTCCATTGTGTTCATGGCTCATCTCCCCAGTACCTTATTTCACTGATCAAAAGTTATACCCCTTCAAGATCCTTACGTTCCTCCCTTTCCAATTCTCTTGTTACCCCCAAAGTTTCCAAAACTTGGGGTGAAAGATCATTTGTTTACTCATCCTCGAAACTATGGAACAGCCTCCCTCATAACATTAAACAGTGCTTGACTTCTGAAACTTTCAAAAATTACCTCAAAACATTTCTGTTCAATTCTTCATTTCTTTTATAATTTCCTAAAAAGCGCCTTGAGCACTCTACAGAGTGGATTTGGCGCGATATAAGTCTTAATTATTATTATTATTATAATCATCCAATGTGTTTTCATCCATCTCAGATTATACTTTTCTCCTAGTTTGTTTAAAAAGTGTTTTTTGGGGGGTATGCTTTTGCAGGCCCTGTATACAATATTTTAACACTATAAATACGTCCATTATCATATTACATAATGGTTTTCTGCCATAGCTTGTTCATGGCCACATACTTAGCTGATATCTACCTTTGATATTGATCAAGATACACCAGATCTATGGTTAACCTTAGCTTAGGTCATTCACACTCTTAAAGATAAATACCAGTTGTAACAATCTCAAAATGAGTTCGAACAGAATCCAATGAAATTAGCAAAATAAGTACAGAATTCCATGAAATGTCTTTTTCCCAAGCAATATGAATAGACGGTCCCACGTATGCTTTTCTGTGTTAGTGAATATCAGAATTACCAGTTTTCAGCTAAGATACATGTCATGATTTCACGAGATAAGTTTACATTAATGTACCAGATCTAGACATATGATAGTATGGCGACAATTAACTTTGATTTAAGACACTTTCTATTGAAATAATTTTTTACCGCAACTTCTTTTTTTGCCTTTAACAGTTAAGCATGGAGTTAAGAGAGTTTGTTTGATAAACACTGGAATTTCATGATAAAATTGGAGCCTTTTGAAACTTCATCATGCATCTGTCTTCCCACAAAGTATCATGTTTAAATTCTTAATGCTGTTTTTTGGCATGCATTTTGTTGTTTTGAGGATTTACACAGAAATGAAAGTCCTTTATTTTGGATAATACAAGCATGTAATGTATATCTGTAATTGGCTGTTGAGAAATATTCTGATGGGCTGAGTGAAGCATCAAGAGAAATAAATTTTAATCTTCTTGTCTGCATACGATATACCACCGACTGGAATTAGATACTATCAAAGTCATCTCCAGTGGACTGTTGAGTTGCAAAAAAGGGAAGAAAGAATAAATTATAATGATCAGTATAATTGAGCTTTACTTTGAAGAGCTGTAGGCTGAAAGATGTGACTCGAGAATATCAACACTTGCCTAAGCAAACTCAAAGCTTCTTCAATAAGTTATATTTTCCCTTTAGTCTGTGATCAAGTACCTTGCTTCCTGAGAAATACCTGAACTTGTGTGGCCAAGGCTATATATAAAAATGACCTGAAGGAATTTGATCTGGCCTTCTTCCTAGAACTGATTGTGTGACCTCTATTCACCTGACTTATATCTGACCCATAAACCTGCCCAACAAAGTATTGATGATTGTAAGTATGAAATTAATCAAATCTTTTGTGATGCCCATCATCAACACTAATATTTCATCCTGCTGTCAGTATTCATATCTTGAATTGTATATGCCTATATTATAATTCTTCCAGTAAAAAATCTGAGCTTTTAGGCTGTTTGTTCATTTCTGTGGGTGAATAGTCTTTGTGTCTCTTCACCTATTCTTGGAGTGTGTATTATCAATATTCATATGGACTAATCCAGTGTTTCATCTGTGGTTTGATACTTTGATACACTAAATGGTGTATGGTTTTACAAAAGAAAGAGGAAGTTTGAATGGGGTGGTGTATAGGTTTTGGCCTTTAGACTTTGGTACTATAATGAAGGATATCGTTAGGGATTGCTGCCTACCTGCCCTATTGCATTGATGATTCTACTGCGACCATGACTCATTTTTAGAATAAAAACTGGAAGAGGATTTGGTTGTGATGATGGTATTGTGATCATTTTGGAGCCCTACCTCATAAAGTGTGAATGGTTCATATTAGGTGAACATTACCAGTATTCATTGTTTGATATTGAGATCATTGTAAGCATACATGAAGGATTCACGTTGCTAATAATCCTGTTCATTTGCTTAAAAATGATTTTGGAAGACGATATACAACAGAGGTGAGAATGTAGTATTTAAGTTATTGAATTTTTTTACTGCAACTGATCATAATTGTGGGACCTGTCTTATTCTATAATGGCAGTTTTGTTTTCTAAGGGTGAGTGAAACAGTGCTGGATAATAAGCCTAAATGTAGAGAAACACATTAGTTTGTAAAAATAAGAAGATTCTCTAGATGTAGTTGATTACTATTTCGACATAAAATTTACCAGATGTAAACTCAATCCATAGTCAAATTTCAGCAATTTCTACAGTCAACTGCCATATAATCATAACTTCAGGTTCTGTACACATGTTAAATAGCTCTGTTTTCAATTTATCTTTCCTTCAGCTATTGCCGAAAGAAGAAATATGAAAATAGAATTAAGCTTCAGAGTTGGGGCAAATTTTCCAATAAAGCAGTACTACATTTCCAGTGAATCATGTATAATCTTGTTAGATTGTGACTTATACAATCTGGGAATGGATTTGTCATATGGGATGTATTTCGAGAGTCTTGTCGGTAATATTTCTTCCTCCTGCTCTGCCGTCATTTTCTCGCCATGCTCCCAAAGTAATGATAGTGCGAGAGTTGGATTTACAGTAGGCTTGTGAACTGTGATAAGAAGCTATGTTTAGTGTATTTGAGTTTGTGAATGTATAATGAGTATTTCCCAGTTGTCTGTAGAATGAATTGATAATCTTTATTCAGCTACCACAGACATGTTTGAATAGAATTTATTTTTTGTGACAACTGGGATAGAATTGTACACCTGATTGTTTTTCTTAAAAAAAGAACAAGTGAGAAGATCTATTCCTATTTGATTATGTATAGAAGATGAAAATGTTATTTTCATGAAAGTCTTTAAAATGCACAATAAAACATTTTCAGTTATTTATTTTGAAAAGCTTGAAATTTAGCTCTGTAACTTGAAACTTAAGAAATTAAACCTTTTTCATCTGGCTATCAGAATCATTTTGGGGTTTTTGAAGTCCTTTTTAAATTTGAAGATGTTTTATAGGCATAGAAAAAGTGTTATTTTCATCAGCTCTGTTCTTTCATGCATGAATAATTGTAATTCTAGTTTAGCAGAAGATGTGTGAAGCATATGTTTAGGAACAGGAATTGGAAATCATCAAATTATCCAAACAACCATTTTTCCTCCTTAATTTTCAATTTCTCTGTTGCCTTGACAGTTGTATACCACCATATATTTAAGCGTGTTCTCTTTTCATATCTCCTATCTGATCCAACATTTCTAGCCTGTTTTCATATAAATCTGGATATGACTAAATCCAGAACACAATAGGTGGTTTCAAACCGCCTCGATCACAAGAATCCCCGTTAAATTACGAGAACTTTTTAAGGCTAAAAAATACCCGTTAATTATTCCTGCATTCACACCGCCCCGAAACACATCCTTCGGGATAAGTTCCCGAAGTTACGAGCATGCGCAGTGTGGTCTGATAAGCAGGCAAGGCGGGAGATTCAAAATCACTAGCCCAGCAGCCACCCACGCCGCCGCGCCCAACGACACGCTGGGATAAAAGTTCCCGTAATTTGCTTTCACATCGCCAAAATACCTGCGACCTTGGAAAAATCCCCACGAAAGTTCTCGTAATTTCGCCAAGTACCTACTATTTAGCGGGTATTTTCTTTCGGGGAAATTACGCGTAGTTTGCTTTCACATTACCAAAATACCTGGTATTTTCTGATCGGGGTAAATTTCCCGATCAGAGAATACCTGGAACTGGCGAACTTCGAGGCGGTCTGAAACCGCCTAATGTCTCTCTCTTTAATGATGAAAACATAAATGGAAAGTTAATACACTAAATACAGATTAGTAATACAGAGCGGAGAGGTACAAATGTTCATGCTAGGAATGAGTAATTTTTTTGTAAATTATTTATATTTCCACTCTTTCTATGTTAATGTCTTCTGTACCGTATCATTATTTAAGGTGCCATTATAGTTCGACTTATTTAGGCATTTAATACTTAATCTTCTACTTCTAATAGACATGATATCAGAGCTATCTGGTTCCAATAACCAAAATTGGTTAACTAATTCATACACCCGTATTCAGAATGTTACCATCTACTCTGGATATGTAACTAGGAAAGGGGATATATTTGGGGGTTTTTAACACAGGCTGTAGGTATGCACAAAGCTTGTGTTCAAAAATTAAAAAAGTCTAGAATCCAAATAAATTAAATGATTGGAATTTCAGTAAAGTTTTTTTTACATAGACTTAGTATGATATTGAACTCTATTTTCAGGCAAATCAATCTTCAACTGATTCTGAACTTATTTAAGAAATATGGTTTTCATGAATAAAGTTTAAGAGATTTTGGATAAGGGATGTTAATTCTACAGGACTCTGAGTTAGTCAAGCTTATTATGAGTGGGTGATGGTGATTGGCGAGCCAATGCTAAATGTTTGTGATAGCTTTATTAAATCCTTTCTAATATACTATCTTTCTTCACAATGGAAGAAGTGATCTATGCCATCATTAATCATTAAAATGAGACAAGGAAAGACGTCCCTTAAAGTTTAAATGACAAAATCTATACCAATATGATTTTAAACAATTTGAGGCATTTCTATATAAAGAAATGTAAAAACAAAAATAGCATGTTCTCTTTAGGATGAATGAAGTGGTAAATTGTAATTTCGTTTACATTATTTATTCATTGAATTAATAGGGGATCACTTCTTAAAGGTCAAGTCCACCCAATGTTGATTTAAATCAATAGAGACAAATCTAGCAAGCATAACACTGAAGTGAAAATTTCATCAACATTGAATGTAAAATAAGAAAGTTAGGTTTTGCTTATTTGTCACAAATCAGTTATATGCACATCTCGATGACATGCAAATGAGAGAGTTGATGATGTCCCTCGCTCACTTTTTCTTTTGTTTTTTATTGTTTGAAATTACATTTCCATTTTTACAGATTTGATAATAAGGACCAACTTGACTGAACCATAAAATGTTAAGGTGATGGTAATAGAGGAAATGGGAATAAATCATATTTCATGTAATAAAATACGAAACAAATAGTGAGTGAGTAGTGCACCAGTCCCATTTGCATGAAGACCAGGATGTGCATAATAACTGTTCTGTGAAATTAAGTGAAAATTGAAATAAAAAACTTATTTTACAACCAATTTTGATGAAAGTTACAGTGTTATAATTGTTGGATTTTTCTCTTTTTATCCAAGTTACCTCTTTGTTGGGGTGGACTTGTCCTTTTAAGGGACATGATAGTATTTTTCCTTTACTAGGACCAAACTGGGACTAATATACTCTCTCAATTGACTATCTTCATAATCTCATTAAAGGCAGAGACATATTAAGATGCCTAGTATGCTCTTTATTACAGGGAACTAAGGTCTGTTGAGAGAGACAGCATGTGCTGAGAGGATAAGTGAATTTCCCTTTTTAATTTATGTTGGTAGACAAAGAATTATTCAAAAATTAAAACAATTATCTTAATTTGTATCCAGGGGCCTATGGTTGCATTGGAGACAAGATAATAGCACATCTACTGCATTTTAAATGTACAGTAGAAATAGAATACCAGACAGTGATAATGACTGCTGGATATTGACTGTTTAGGTGAAGGCCTTATAGACATTTAAGGAAAGGAACTGGCTTTGCATATTATGAAAATTACTCCAGCCGAGTCTGTAGATTGTATATCAGGCCCTTGAAGTACAGCTTCAAGAGTCCATTACCATTAATGGCACATGTGATGCTTATGCAGCTATGTTGCATCATGGATCCTACTATCTAGTAGGATCCATGGTTGCATAAATTCAACAGTTTTTGAGTTGCCTATGAGTGGATTTTATGTTGTGAGTTTTATACTAAACATGCATCAGTGTGGGTAGTAAAGAAGTCTGGAGAGATAAATTGACTGCCTTAGCATAAGACTAGCAGTAATATTCATTGATTGAAAAAAAGGGTTGAAGGATTCTTACTATTCAGACTCTGCTATTGAGATTAAAAGGATGAATGCAGTGATTGGGACATTGTGTCTTTCCACCATTAAAAAAATGGTCATAATTTAAAAGAGAAGGCTTGTAAAAGACCATGATCAATCACTGATATACCTTACATCAACAGGTTATTTGTAAGTCCAGGAATGGATATATTAGCCTGTAGATCATAATAATTGAGATCTTTTAAACTTTGCTATTAAGAATCTGTCACTAAGAGCTTTAGGGATTAAGATGACTGAACAAACTGTGTCCTGTCTTAAATCACCAGGTCAAAGAATAAAAGACAGGTATTTGAAGCCATTAGGTTTGCTCTACAGGAAAGGGTGCCATAAGCCTTGGTAGCATACCCTAAACCTGAAAGGAAGTGAATAATTGTATCTCTGTCATCTGTCAATGCCTTACTGTTCTTAGCACAGCTGGGTCAATACAAACTAAACTTGAACTAAAAACATCTTCATTAGAGACAGGTGAAAGGTTTTTTGGAAAAACAAAATAATAGATTATTGAAACAATTTTCCCCATTTTGTATTGATTCCATAACAATGTAGTGAGAGATTTGAGGTCAACACAACACGGCCAGTTTTGAAATAATTTGGACTACCCCATACTCTTTGCTAAAAGGAAATGCAAATTAAGAAGGAATTATACTAAGAAGTGCAAGAAATGTTCATTATAAATTTAGAACAAAATATTACATTAAGAATTGAAATAAATGTTCATTACAAAGGCAGTTTTTAAATCCATTGATTTTTTACTTATCATTCCCCTCTGAGAGAAGTGCCTCAATTGAAGAGATAACCTGGTGTTGAACCTGACAAAATTCCATTCTAGAAATACAGGAAAATGAATAACAGGCATGGGGCTGTGATACTCCCTTGAGCATGTCTCAACATATTCATAGATCCTGAATATAATCAAGTTTCTGCTATCTTGTGTTTCCTAATGGTGTATTGCCATCTTAATATAGTCTTAAGAGAAGAGGAATAAAAATGCAGACTCCCTGTTTGGGATGCTAGGAGACACATCAGCAGTAGAATTTTTTTCAAGAGTGGGAGCTGAATCACTTGTCAGCTGACTGAGCTGAGATGACAAATTTAAGAAGCTCCTTGATTTAACAGTATATGTTCCCTTTACTGCACTCCTTCCTTAATTGTAAATGCATATTTGCAAGTCAATTATGTGCTATTGTTTCCTATTTGTTTGAATCAGCATAGATTGAATTTCATTAAAAATTAGTTCAGATGATATGATTGTTTAAATTAAACACAGAATTATAAATGCTAGACATACTCTCTTTTATATAGGTCTACATAACAAAACTTCATCTGAATAAAATGATGCAGCTATGTATTTAAAAGAGATAATTTGTTTATATACATGTGCAGTTGTCATCTGATTATCATCTGAAGCCTATACTCAATAGGTGGTTTCAGACCGCCTCGAAGTTCGCCAGTTCCAGGTATTCTCTGATCGGGAAATTTACCCCGATCAGAAAATACCAGGTATTTTGGTAATGTGAAAGCAAACTACGCGTAATTTTCCCGAAAGAAAATACCCGCTAAATAGTAGGTACTTGGCGAAATTACGAGAACTTTCGTGGGGATTTTTCCAAGGTCGCAGGTATTTTGGCAATGTGAAAGCAAATTACGGGAACTTTTAGCCCAGCGTGTCGTTGGGCGCAGCGGCGTGGGTGGCTGCTGGGCTAGTGATTTTGAATCTCACGCCTTGCCTGCTTATCAGACCACACTGTGCATGCTCGTAACTTTGGGAACTTATCCCGAAGGATGTTTTTCGGGTGTGAATGCAGGAATAATTAACGGGTATTTTTTAGCCTTAGAAAGTTCTCGTAATTTAACAGGGATTCTTGTGATCGAGGCGGTTTGAAACCACCTAATTTGGAGCTAGCTAAGTTTCTCTGTATGGATTAAGAGGCTAATCAGTATGTCACCTAAGTAGGATACCGATCCTCAGGTGTGACCTTATCTCATCCTATTAATACTCCTGACACCAAGGATAGCTGGCTGTTTTATCTTAACAGTATTATTTTCAGATTTATGAATATTTGCTTACTTTTCAGACATATTCTTTGTGTATTTTTTAGGGGAGCTTTTTTCATTTTGAAAGATAATGAGACTTGTTTCAAAATGAATTCTAGACATTTATTCAAACAAGTCATGTTATCAATAAAAAATGCTCTATCTAATCCATTAGGATTTCTTGCTTTCATTTTTGTAACCACATATAACAATGCAAACAAAAATTCAAAATTGACAAATGAAAAGAAGAAAAGAGTATGTCTCTTTTGATAGTTTTGTGGTCTATTATCCCAGAATTTCTGTAAACACATCGACCCATTTAGGGTGTTTTCCAAACAGTCTTTGCTTGAGCAAGCAAATCCAGAAAATTTGAAATAGTGGCATTTTTGTTCTCTGTTTTTTATTGCACATATTTGGAATACCATATTAAAATGTCAATACCAGTTCTTATTCGTAAACAGCATTGTTTTGATATACATGTATTTGAAACCAAGACTGGACTTGCATTTGCTTTATAAATAAAATTAAGTCGTAGATTTTACTGATCCCGAAATTACAGATACAACTTTAATATTTCTGATAAAATATCTTGGTACGAATACAATAGAATTCTAACAAGTGGAGATATAGAGAGCTTCTGGGGAAAAAAACAGCAACAAGGAGGCGTTGCCAATTATAGATCCTTAATTTTTGGAGTATGATACCACTACATTTACATATCACTGATTTACGTCACTGATACTTCCTCCTGCCTGCATGGCACACATAGTATCCCATTGACTGTGTGTGCATGTATGTATGTGTGTGTTCTTGTATTAGGCATTGGACTGTGACGCATGGTGAATTTGAAATATCGTTTTAAAAACAAACACCGGTACAATGCACCGGTATGTGTGTGGGACTGGAGATATATAGCAACGGGAATTATATGCAAATAGATATAGTTTCACATGTGAAGTATTTTGATCCTACTTTTGTCTTGGTTTGGTGATGTTTTAATTGGAGTTCACAGTCATTTTGTTTCTCACTGTCACTGGGAGTGTATCTGTTTAGTTTTGAACTGTACAATTTCATTTCTTAACTTGTGAGTATACTTTTCAAATTGGCCCTCTACCCTTCAAGATTTTATCGATAGCTGTTATTTTGTGCAGATAATAGAATTGAGAAAGAAAATAGGACTCGGAAGAAGATGGATAAAATAGCAGATGTAGAGAGAGCTAATTCTCCAGTTAAATGTCAACTGAGTTAAGGGGAAAAGATTTCACACTCATCAGTATTCATAGATCTTGGATACAGAGTGTGGATAGATTAACTAGATTCAGATTTTTTTTTTCTTTTGATGACTCTATGTTGTTTCATGAATTAGCAAGGGAATCCTCTGTGCGTCAGCAGAGACAATGAATAAATCCTGGTTTCCATAGTGATAGCATGAAGACAGTATCCAAAAATGTTCATGAAGTAATGATTGAATGTATGGATTCTTCAATTTAAATCTTATCTTATTCATTCATAGTGAGTGTGAGACCTTTTATTTTTCTATAATTGACTGCATTACTTATTTGTCTTTATTTCTTTTTGGCTCCTTTGCAGTGACCAGCAACTGGCTGCAGATCCAGGTGACCTGTTAAAGGATTCCAACTCTAACACACCAAAGACTGCAGAGTCTACACCTCCAAAGGATATCCAGACAAGTACTCTACAATCGCCCAGTACAACCCCTCGTGGAGGGAAACCAAGTCCACCACCTAAACCAAATACAACACCTAAAACACCCAGGAGAACTCCCCCACCTCGTCAAGACTCACTGCACACCTCACCAACCCCTGAGTTGGCTGTTAAAGGAAGTCCCCGTCCTATTCCAAGAAGAAAACCAAAGCCAGAAACCAGAACTATTGCAATTCAGACTGATAATTCCCATACACCATCAACCTCGACAGATTCACCTCAAATACAAGGATCACCAGCAAGGGTCTTTCCAACTCAAGCAAGTATAACGATTCCTGAGCAGGCTGTTCTACGACAGTCTACACCTCACACTAGGGTCAGTCGAGCTGTTTCTATTGCTGTTGATTCTCCTACTACTCATCTTGCTGGTACCTCACAGGAGAAACCTACCAAGATCAGATGGGACCTCTCACCTAGTCCAAGGAATAGGGCATCATTGAGAAGAGAAAAGTCAATCAAGCAACGGAGAGAAGAGGAACGTCTAATTAAGCAGTCTAGAGTTCTTGGTAGTTCATATGAACTATCTCCTGATCTTCAACAAAAACAGGTATGCCTAAATCATCATTCCAATCATCTTGGTCAGCAGTTTATTTGCATTTTAGGTCTACCTTTAAAACAATTTTTTTTTGCTTTCCTTTGCAAGACAACTTAAAATATTTTGTACAACAATCGGCTACAAATTATATAATGAAATACTATTTTCTTTTAAGTTGTGAAATGCATTGTTAATTTCTCTCATATTAAGTTTACTTTTGATCAAAATAATTACAATGCTTATTTATATTTGTAGTAATGAATAAGGGTTTGTTTATAGTCCAGACTTCCATGTATTGTTGTATTTTCTCCATTCATCAATCATTTACTATCTTAAGCATTATGTAATATCCAAAGTCCAAAGTTCAAGAATGTACTTTTGTACACCACAGAGACGATGCAAATGAGTGCTTGATTTTTTTATAATAGATCTGTCCATTCTTTAAAAAAAAACCTTAGCAGTCATACGATTTCCATTTTCATGGTCTAGTCCATTTTGAAAGAATAGGGAAGAGCAGCATATGTCAATGTCAATGAGAGGGAATGCTATGAGCCAAATGACAGGTGTGAGTAAACAATGTATAACAGTACAGTGTATCAGTGTATAGTCAACATGTGTTGGGCGTACAACAGGATGTTAATTTGTGGCCCACAAGTAGGATTTTAACCAATAATTAGCTGTACATTTGATAACACTGGGTGGAGTGCAACAGGCATTTTCTGATTTCACTTGAAGAGAGATAGGAATATAATCATTTTCTCTCTGATCAGGTAAGTTACAACTTTCCCCCAGTTTATTTTTTGTAATTTGACTTGAGATAATGATCTATTGACTACAAAATATTTTTCATATTAAGAAATTAAATGTGTATTTTTTTTTTACTGTTTTTCATTTTCATACAGGTTGAGATGCTAGAGAAGCGTTATGGTGGTCGTGCCAAGGCTCAGAAAGCAGCTCTAGTAATTCAACAAGCATATCGCAAGCATGAACTTCAGAAAGAATTTCAGCGACTCCGGAGAACACGTTCTGATTCGCGGATCTCAAGCTATCTAAAGAACTACTCTGCTAAGGTTCACTCTAAATATAGCAATCGTGCAAGGGTAATGGTCATAGAAGATGCTGATTCATCAACTCCTGTGATCAAAGATACAAAAGGAACTATGAGAAAATTGGAAAAATCAATTGATGAGGGGGCAGAAGAGCTTGCCAGTATAACTAGAGAACTTGAGTCCCAAGCTAAACAAGCTATAAATGAGAGCAGTATATCCCCTGTTGTGCGATCAACACCAACAGAGCAGCATCGGAATAATAGCAATAACGTCTTTCCGAAGGGAATAGTGACTCCTAAAGACAAGGGTAGCAGTGGAGAAGTTGATGAAGTAAAAGAGGGAAGTGGGAAGAAAGTTGTTGTCACTCTGACAATGACAAAGCACAATTCATCTACAGAACTCCAAGAACGTAGTACACCACCCCGATCAGAAAAGACCATCATTACTCAGAAAGATGTTATAAGAGTTCAGTCACAGGAGGTATGGAAGTCCCCTCCCACCAAAGGTTCTTCCTCACCACCACCACCAATCTCACCTGGTAGTTCACCTCCAAGTGGTGGTAGGGCAGTCACTAAAATTATCACTACAAATAGTACAAGTGAGAAACAGGTAGCAAGGAAAATATGCATACCTGACATAGCAGGGAGCCCTCCAGTAGCTCAAAACATTAGCCCAGGAGCTGGTGTCCATGTTCCAAGTCCAGTGGTAGTAAGGGCAAGTGAGATGCCATCAAGTACCCATTGTGGGTTTGTACTGACTGGAATCAAAGATAACTCTATGGGTAATGGAAGTGAAAGCCCTAAAATCAGCAGGCCTATCAAGACTGTTTCTGTAGGTAATGATGTCATGTCTCCTGTTATTGATCGTAAGATTGTCAAGAAAGAGAGTCCTATGGTTCAGTCTCCCCCTATCGGGGTACTTAGGGAATCAAGAAAGTCCCTTGACCAGGCAGCTGAGAAAAGTCATGTTTCCCCATCGACTGAACATATGGAAGTTGGGCAAGATAGCAGTTATTCCCGCCACCCAACAAGGACAGATTCAAATGTTGTAACACAGGAAGTGGGAGACAGGAAGCAGCGTGTAGGTATTGAACAGTCAATAGAAACCAATTCTCTACGAGCCAGCCACACGCCGGTTAGCATGAGACAGGAAAGCAGTACAGATAAGAAGAGAGAGTCTGTAAGTAGTGGTGGAAGTACTTGTACAGAGGGTGATGTAAACATGGAATACATACTAGGTGGTCGAAGATTGACCAACATACGAGCAGATGATAGTGTATCAACTACATCAACTGTTAGTGGTGAGAGCTTTGAGGTCATCAATGTTGAACATAGTAGCTCTTCAGATGTACCATCTGTTGTTGTGGCGACGCCTGAGGGCTCACTCATGGATTTTATCCACTCAACGGATTCTGAAGGATCAGATACAGAGGGTGAATTTAGATCACGTTCTCACTCGGGATCATTAGGCAAAAACCAAAATGTTGCAATCACAGCTAAAAGACGCATGGCCAAAGCCAATAGCACCGGACAAATGAACTCACCAGTGTGGAAACGTAAGAATCAAGATACTAGGATAGGAACGCGGAATGGAACACTTATGAATGGATCAGCTACTCCTGTTAGAATGACAAGATCAGACACTGGTGATAGTATGAGCAGTGAGAGTAGTGGATCATCTAAATATACCTTCCCCGATGACTCAAGCATATCAGAGAGTAATGACACATTACCAGGAGAGATAGAAGAATTATGTGAAAAAAGACCATTAGTTCCATCATTATCAATTCCTATGACACCATCCAGAAGAAGGAGATATAGAGTTGGAATAAACCTATTCAACAAGTGAGTATGCATTCATTTATGAATGCTAAATCCATTGCTAAACAATTTTGAATCGTGTATATATCCTATTGTAAATTCATATCATTTACTAAGCACTCATTTTTTTTTTAGTATTGGAAAGGCAAATAAGTACACCCATCTAAAAACAATTAAGGAATAGGGAGAAGGAGTTTAACACAAATCTTCCTTTACTATTTATTTTAGCATTGAATATTCACTATGTATATATTATATGACTAAAAACATATTTAAAAATTGTACCGGTTTAAAAACTTATGGTTACAATTTATTAGGGGATATCAAGAAGAGGATGATATATGGTCATATGATTGTCATAACAAATACATCCAGTTAATAGTAATAGGAAAAATGAATTGTTCATTATAAAATTCTCAACAGTATTTTTTTCCCTCTTCCACAGGGATTTTATTTATCATTCAACATAACAAAACATCTTTTCCGTAGCAAATCAAATTCATGGCAGTAAAATATAATAAAACAGTAATAAAATACTTATATTTAACTGTTGGTTCACATTATAATGTATGAAGAAACAAATAATCAGTATTTTGTATCATGACAAACTTAACATTTTTTATTTTAGATAGGTGTAACTATATTCAGGACATGTAATCTTTTATCACAATTATAAATTTGATTTAACTTCTGGTTTATGCATTAATAGCAAAACTCTTTTTGTCTTTCCAAGAGATTTCTATGAATGAAGTACTCGTTCTATATCCTGTTATACAAGGTTTCATTATGAAAAAGGATATGATGGAATAAAACTATAGCCATTTGGAGATTTATATCAATTCATGATATGTTTTAGGAAATGAAAACTAATTCATTTTTTTTAAGATAGGGGCATTGCCATGATTGATACACTAAAAGAACCCACCTTCAATTTAGGTTGTAATATGTGTGTGTAAAATTTACTTGTGATTGCAGTACCATTACTTTTTAAAATGATTAATCAACTGAAAGCTTGTATATGAACAGGGTTTTCCCCATTTCTTATGTATGGACAAGTGGAATAAATTAATCTTTATTTAATTTATTGTTAGATCAGTGGGTTTCCTAATATTTTAAACCTTTAATCAATAAATTTTAATCCAAGTGTTAAATATATCTTAGGCCTATAGATACTTTGTTATGAGGTCCATTAAAATACTTGGTACACAATAATAAATCTGGTTCTGTTTTACTTAATCACCGACTGAAAAATGATTGAATGAAATCATGGAAAGTGTTCTGGATTTCTAGATATTTATCTGTAAGCTATGTATTCAAATTACCAGGAATCATTTCGGGTTTCAGGGATTCCCTATTCATATTTTGCAAACAGGAAGGCAATAGCATCCAGACATTTTTTCCTTAGCCTTTTAAAAGAAAGTCATGCTGTAAAACGTTTAAATGAAATCAGATCATAGAGCAGGAAATAGTTTTGACGTCATTGTGGGTACCCCCTACCCATCATGCCATGCTGTGATCTTCCTTAACACTCAACAATCAGGGTATGGCTTTAATGGTCTTACCATTAACTTTAGCCTACTAATTCAGACTACACAATTAATTCCCTGTATTTTTTAAAATTCTTTTACATATGATATAAGTAGTGCAGTTACAATTTAACAGTTATTATTAAAGCAGTTGGGAAATGTATTTAGATCATAATGTCTTTGTTTCTTGGCCTTACTAGATGGAAGTTCAGATATGGCCAATCGATGGATGTCTAAATTACAGGGTGGGGTCCAGTTTGAATACTTCAAGTCATGATAGTATTATCTGATTGAGTTGGAATGCTCTATATGCTTGTCTTTAATTAATCAAACATTCCAGATAGGCATTTCTTTGATATTTGTATGATTAGTATCCTTCAATAATTAATTGACAAGGGCACTTGTTTGAATAAGGGTTATTGTATATATTGTAGAGCGTTGTGTATCATAATCCTTCAGAGATATTTCATTCATTACTGTTTGTAGATTCCCTACTTTTCGTTAGTGAATACTAAAGGAAGGATGATACATGGAAACTGATATTGATACAGCTTACATCCTCTCTGAAATATCTCTTCCTGAGACTTAGTGCTAAATATTAATGCTAGCAGCTACAGAGATTAATTGGTACAAAGTTTATGTCCATAATGATAAGACTTTCTCGCAAAAGCTCTATGCATAGTAAGTTTCTGTTTAATTGAACAATTGGCAATGGAACTTCACAATAACATGTACAAGGATATTAAAAGGTTGTAATGCATGACATGTGTGCAACTACAGCCGTTTTTATTAATTAGCAGAATGGGATATTTCATGTCTCCTACTTGCTAGTAACCAAACCAAAAACCCAAACAATATTTAGTTAATATGATTATAATTTCCAAAAATATATATGCTGTATATTATTATGTTTGATATATATTAAATTGTACTTTGCATTTCATTGGTTCTTTTTGTTGATTACTTGAGTAAATATAAATGTACTGAAGATTGCACAGATGCAATAAACAACACAGATTTCTAAAATGATTAAGGATCCAAATCATAGAAGGGAGCATGCCGGTAATTGGTTCTCTTATACTCTTTCCTCTTGCCATTTTCTTGTTCAGTTCCTAGAGACATATTTGTATTTATTTTAAAAGAATGAATGTACTATCTTTGTATTAACCAATATCTACCATCAATGTCCAAAGCCCTGATATCATTGAGCAACAAATTTATATTCCCTAAATAAAACTGTTTCTATTGTATTTGCTAGCAATGTAATTATCAGGCTTTTACAAACTCTTTCGCAATTTGCCCCTAAACTAAATGTATGATATAATTTTTATTCAAAGATAACCAGTGTGTCACAATCTCATAATATAATGCAGTCAAATGTAAATTGGTCCCTGGTGTCATTATGACAATTAGTTAACCAAAGTCTGCGCAGTCCCCTGTGTCTGCGCACATGCGTATCTGTGTGATTCTAGTAAAAGAAGATACGCAAAAAACTATATACATGCAAGACATAGACAGATATTCATGAAAATAATCTGACTCAAAATGGTGGAAAAATAATGAATTTGGGGCATTTCTTGTGATGGCCACAAAATGCAGCCTTTCTCA
The DNA here is from genome assembly GCF_018143015.1 of Lytechinus variegatus. Lineage (NCBI taxonomy): Eukaryota > Metazoa > Echinodermata > Echinoidea > Temnopleuroida > Toxopneustidae > Lytechinus > Lytechinus variegatus. The sequence continues at coordinate 7,478,886 of NC_054742.1, read as the reverse complement.
TCTAAATTCCTGGATCGCATGCAAAGTTGCAAAGTGAATGGGTGCACAGACATGAGGCACCATTTTTTGGTTCAATCTGAAAATGACTGCCTGAGCTTTTTTCCAAGAAAATCATTTATTTCAAATTTTTATTGAGATATTTGTCACACTTACATAATATAAGGACCATTTTCAACTGAAAGATTTTGTGAAATAAAAAGAAATTCCTGTTCAATCTTAACTCAAAATAAGTAGGTGCGCAGACTTGGGGACCACCATCATATATTTATAAAAGAAAAAAGGATGTACTCCTGCAATTTTTGAAGCTGTTTGCCATTGTATTAATTGATTTTTTTTTCTTTATTTGACAGGAAACCTGAGAAAGGAATCAAGTTCTTAATTGAGAACAGGTTTATAGAAAACTCTCCTCATGAGGTTGCGAAGTTTCTTCTGAAGAGGACTGGATTTAGTAAACAGAAGATTGGTGAATACCTTGGAAACCTTCAAAAAGAATTCAATCAGATGGTGTTAGAGTAAGTCTGTTTTAGTCAATGGGATGATGTCATAATCAGTTGGTGCTAGAGTAATGCTATATTCACATTTGCTCTACAGTCACATTTGCTCTAAGGCGGCTGTATGGTGAGTCGAAAACAGCGGTATTATTTATTTCTATTCAAACCCCCTGTATGTAGCTGGTACAAAAATGTTTATAATGACTGTTTTCAACTCGCCGTATGGCTGCCAATGAGCAAATTTGACTGAGATATAAGTCTCATTGTTTAAGTCAATGGGATGATGTCATTTAGATAGTTTTCATTAATCCTCAAAGATGTCAATGACATTGGAACCACACAATACACATGAACCCCATAGCCAAAGAGGTTTTAACTAGGAGGGGTACATAGGTCATGAACTGTAAATTTCCTGTATCATAATCACACATGCAAGTATGAATTCAGCACCTTCTGCCAAAAGTGTGCTTTTCTATTTGGTCTGTCTATGTTTACACACTGAATTCTTGCCATTATGAACATAAAATCTGCATACTTCATTGCTTTGTACCCTTCTTAGTTAAACCTCTTGTGCATTTGGGCCATAAGGTGGCAATATATCTTGCATGTTAGAATTGAGCTACTACTTTGTATAATTGTTTCTAGGATCTCAAATAGAATGGATCTATACCACTAAAACTGTCTGCTCATCTTCAAGTTTCTCTACATTTCCTGCTTCCATTTTCTCTGATGAATCTTAAATATTGATTTCAAGTTTCTTTGTTACCGATACCAGTGGTAATGCAATGTTTGTTTCAAAGTTATATATCATGTTGATTGGCATCCATTCCTCTGGCTCTGAGCCCATTCTGTTGGAGGATATAAGGACCATGCATTTTTACAGCCTGGGACCATACAAACCGCATGGATTCACTTTTATACTTAACAAGCATTCACAAATCCTTCACTGATCTCAACTACACAGGGCATGATGGGATATTGTGGTTTCTTTCACAGCCATGTCCTGATTCCCATAGAAATGAATTCCAAAAAGAATTCTTATCGCTTTTATTTTTCTTTCTGCTTTTAAATATCAAATATTCTTCTATTATAAAAAAAGTCTCTAACTTTGGTGTTAAGAAGATAAAGAATGAAGGAAATTCAGATGTTTTTGTTTTATTATCTGATAGTTCAGTATCTAAGAAACTTACTTGAATTATCAATAATCAGTTTGCATGTTTGCTGCTATAAGCATTCAACAAAGTAATACAAAATAAATTCAGAATAGGATCAGAAAAATGATATGTGGATATTTTTACAGGTTCCACGGCTCACTCAGTTGTGTACTAACTACTAAGCAAGTTATGAGAAAAGTTGAAAGTTAGTGATTTCTTCAATGGGTGTATTTCCTTTCTCTTAGCCGAACTCAGTTTGGTTATACCTCCTAAAACATTAGAAAATGTATGATATTGATATGTTACTCTTCATAGGAAGTGGTGGTACTTCCTTTAAAAAATATCACATTGAAAGTTGATGACTCATTTCAATACTAGGTGCTTTCTGTATTAAATTTACATTTTACACATGTTTTTCCCATCCTTCCACCTCCAAACATTTTTTGTTCTTTTGCAATGCATAAAATATAAAATTATCAGTGAAATGGCATGATTAGATTTCATCTTTTGTTTCTTGTCTTTACGTGCCAAAACTTAGTTGGCCTATATCAAACTCTCTGCATCATATTAAGTAACATTATCATATCTTTCAATATATACACGAGTCTTTCAATTAGTCTTTTAATGTACCCAATTTACTAGGCCAGTTGAATTTTCCAGTTGTTCCATGATTAACTCTTTACATGCCAATTTATGTCAATCGCATGAAAATATATTTCTATAACAAGAGATGGCATGGGGTCTTCATGACTGATCAGTATAACATGAATGGATATTCATTGCAGTAATGAAACTAAAACAGTGAAAGAAAAGTTTACTGGGTCAAGTATTGAGGATATATGAATTACAACAACTGTTAGAGGAATTGATTGTTATCAGAGAAATAAATTTCCTTTTTTTTTGTTAGCTTAAAAAAAAATATCAACATCCTGTTCAATATCTAGATTAATCAAACTTAATTACTTGTCATTAATTAATCTGTATCCTGCCCTGTATTGTGAGATTCTATTTCCTCTTTATATTAAAGGGCATTGGGAAATGCATCAAATTAATATTATTTATTAGCACAGCAAAATAGCTAAATTTTGACTTGGGGAAAGATTTTTGTTTAATTATTTGTCTGTTAGCAGTTATTTTATGCTTTTCATTATTCCAGTATCATTATGAGGAAGTTGCTTCTTTTCAAATCAGCCCATCTAATTTTCTTAAGAATATATTTTTTGTTCAAAATGTTTTCCTTGTGAAGAATTCAGTGCCACATCTCACCTGGTGGGTGTTTCATAAAGCTGTTCGTAAGTTAAGAGCGACTTTAAGAACGACTGGTGATCCTTTCTTGTGGTAAATGGTATATACATTAGCGATGGTTAAGGGCATAAGAAAGGTTCACCAGTCGTTCTTAAAGTCGCTCTTATCTTACGAACAGCTTTATGAAACGGCCCCCAGGAACTGAAGAATGGCATGGAATGAGCATGGAGATATTACTTACCATCATAAAAGAATCATATCTTAAGGCAATCATAAACTCAAAATAAAAACTCTTCTTAGTTTCTGACCTGGGTTTTGTTTCAATTTGCCCTCAAAATTTTCCCATCATAATTTGAAAACAGATCAATTCACCAAATGCCTTTCAATACCAAATGACCCAAATTCACAGATTTTTTTTTTGCATGTTTAACTGAAGACCATTTTCCTTATATTACACATACAAGGATTATTTCTAAAAGGCTGTCCATCAAAAACATCTGTTGTGATATTTCTCAGGTTTACTAACACTTTTTAATGTATGGTCTATAAAGTATAGTATTGATTTCTACCTGCTTTGACGTCTGTATTCAAATGATTGCTGCAAATGTTCAGTTGACAGTAAATTAATACACTGCTTGACCTCATACAAAGTGGAGTTTTGGAATGGAGAGTATCGATTCGAAAGTGACCGATTAAATAAAAAACTAAATTAAGTGGAAGATGCTATATTCTATATTGAAGATATTCATGTGCCAAACACCCAAAGCTCTCACAAGCAGTTTTTCAATACAATATAATTGTAACAAAATGAAAATCAAAGGAAAAAAATGACGTACAATTGTTTCAAAGAGTATATAATTTCTTAACTTAGTTTTTGTAATGCAAGAAATTTTCTAAAGATGATCTTGTTTTTTTTCACCTCACTGTTTTTTCGTTCTTTTTCGTTTACTTTTTTTAATTGCATACCCTTATTTTCTTTGAATATTCCCCTTCTTTTTCAATAATAAGATTCCTCTTGTCAACCTATACAGTCCCTCTCATAGCCTCTGATGTCATGTTTTATCTCTTTCAGATGTTTTGTTGAAGCTATGGAATTCAAGGGTTTGACCATCGATGAGGCGCTGAGGAAATTCCAGATGTCTTTCTTGCTTCCTGGAGAGGCACAGAAGATTGAAAGATTAATGGAGGTGAGAAAGAGATAGAGGCCATTTCAAGCCATGAAATATAATCAAATGAATACATGAAACTTACATTTTATCACAAGTAAGAGTCAATTTAGTGATAATAGTGTGAAGTACAATGGAAATGAATTAATTATTTTGGAGAGAAAGATAAAACGCTATGCAGACAAATGAGAAAAGAGTGGAAATCAAAATTTTAAAAATTTTAAAATGGAGCAAGAGATCTGTTCCACTTGAAGATGTGAACTCAGATTAAGGATTTGTTGAAAATAAAATAACAAGGGATTCAGACTACATCATTTGTATTACCTAGTGGATATTGTAGTCATGGATTTGTAATATCTTCAGATCAAAATTTGCCACGATAATAAGGGTAGACCTGATTCAAAAAAGCTTTCCCACCCAACATTCTGTTTGTAATAAAGACAGTTCATTGAAGACAGCAGTTCATTGAAGACAGCAGTTCTCATTGAGATATACTTCAGAAATCAGACATCTAATTGATTAATGTCTCTTTTCACTATTTATTATTGAAATGTTAACTGAAACTTAAACATAAACTGCTACAAGTTTTAATTTTATTTCCTGGATCAATTTTATTGTGAATTATAGCTATTCACTCTTCCATTGAGGCATTTATATTTATTTACAAATTATTCCCTTAGTGTCTGTTTGGGTATTAATAAATTATTGATAATTTCCTAAATCTCTTAAATGCACCACACCTGAGTTTAGTAAAGAAGAAACCTTTCTGTATTTCCTCATCTGTTCTTATACACCCCTGGTCTCAAATCCTCTCACACATTATGGATTAGATCAGGTAGAGCTGGGGTGTGACCTGACAGTAGATCATGAGGTAGAGATTTCAGTTTAATCCTGGGTGTCATATATGCCCTAGATATATTGCTCTATTCAACAGCTATCATCTCTTTTTATTTGAAGGAATAGATAGATACAGGGTAACTTAGATGAAGTTCAGAGTTGGTTGAAAGTGTTATTTAAGTACAGTCAGTTGAACTATCTATGTCAGTGAGACCTGATGTTCACCATGATGTCTGATTTGTAACCAATATCATAGAGGCATTAAACTATCCAACTTGCCATGCTGTATTGTTTTGTAAAGTTTTTTTTTTTCATTTCAGTTAGTAGTAGGTGGAGGATTTAGATACAAAATCACTGCATTATTAGATCAAACTAAAGCTAAACATTACAAAGCATAGTAATCCTTCAATAATCTAATTCTGGAAGTATGCATTCTTCTCTATTTTAATAAACTCTCTAACTTTTGTTTGGTTGAATATTTCAATAAAACCAATTGATTTAATGTGCATGGTTTCGCTTGTAAGAATTGTTTTACCCGTTTATTTCATTATACATATTTATGACAGGATAAATCAATCACTTATCCCTGAACTCACAAGAGAATCCAATATTTAGGTTTTCTGAATGAAATAGAAATAGATAGAAAAATATTTGGTGCATAATTTAGTATTAACATTACTTACCTCAGGTTTGTAAATGAGCAGTAACTATTCTTATTCTGTAATCATTAATATTAAAAAATAAACTGAATTTCAGGGGAACAGAAGGCTTGAACTTTAGCCAGAAAACACTAAAAATGGACGTCATGGTGGTTTAACCACCAGGAAATCACTTGATCCCTTTTCCCAAATTTATGAATGGTATAGTGATTGATTTTAGAAGGAAGGATGGAAAAAATTGTGAGATATCATCATTTTGAGATAAATTGTGTTCTGAAACAGTTTCATTTCCATTTAATTTAATCCAACTTCTTAGAATTACAAAACCAGAAAGCAGATACTTTTACTGCCATATAGGAATGGATACTCTGCATCATCTTTAGATATATAACAAATAATTGAAAATCAATTCAATTCAGTCCAAAGACTGACACATAATTAAAAGGTTAACAGGAAAGGGAAAAATGCATGAAATTATATACCTAAGAATTAACAAAATATAATAAGAACATAAGAGTAAGATTAAATATTGCTCTCAAGGTTCATACACATTACAGAAATATCATTAAAGGTATTGTTTAACTTTGTGAGCAGCCGATTTAAAAAATTCTCAAACCAAGATGAAACATGTGTACAAGTGCATGTATTAGAACTAATAAACCCTGAAAACAAACATTGAGAATGAAAAGCTAAAACTACAAGGCAAACCCTGATTTTGTAAATAGGCGTCTCATAGACGCCTAAAAAGTACACATAAGTGTATGGGATGAAATTAAGATGGTGTTTCCGGTCACCTTCTAGCTCAGATATTTTAAAAGTCAAACCAATGTTAACCAATCACTTTAAGAGGGATAATGCTATAAAAATAAGAGAAAATAGAATGACCGAAAAACACACAAAAATATTGGGATTCAGATTTAAGTAATTTAACTGGAGGAAAATTTTTTTTTTGTTTAAGATTCTCAATGATAGTGCCATGCTATGAAAACTGATGTATTATACATTGTGTATGTTAGGATGACTTTTTTGTAAGGATATTTTCATGAATAACATAGCAGTGCCAAACACATAAGGTCATACTAGTATTCATGTTTATATTAATGTTTTAATATTGACAACATGTATGCATATCAGCATATTTCGGTACTTTGGTGCATGTGTATTATGCAAAGTGAAATCAATCTTTAAAATATGTCTTTAATATTCTATAAATGAAAGAATTATCCTTATTAATTGCCAGTTTCAAGAGTGTATGTTGAACAAATACCAGTTACCCTTAATGCTGTACTCTTTAAAAGCCAGTTATCTGATATATGCATTAGAAATAGAATATATTACACAGGAATTCAAGTCAGGAAATTGGTTGTTTTATCATTGGAACTTTGGAAGTGAAAAGTAGACACATTATCATTCCATTATGTAAACATTAATAACACTGTTATGCAGAACTGCAAGTGATTCTTGTTCTATTTATTTTGGGAAGAGTTCATAACAAGGCAGTATTGCATCTAGAATTTTGTATTATTGTTATCTGAATGTTATCTTTAAAATTTCTTTGCATGATATAATCACATGTGCAAAACATTTTTTTTATTGCTATATAAAACATGATCTCCAAAATTAAAAAGAATATTAAAGCGACTCCCTGAAGTTCATAGCAAAGACAAAGCTCTTGCTATATTTCATCTTCAAAGGGAGTGTTTCCTTTGAAATTATTTTTAAAAATGGGGTCTGAATTTTTTAACACTCGTCTCCATATAAATGTGAATATATTATGAGAAGTTCAAGAAACTGGAAATTGGCAAAGGTCTATTAAAGTGATGGGCCTATATTTATAAGCCTTAATAAGTGTAGTTATAACCTAATTACATAGGCCTTATTAGTTAATTATGTGACATTAATTTTGTTATGAATATGAGCATTCTCTCTGAGCTGATGATATTTCAAAGGAGGTGTTACATGTTAGCTGTTATTACCTCTTAATCCGTATCAAAAAGGGATCTAGCACAGGAAAGTCAAGTAGTTACGATGTGATGGCTTAATCTTTGACATGTCTATTGATTGGAGCCTATGTAGGAAGTTATCACAGACACTGAAGTGTGTACATCCTATGATAAGGAACCAATATAAACAAGTTATTTTAGCTCACCAGAGACCAATTGAATTCGGGATTTTTGTTGTAATTTGGAAAGTTGTTTGTTATATCTTTTACACAGGACATGATCAACTTTATACACCTTTATGAAGCAGTGAGTAAAAAGTTCACTCAAAGTTAAATGGTGATCTAAACAATTGATGAATAGGAAGTTACTTTTTTTAGGTACCATAAAGATTAATGAAGTTTTGTTTGTTCTTTTTGTTTTAATTTGCAGGCTTTCTCCAAGAGGTATTGTTACTGCAATGCTGAGTTTGCAAACAGCTTCCATAATTTGGATACTATCTTTATCTTATCCTTTGCTATCATCATGCTTACAACGGATCTTCATAATCCTAATGTTAAACCTGAGAGAAAGATGAGAATGTCTGACTTCATTAAGAATCTCAGTGGTAAGCAAAGCGGATACAGTATCTTTAGGAAGGGGACGTGAATCCATGACATATATGATACCTCAAGGCTCAGTATTATATACCCTTTAGATTCCAATTGATACTATTTAATGCCCATTTCATTTTTTAATTTTTATCTTTTTATTTCTGTAGTATCTATTTGAACTTTTGAAGGACCTTTGCCGATAAGAAAGGATACAGTCAAATAAATAAAATGGAGATATAGTTGGATTCACTGATATTAATAGTAATAATATTATCAGAAGTTTAAGAAATGGAATGAATAAAATGTACATTTAGAATGTATTTAAAAAGAATAATGCATCACTGTCTTAATCCAAATACCCATAGGATTGGACAGAAAAAATGTGAATGATTTGATCTTGATTCTTTTACTTTTAGGTATTGATAATGAGCATGACTTAGACCCTGAGCTGTTAACAGGGATTTATGAACGGATTAAGAAGAAAGCCTTTCAACCAGGTGAAGATCATGTGACTGCAGTACGTAAACTAGAAGCTAACATCATGGGAGAGAAACCATTCCCTGTAAGTCACCTTACACTCATATTACATTTCCTCTTTGAAAGCATTAGAAAAGAAATTTCACAAGAATACTCATTTTCTACATCAAAAAAGGAGAATAAGAAGGGGGAAAAAATTGGAAATAAGAAAATTGGATTGAGAAAAGTGGCTATTGTTATAATAACAGTAATATACAAAACTTCTGAATTGTGTTCCTAGCAGATCAATTTTTTTTCTATTTACCTGCCTGTCAATAAATATTGATTTGAATTAATAGCATATATGCTAGTTAAGCATTTAATTTAGAAATGTATTTTCATCGTAATCGTAATTTGACATTACCTTTCTTAAAATCTTTTAAATCACAGTGCACTAGAAATGTGCAGTGGTGTAATCTGAAACAGACACAGTTTGAGGTTGAATGTACTATATAAGCACAAATTGGTAATGGTTATTTACGCTCGCTACTTTTTGCAAAAATTCAACATTGTAAAAATGTTTCTTTCTTTATTGAATAACTGTTTCAAATGAAAACAGAACCAAAATCTTGAATACACTAAATTTTCATGGGAAAATAGAAGTAAAGATATTTTCCCTCAATTACTGCATTTGGTGTTGATGAAGAAATATTTTCTATATCCTGATGTTGCCATGAAATTCAATGCATAATCTTTCACTGGGAAATGTTTTTTGTTTACCTTTCATGCTTTTTGTTAAACCATTTCCCTGTTTTCAAGCTTGATTTTCAATGTATTGTTGAAACTTAAAGGAAGTATAGACTTCTACTGATATTTCCGTTGCCTTGGCCTATATCCTGTTGGTTTCACCCAAATAATGAAAATTACCTTTTTCTTTTTTTTTCTTGTTTTACCTGTTGCAGTGATTATTATTAGATGACTACATCACGTTAATGAGAGACATATTATGGCAACCTTTTCAAAGTCTCTATATCTTAGGCTTTATTTATACATTTAGATGCCCAACTACCCAATGGTGGTAGGAAAGTGAGGATATGTTGTATAATTTTATAAAAACTTTACTTTCTGTTCTTTTTCAGCTTGCTGAGCCCCACAGAAGACTGGTCAGCTCTTGTAGTCTCCTTGAGGTTAATGATCCCACAAAGAAAGATAAGAAACACATCAGAGAAGTCTTCCTCCTTAATGATATGATACTGGTAAGATCTTATCACACATACATCCTTCTTCTACCCCCCCCCCTTCTTTCTTTATCAAAGATTAGTTATTTAGTTTAAAGTTATACAAGAATTAAAGAGAAAATTCGATATTCTTCCAAATATTTTATGGACTATAGAATATGAAAAAAAATGTAATAATAATTAACAAATTACCCATAATATAATCATTTCAGTCCCCACCCCTCCACATCTTCCCCTATTTTTTTTTAACCAATAAAAATTGACTTATTATAAATCTATAATATCAGCTTTGGAATATACCCAAATACTGGGCGTTGTGGCGTGCGCCTGTAATCCAAGCTGTTGGGAAGTTACAAATTGATGCAGAGGTTCGAGCCCTGGTCACATCTTTCGGATGGTGACGTTAAAGGTCGGTCCCAGACGTAAATAATCATATCTGATTGATACACGTCTGACAAAACTCAAATACACACACACACACACACACACACCCCTATAACTTTCTCTCTTTTGTATTAATTTGCCTTAGATCACCAAGCTATACAAGAAGAAAACTGGGGCTATCTTGGGATATAAGAAGAAAGTACTTCTACAGGGAGCTACTGTACTAGAGTTCTCATCACAACGTAAGTAATATCATGCATTATTACTATCAATATAATTAAATCATTGTCTTAGTGCATATCCTGGATTATAAAAAAAAATACAAATGCATTATGTGTACATTAGATGCTACTGTATATAGTGTACAGATGAGTATTGGTTTCCTGTGTATTTCATTGTAAAACAAGAAAAGGTAATAAGTGGGTTATATTCAAGAAGATTGTTTATCATAAATAAAAGATGAAGTGAACATTAAATAATCACTTCAGGACCTGGACATTTTGGGATTTGTCAACAAGTTAATGGTTTGTCTTTGTTCATGTTTGTTCAGACTATCCATATGGTATCCGCCTGGTTTCAAGACAAGACAAGACGTTAGCATCATTCTGTGCCAGTCATCCTGATGATAGGACTAAGTTTGTAGGTGATATCAGAGAATGTATCCTAGAGATTGAAGAGATGGAAAGTCTCAGAATAGAAGGTAGGTCATATCATTGATTGTCTGTTGGTACATTATCTGCTTACATTTATTGTCAAGTCTATTGCTAGGATGTGCAAGCTTACATGTTTCAGATTTCTCCAACACCTGCCGTTAAGATTAGAAATGACACCAGAATGTTCAGCAAGATGTATACTAGGTCTTTCTGATTATGAATCTGGTGTAATATTTATTTTTTGTATGACAACCCCCCCCCAAAAAAAAAAGAAGACATTACCAAACGTCCCAGAATTTAATCATGTGTCATGCATTCTATGTGCTTATAGCATTAAATATAGTCATTGGATTATGATAGATGCTTTGTATGTTATTCCAGAAGTAATGATTATGATTATTCTAGCTATGACATGCATACAATAATAATAGCAGGGCCCGCTGGTAGAACAGTTTTCAAAACTGAAGTGGCTTCCCTGGGTAAATATACCTATATTATTCGTAGTATTATTATTATACTTAATACAAGTTTTTTTTTTATTCATATTTTATCTTTTGGACTTAATTATTTTTTTAGTTAATAGTGCATTATTGTTGGATGGGATGCTGCTTAGTATTTCTGTACCTAAATGATAGCTATTTGTATCAAAAGAGTAACCTGGTATATACCCATTTTATATTCAGCTGCCATACCATATAATAAAAGGAAATTATGGGCAGGTAAGATTTTGTTTGTGGCAAACAGAAGCACAGCATTCATTGTGATTTATAAAATGCTGCACAAAATGAAATATCTTTCAATTGAGGAGAGTGGTAATATAATTGAAAGGTTAGAAATGAATAAATGTAAGAGACAAGGATGTGTGAAATTGAAAAGAATAAACATGAAGTTTGTTAAAAATCAAATATGTTATTTATATCTTGAAAATTATGATGCATGGATTGCTGTGAAATTAGTCTATGTAATAAAAGGAAAGCCTTTTCCTCTTGCATAGGTTTTCAATTTTTCTGTTTATGTGATACTATGACCAAAAACATATTTTTGAAAGTTATACTTCTTGTTTATATCATCCTGCACATACAACAGATGTCATTTTTTAAAACAATTATTGCATTGATATTGCTCAAGCAGCTTAAACTTGATAATGTTTATCATAGCTCTAACAAACAAATTATTTGCATTATTTTTGTGAGATAAATATGTAGATTTAAAAGCTGTCTATGTTGTATAGTCTTCTATGTCTGTCTTTTGTGTAGCAAAAGCATGTATATTGTGCAGGTTCTAATGCATTTTCTTCCCTTATGTTATTGTTAAAAATTAAAAGTTATTTGCATCACATAAAACACTAGATAAAAGTATTGATTTACTTCAGCTCTATTGACATTGAGATAAATGTGTCAATGTACATGTAAAATAATGATATACCTTGTCATCTTATAATGTAAAACCCCAATCTGGATAATTATTTTCAAAGTGTGTTTGCATTTTCTGCCTGTAAATATCGTTTCTGAAATACTAGAGGTGTGTGCATTCAGATGTAAGCTATAGCTCTTGCTTTGTGTTTGATAGTATTAAGGGCAAAAAGGCTATTTTAGTGTTCAAATCTGTCTGTAAAGCCTGTAGCTACATGTGTTATAGCAACCAGCATTATTTCAAGGTTATTATTGCAAATTGAAACTGATCTACATTGCCTTGTCTACAATCATCACCTGATGATCGGAGCTTGACTGCACCTTAGTTTGATTTCCTTTCAACGGATATTAGAATGATCTTGTAAATCCATGTGACATACTTTGACTTCCTACATTCTACCTTTAAGGTGAATGCATGGGATGGAAAAAAAGATTGGTATATGAGTGAAGTAATATCTATTCACATTCAGGGAATATTATTCTATGGTACTAACAAAATGGAAACAAAAATTTGTAATAACATTGAATTTGTGAATCTTTGGTTTGTGAAAATTTTGAAGTATTCTTTTATTGCAGTTGTGAATAAAAGTGGGATAAAGAAATCAGTTGAAATAAATCTAAATTTCAAGACTGTTTTGAACAGATTTTGGTCTGATTGTGATGTCACCTGAGTAGTAACATTACACATGTATGCAGATGAAACCCTTTCATTAGCTAACAATATGAAATGTCAAAATGCATGAAAATCCTTTCAAAATGCAATGTGTATGTTGATAATATTGTTGGAAGTGTTTTAATGAGCTTATTGACGTCACAAAATCATGATTCCTTTTTTTCTTTGTCTGTTTGTGTCTGCAGCTGAACTTGAGAGACAGAAGATGATTCGTAAGAGTCAAGCGAGTACATCTGATTCTGGAGTAGGATTGGATACAGAGAGTTTAGCTAGTACACAGAATCTGAGTGGTAGTATGGATTCATTAGCACCACCTCTCAAAGATGGTAGTCTCAAGAGAACAACTCTATCAAATTCACTCATGGATCTCAAAGAAGCAGCAAGTAATTATAAACTTCATATAGTTTGTTAAATCAAAGATGACCTTTGACCTTGCTCATGTACAGATAAGGTTTATTTCCTATGATTTACAAGTTATTGATTGTAATATCAGAAAAGAAAGTCAAAATAATTTTTTTATGTGACAAGGGGTTTGGGTTAATTCAAAGGATTTTTTTCACTTATAAATTACAGTCTGCTGCCCAAAATAACATTCTAGAAAGTTTTATCAAATATAGAAATAGAGTACTCTTTCAGTAATAGTTTTTTATTCTTTTTTTTTAATATTGATAATTGGGTACAAGTTCTAATGTTTAAAAATGAGCCTTTTTTATTGATTTAAATATGAAAGGTCAGTGCAGAAGTTTTTTGTTTTTAGTGCTGATCACCAGAAATTGAAAATAAGGAAAAATCTTGCCAATTAGCTTTAGATAGTGTTGGTATGCCCTTTATGGATTAGGGAGGTGCATTAAAGCCTACTAATTGTTTCCTGTTTCTGAGGATCATGCATTGATGCTATTCTTAGGTGTTGTGTTGGTATGGAGGATGACTGATATTAAGTTGAACTTGTAGAAGCACGAGGATAGTAAAAATAAACATGTCAGCTGATATTTGAAGGATTTTTAACTCTCTTCCTATGCCAAAACTTCTATTTTTAAAGAGCATCCATGCAATTATTGTTTGCAATATAACATTGAATTTAGACAGTGAAGAATGCATCAGCACTATGTATTTACACCTCATGTGAAAATCATTTTGAGATTTCTAGTAGATAAGGTGACTCTTAAGAGAACATATCTTATCCTGGAAATTATTGAAGAAGACAATGTTATATTCTTGACTGTCTGCAGTATTAGTGGAATATAAGCAGACAAACATTTACATGCTAATTTCTTGTTCTGTCTTTTATCCTTGAATAGAAATTAATTGAATGTAATCATTTGTATTATTACTCAGTATGTTTCCTTTGTTCATTTTTTTCACCTGTAGATAAGTCAGACCATAGAAGCAGTGTAAGCTCTCTAGACAGTGGTGTGGTAAGTCATTAATCCTTTTTTTAGAAGAGGAATTATTTTGTTATTTCATATTATAAATGAATTAATAGCACATGTCAATCAGTATACAAGTTTTGAACTTGAAATGCAGTCTTGATAAAGTTTATTATGAACTAAAAAAATATGTAAGAGTGCTAAATAAAGAAATGCTATCATATTTATAGTAGAGTGAGACCTTGTGTGCAGGCGGTTACTGATATTGAGCTAATTTTAGATCAGCTGAAGTTTAAAGTTACACAAAACTTATAAAATATGTGTAGACAAGAAGTGATTTCTGAACATTGAATTCACTTTTCTTCTTTGTTTGATTTTAATAAGATTGATTGCATTGTATGATTTCCACAGCCAATTGATATCAACGCCACCATGCCACTACCAAAGAAGAGTCGTTCACCTCTTCCTAGTTCCATGTGGGGAAGAAAGAAGCAGGTTCCTACCAATAGAGGTCCACCTGGTATAACCCCATCTCCCCATGCAGAATCTAATGCCTGATGATCTACCCCTCATATTCACCTGATCATATTGGTTCAGGTGAAGCTAGTCGATGGTGCTTCCCAAGATAATAATACGGGAATGGATGGTGTGCTATCCTAGAAGCGGCAGCAGGTCCAGTGCCAAGCTGTTCTCAGGCTGTCAGCATTTCAAGAGTTGCAGGAGCCACTGCTAATTTGATGAATGAGATGATGATCAATCAAGACAGTGTCGCTGGGTGTATCTTACATGTAGCAGCTTCAGTGGTGTATGGCTGTAGGTTGATGAAATGCTCAATACACTATTGATCAGTGCTCAGAGTTCATTGCTTGCATAATAGATTAGATGCAATAATACTTATGAACAGTAATAGGCTAGTGAGCAAGATTTATGAACAAATTGCTTTAATTATTTATATAACAAGCCATGAAGAGAAAACTGGTACAGTCTTCTAGCATGTTACAGTGTGAAGACGTCAAACTGGTGTGAACTGGTAGATCTTGAATATAAATCAATTCCAAGGTAATTTCTTCCAAGAATGGAGTACCTTGACATTGCACGATTTGTAGGATAGAAGAAGAGCTCTCACATAGTTCTGAACACTGTGTAAAATGCACCATATCTGTTGTCATAGTGCTCTATCTTCATGTCTTGCCAAAGATTGAATATAATAAGGTCAAAGGTTAGTTTGTGATCAGTTAGAAAACAATAACCATCGAGTTAAGATTAACTGTCATCAGAAATTACCAGCGAGCATTGATCAAAGGTTTTATAAAAGAATTCAATGCTTCAATGAATGATGCAAGAAAAATAGTGATATGCACTAAAATAAAAAAAAACAACAATATTTTCTATCTAATTTTATAACAAAATCTAATGTAAAAATTTGATTACATCTGTGCAGCAAAGGTAACAAGGGGAAGAGAAATAAAGAGTAGATCATTGTAAAAATTTCTAATGCCTTGTTTGTATTCTTAGTTTGTGTATTGTGGAGATGATTATGATGGCATAAAGACATCATAATTAGTGATTCAAGAATTTCAGCATTAGTCTACCAAGAGACATTATGATTTAATTGTGGTTCTTATACACATAAACTAAAGCACAGAACTAAATAGCAGTAACAGGGATCTCACTTTCCAACATATTTTAGCCATAGAAAACACCTTTTTCATCTAGGAAAGGGGTCATTTGTTTAGGATTTTCAGACCAGAATTTTTTAAAATTAATTTTTAAGTGGTATCCCTGAGTAAATACAAACCTCCTTAATTAGTTACTTTGTTTCTTCATGAGTTAACCCTTGTATAGCCCATGTATAGCTTATGTATTGTAACCTTCAGTATTTTTTCATTTTAATAGAAACATATTGGCTTCCCATACAAACTCTTGTGGACTCACTTGAATTTTGAGATATTGTTTGGGAAGTATAGACTAACCTGAATTCATACATGTGTGGTATTAGTTATATCCCAGAATATATTTTAATTCAATCAGTTTTAACTTTTAACAGTCCTGTGGATAGAGACGTTCAATTTGTATTGACTATTCAGATTTCACTATTTATCAAATGGAATGAAAACCAAATCAATGCACAACAAGATGTTGAAGGAAGCAGACCTATTAAGTCTATTTGCATTGTTTTGAAATTGGAAGTGAAAATAAGAATGAAATTGAATGCTTGTTGTGCCATTTCAATAATGTAGATATAGATTACAGATCGCTTGTCTTACAAGTGTATTATTTCTATTCAGAAATATTCTATACTACATAGAGCAAGGTAAACCGACTTAACATGTTCATGAATATAGTTCATTGACGCCCAAAATACTTTAACTTACATATTCTGTTTAGATAATTTATTATCCTCTTTGTATTAGAAATATATTTTATGCATATTATATATAAACTTTTCTTTTATACTTTCAAATACAAATTTTGAAAACAAAAAATCTGAGAAATAAAGAGTATGTCAAAGAATGTGATGGTCATCAGAATTTTTTTTAATTAAAATTGCATTTAATAGAAGCCAATTTATCCTATTAAAAATGAGATAAATTCTGCACCAGGTGGCCATTATAGTAAGCACCGCACCTCCACCCCGAATAGTTGAAGCCAAAAAAATGCTGTTTTCAATGCTGGCATAAATTGAAGCTGTGGTTTTTTTTTTTTTGGGGGGGGGGATTAACTATTGTCATCCCTGACTTGGATAATGTGATGTCATGTATGTATGCCAGGATTGTCTGTGTTTAAACCAATATCAGCCTATTCTGAATGGTATCCACTCAGTTTATTGCAACAATCTCTCAAGAAAGCTGCACTTAGAATAGAAGAAATAAAAAGGTAATAAAAATATATATATGAAGTAACATTGAAAATGTACCTTGCCCAGATTTCTGATTGTAAATCAATGTATTTTAAATGTGCAATGATTATCATAGTAACTAAAATGATTACATATGTTTATTATTATATTATGCATGCATACCCAACTTAAAGAAAAGAATGTTATTTTTCAACAATTCGTCTGTTGCTTCAGCAATTTTAATTTATTGTCGCTTTACAAAGATGTAGCAATGATATTTTGTTGAAAGTTGAAATAGATATTTATAATTTTGTCAAACATATTTTCATTTTTATACATTTTTTTTCAATTGTCACAGCTCGTGCATATAATTTGCATTAAAAATTGATAGCAAAAACATATATTAAAAGTCATACTGTTTGTAATTTATCTTAAATAGTCTGTGAATGTTTGTAAATTGTAACACTTGCATGTAAGTGTACTGTAAAGAGAGCTTCAAAATTTCTTTTTGAAAGGAAATTAAAAGAATTGTCTATTATTTCAATAAATTATGGAAATGAAGACTAGTTGTTATGAGGTGATTTTTTTACATGTTTGTGTTGAAATATAGATATATACAATTTATTTAAACCCATTGCCTAGTGAATTCATAATTCCAATACGCAGTCAGTCGGCAAGTCCTCAAAAAGGAGCATCATTTATTCTAGTGATATTCATGACTAGACAGGTTTTGCATATTTAATGAGCTGGGCGCGGACCAAAACATCTTTCTATTCAGTTATTGCTGCTCTAAATAGGCCTATATATCAAATGTCACCATCTTGGTATCATTGTAAAGAGGAAAAATCATTCTTTCAGGTCATGTTTTTTTTTTTTTATATTTTGTGATGTGATAAAAACTTTTGATCTAAAACATGCTACAAAATAATTATTTTCACTGGAAAAATATATTTACACACTTATTTCTGTTTGAGCCCAAATGATTTTTTGATCATGATAAAGCTGCAGATCTAAGCTTTAATATGATAAAGTATAAGAAGAGAATTTGTATAAGGGTCAGGATCCACCTATTAATAGGCCAAGTACATTCTGCAGCTTGAAAGGAAGAACACTGCACTCCAATTGGTCAATGTTCATGCTGAGTGTAGACATGTAATCTCTTCAAATTACACGAGCATGTTTTTGAAACATTCCGCCAATCAGAACTCTGGGGCGGTATTCTGAACATTGTCTTTTCTCCGTATTTTATCTTTTCTCAGAGATATGACAAATTCGGTATTCTGGTGGGTGTCGTAACTTTTGTCACAAAAATTGTCATAAATTTTGTCTATAGCACGCATCAAAAATATGCGGCTTTAAATGTGCGTAACCCTTTTATACAAGCAAAAGTTATGATGGGATTAGCAGTCATAAATTTTGTACCAAATAACCCAATACCCTGCCAACTGAATGTCAAGCATATCATGATATTACTTAGATTAGATTGTGGTATTAGTTAGGCCCTACATTTTAATTCCTCATTTTTCTCATTTTTTTCCTATTACTCTTTTAAAAATGTTTGAAAACTCTGTCTCTGTTTGTAATTAAGCGCATCAATATACGCGCAGTTTCATGATGCCAGCAACTGTATTGGGGATACACCCTACCTGCCACAGGGCCTTCCTATTGGCTAGAAGGGCTCACACTGGGATCTAATGATGATTATGATTGGTTTGCATCCAAAAGATGGGCGGGAACTTAGAGATATGACAGGGAAAAGACAATGTTCAGAAAATCAATTTGTGACAATAGAGGTCGACTCAGAAATTTCTAAAATCTTGTATTTTCTTGATCTTGACCCATTTTCAGGGTGCCACATATCAAGATTTACATTGTGAGAAAGTACAGATAATAAAATTTACGATAATAAAGATATTATTTGAGCTTAAAATAAAAAGTCTTGTTGAATTTGCTAGAGAAAACAGAGGAAGAAAATTCCATTTTGAGCCATCCTTTCAGGCCTAAAATTCACTTGAAATGATTTGAAATGAATTTCAAATCATTTCATTTGAAATAAATGACCATTAAAAAGAATAACTTTTACTCTTTCCAATGATACAACAAAATTTGATATCACTTGAAGATATAAAAAGTGGTTAAATTCTTTGAGAAAACAGTTGAACAATTCAAAAGTTCTGCAGTAAGGCTGCATTCAACTATGAGAGTGTTGGATTAAATCTTGCTTATTTGCTCATTAGCATAGGGCTGTGCAGTTTGGCTGTAGGCTTTGTACAGGAATTAAATGTTTAGTATGCTATGGGTTAAATACAGTACACATAGAGTGGGTTGTTGCTATTTAGGGTAAGCTGTATGGGACAGAGCATAAAATCGTCATACAAAGATAAGTGATGGATGACACCGTCTGATGAATTCAATACTTTATTTTTACTTTTTACGTAGACAATGTGATTCCAGTCCCAGAGGAATAATGGTTATGAAAGGATATAGTAATCAACTGGTTAAACATAACATGGAAAGGGGGGCAGGAGTGGGAAATTAATTTACAAGAGACATGATAGAGTAGGAGGGAGAAGAAGAGAGGGATAGAGAAGAGACAGGAAGAGGAGATATTACATCATACAAATGGAGAGGAAAGATGAACAGAGGGGAATATACAGTGGTGCTTGAAAGTTAGTGAACCACACCAGGAAATGAAAATATTTCAGTGTTCAAGTTTTGCCATATTTAAGATATTTCATTGTGAAGTCAGGTGATGATATATTACATTCAACAGTTTGTTTCTCTGTGCTCACCAAACATTGTTGTCCTGTTGTCTACATTCAACACTCGGCATGAACAAGGAGCTTCATAAAGGAGTGTATTTTGTGGTGGGGTTCAACACTAACTTTTGAGCAATGTACATATATGTTTTCATTTTCTGGGACACATATTAACCCAAACCAGGCCAAGCATTTTTGGCTGTCCTATGGTGGGGGGAGGGGGATTCATTAAAGTCCGGGAAATAATTTTTCATCACATTTCAAAATAACTAATCCAGGCAAGTAATTTATTTGATCTCAGGCCAGAGTGCCCATTAAAATTTTCTAAAAACAGTTTTCACACCGAATTAATGAATTTATAACGCAGTTTGTTTCAAAAGCTGTTTATATTTAAAAATTGGTCACAATACTTTTTACATGTTTTAAATGTCAGGCAATATCTACACTGTACATGGATTGTATTCAGTTTAGATAGGTACATATATATATATATATACCGTATCTTCACTATATGAAAGACATAGGGCTGCATTACGTATTTATTGGTAAGCTTAATATATCTGTATTCAGGAGTACAAAATTGGAAATCAAATTATTGTATTTCTTAGCACTGGGATTGTAAATGAGAACTGAACTTACGGAGCTTAATCAATCATCAATTCTAACTTTCTTTCTAATGGTAAATATGAATATCTTGAACTTACACTGTACTTCAGCTTATCTTAACATAATATTTTTAGCATGAATATCCTCTTATTTTGACTATAGCATAATTTCCAGCCACTTGTTGTGAACGCTAGGGACTTGTAATATTTCATTCATATCTTTTAGGTCGAAGCCATCGTGTCGTCATTGGAAGTGAGAAATCAACTTTCCACTCTTTAACTCAAGGTGTTCCTCAGGGATCTGTACTGGGGCCGATCTTATTTACACTGTACACTTCCCCACTTGAGTCAATCATTGATAAGTTCAAAATACAAAAAATGTTTTATGCGGATGACACACAACTGTATGTTACCCTTAAAAAGTTTAAGGATTCTGACCCCACTGCTGAAATTACACAATGTATTCAAGAGATTAAAGAATGGTCACAGATCAATAGCCTCAAACTAAACGGTGAAAAAACAGAGTTTTTACACATTTCCTCACGTTTCCGAGAAACAGAATCAATCCAGATGTTAAAACTTGGTGGAATGGACATACGCGCAAGTACTTCTTGTAGAAATCTAGGAGTTATATTTGATGATAAATTGACATTCGATGAATTTATATCGCAAAAATGTCGCTCTGCATCATATGCCTTATACAAAATTGGTAAACTTCGTGAATTCTTGGATAAACCCACCACTGAAAAATTGGTACATGCTTTTGTTTTATGTCACATTGATTTCTGCAATAGTCTCCTTTCAGGATTACCTATTAAACAAATTAAAAAACTGCAAACCATTCAAAATTCAGCTGCGAGATTAGTAACACGAACACGCAAGTATGAAGCAATTACTCCAGTTCTCAGAGAATTACATTGGCTCCCTGTCCGTTCCCGGATTGTATTCAAACTTCTAGTTTTTGCACACAACTGTTTTTATAAAATTGCCCCGTCCTATTTACTCGATTTAGTTTCATATTACCAGCCATCCCGAAATCTTAGATCAAGCTCAAAAGCATTATTTGTTGTTCCCTCTGTCTTTACAAAGTCATATGGTGAGCGTGCTTTTACTTATGCCTCTGCTGTCCTCTGGAATGCTTTACCGAATTCAATGAGATATCAAAGTGATTTATGTACATTCAGGAGATCCCTCAAGACATATCTTTTCAATGCATAAAAAACTAACTTTGAACTAATGGTCCAATCTAAATATCTCGATTACTTTATTCTTATATACCTTTCACTATTTCTTCTCTAAGCGCATAGGGACATGCTTTGCTATGTGTGATGCGCTATACAAGAATTGAGCATTATTATTATTATTATTATTGTAACAAAAGATTTCATCAAAAGTTTGATGCTTGATGACACTGATCATTACGTGCAATTAAGCATACAAATCAACTATATGATCAATTGCTGAGCTGAGTGTTACAGTGGAACCCTTTCATAATGATTTACAACTTTGGTTGCTACCATGGTAACCTTGAATGTGATTGGATGTTGAGCCCTGTTACCATGGTAGTTATCATAATAACAAAGTTTCCATAGCTGTAACTCTTTATGAAATGGGTCCAAAGTGTAGCTTTTATTTTCTTATTGGTATGAAATAAGATGATATAAAACCCTAGCACAAGCAACCTAAGCAAAAGTTCCATAAAACACTACTCAGGCGATTCTGTGTTACATACATGATGTGCATATTGTATTTAGTATTTGGATTTGAAATAAATGACATGGATCATTGACATAAATCGCCCTCATATCAAAACAATGGATGATGAGGTTAGAGCATTGGACTTATTGAGTTCAAATTCCTGTTCAGTCAGAGTAATCTACAAGGTCAGCCATTATGAATGATTAAACTTCACCCTAAGTTTGGGGGGTGTCAATTTGACCCCCCTCAACAAATTTTGTCACTTTGACAGCATGCAAATTTTTTTACCACGCCATTTGCTGACCCTTTACTTTCAAATTTGCAACTTAATAACCCCTGGGGGAATCTGATATACATTGAAGTCATGCTCAATCACCACTACATACATATCTAAATGTGTAATCTGATTGATGAATACCTAGCAGAGTGTTTGTGATCTGACCAATACAGTGATGTGTTATATCAACTTGAGAGTTCAAGTTTGATTTGAAGTGATACAATATGAGACAATTCAGTAATACAGTCCAAGTATATCTGCTTTGTGTAGTAGCTGTTTTCATCTCTCAGTCTAGGCACTAGTTATCCATCACAACCAATATCAAGATAATTTTCTTTCTAGTTATTATAATCTTCTGATATCATTTTCCATGCCATAGATCATAGCTTTAAGTCTGTGTAATTCTCCTTGCATTTCTTTAGATTTCTTTGCTGTTGTATGAACATCACGAAGCATTCTCATATCACCATCCTCACCAAATCCAAGGGTCACCTGATAAAAAACAACATGAAGAAACATATCAACAATAAACACAAACATCTCGGCAATTTTTTTACAAGAGACAAGACATTTGATTTAGAAAAAGTAACAATAAGGACATAAAAATACATGCAGTTCAATTGAGTATTTTCCATAAAGGATACACTACTACTACTTCAGTCTGCAGCCTATTTTCTTGTCATCAAAAAAGGTATATGAATCTCAACTATTTGCATTTAGTGCACTTAAAGACAAACATCAATGGATATATGTCAGAACTTTTGATCTTATTTGTTTAGAAGCATCAAAGGCTGTTATTAAAGGCAGCAAAATTAATTTCTATGTAATTAGGCTTACCTTGAATAGTTGTTTCTCTACATCTTTGAGTCTACCCCTAAGAGTTTTGATATCATTCTTGAAACCTTCTACCTCTAGATTACGTCTCTTCTCAAGAGCCTCATATCTCTGATTCATCAGCTGAAGACGTCTACTAAGTTTCTCTGTTCGTCCCTTTAGATTAAGACAAAAAAATAATGCAACAGGCAAACCTCTAAACCAAAAAGGTTATCACAGTTACATTTCTGATTCTATCTCTCTTTTTTAAACACTGCAATGCATATACTAATCCATACATTCCTGTAAAGTCACACAATGATAAATTGAAGTTAAGATGTAGTTTATCATCCATGAATTTAATATATATGATCAGAAAATATTATATTTATGTGCAAATAACTACTGTGGAATGACAATAAATATACTGCATCCCAACATATCCCATTACAACCTACTGCATGTACTTCACCTTAGAGGTCTTGATGAACTAATGAATGCATCATTTATAGTGCTTGTAAGTGCTTTGTGCAATTGATAAAATCAATAAACATTAGTGATTTATTTGGTATTTACAAGAAATGTATTACCTTGAAAGCTTCTTTACTGACATCTTCTTTCTCTCTGATAGCTGCTAACTCTGATTCTAAAGTGATCACTTGTTCTCTATACATATCACTCAGCTTCTGAGCTTGTTGAAGCTGATTCTCTAAAGCCTATAAACAAGATGTTTGTAAGAAAAAGACAATAGCATTGATAAAAGAGAAAATGAAAAAAAAGAAAACCACAATGGCAACTGTAATTACGCTGAGTTTTTATACATGCTTACATGCGATACCATGTAGTAATCAGAGCCTGTCTACAGTTAGGGAAACGGTTTAATAATTTTTATTTTTCAATTGGACCATCATTTTAACATTCCAATCAAGCAAAACTTTTAGCGACTGTATCATCATATTTCCATTGACTGATTCTTAGTGAAAATTCTAATTTTATGGTTAGTCAAACTAAGCACCATCCAGCAATGATTTTCCATGATAAAATGTCTTTATTTCTGTCTTAGATTGAATTATTGTATATATCAAAAAGCTATACTCAAAGAATATATCCTAAAATTTCTCCCCAGTCCATGACTGAGACATGGTTTCATACCAAAAACAGGATAAAGATTTTTGATCAGGGACCTGGGGCCCGTAACACAAAGCTTATCGTAGAACATTCTATTGACTACAATATACAATCAATCGTGAAAATCAAGTGCACAATTAATCGCAACCCTTTGTGTTACGGGACCCGGATATTCTAATTTTTAGAATTTTTTTATTGTAAATTTTACCCCTAAATATTTAAATTTCAGATTGCATCTTTCACACAAAAAGAGTTTTGTGAATGTTTCTTGTGTACATTCATGGATGGTCCTTATGAAATAGAACTATATTTTGAGTTACAGATTTCATTCAACATGTTCTTATTCTTAATACAAAGTAGGTAAATCTTGTTCTTCATATATTCCATGAACATCAAAATGTACCTCAATATTCTAATGTCCCTCTTGAAATTCATTTAATTCAATGAATTTTGAAGTGAAAATATTCTCACCTCAATCTCTATGGTTTGAGCTTGTCTCTGCTCCAGTGCATGATCGGATACATGTAAAACATCATCTTTAGATACATTCAGTTGTTCTTTACATCTATCAAGTTCTTGAAGGAGTTTATCTTTTTCTCCCATCCATCTCTTCTCCTCTGCTCGGCTCTCATACTTCAACTGCAGGTAATCCCTTGTGCTATCATACAGGAGATTCTGAGTTTGATGGAGTCTGTATTTTCAGATAAAAAGAAAAAAATACATTTGAATCAAGACAAAGCACAGCGAACAAGGAATAGGAGGGGACAAAAAGCTAATAACGTTATCAAGCACTTAGCCTACACAATGATAGCCTTATTACACATGATTTGTTAGTTAATGCAGGGAGTTGTTAAGAAGGAAATGTTACTCTTTCATTCATGGGTTCTAAAGCTTAACAAGTCATTAACGATATTGTGTCTCACCCACTTGTATCCATTCATTGCGAAATATCTGGTACAGAATGTCATACCAAATAAATTTTGTGAAGGGGTATTTCATGAAATGCTATTCCCTTTCACTTTCCCCTGCACCTACTCCAACCTTTTGATATGAGAGAGAATACTGCAATGATATTTTACATGTGTGAAGGTTAAATATGTTTGTGAGAGCAGTCTAGCTGAGGGCTATAGAAAATGTAGTGTCATAATGAGCTTAGAGAAAAGAGTTATGAAGAAGTGTTAGTGAGTAAAGGAAAATACAACATTTTGAAGAAAAAAATATAAGTGCCAAAACAATCTTTGGCTTTATAACATGAACTCCAACAGCACTATAACATGCAGGTCCCCTTGGTGTATACAACCCAAGTTTAGGTGGAAAGTTTGTGACAGTTGTAAAGTTATTTGTCATAAGACAGTCTTGGAAGAAGTCTTTAACATCTGACCTGAAATGACCTTTGAGTCGACCTTACCATGTTAACCATGAAGGCATAATGACATGAATGTACCCCAGTTCATAACATCACCAAAGTTTAGTTTCCATTGCAATATGTGCAGAGTAGTCCTGAAAGTAAACTTTTGATGGCACTATGACATGTAGCTCCACTTAGGGCATTTATGAAATTTAAAATGAGCATGCATACATATTTTGCATAATAACTGACCCTACCAGGTTCTCAGCTTTAAAATGAAGTTACAAACTGACGAATGTTCACTACCATAGAATGTGACTAAATAAATAGGGGATTAAAGTTGGCTAGTCTGTTGAAACATAATTACCCTCCCACTATTGTAAGAGGGTGACAAAAAAGATTAGAAACAAAAAATAAATCAAATGAAGTCATTAAAAAAAGCAGTCATTAAGTAGTTGGCACACTAACTAGGCACATCCTGTTCATTATCATCAAGAAAAATCAATGCTAGAGCTTACTCAGTGCTTAACCCTAACTTAACTGGACTATTGCAGTCAGACATATACGGGGGGGGGGATATGGCTGGATGTAAACTACAAGACTGTATAGTAAAATTTTCAAAAAATTAATTGTTTATATTTTTTATCAATTAGTTATGCAAATAAGTGGATGAAATTTGCCCTAATTTTGGTTTTTGATGTATGTTTTTACCTTACACTCACTTTACATGTATATAGCTAGTAATATGCTTATTTTTGGTGAACATATAAAACTTTAACATTTTCAAAACAAAACTAAAAAAAAATGCATAAAAATAATTAATTTCCTATGGATCTTATTGTTTTTTAATTCTTATGTGCTACTTTGTTTTTTCAAACCTTTGTTTTTTTATTGTTTTTATGAACTTTGTCTGGACCTTTTTGCGATCATTAAAGGAGAATGAAACCTTTGGAACAAGATAGCTTGTGTGAAAACAGAAAAATCAAAGAAACAGATCAACAAAAGTTTGAGAAAAATCAGACAAATAATGAGAAAGTTATGAGCATTTGAATATTGCGATCACTAATGCTATGGAGATCCTCAAATTGGCAATGCTACAACGATGTGTGATGTCACTTGTGAACAACTCTCCCCATTACTTCAGTATATATTTCACTTAAATTGCCTATTTTATCACATCTATCAGTAGATCATCAGGGATGCCAAGTTCAAAGACCAGCTATGTGTGAGATTTTCTGTGAATCTGAGTGAGATCACAGACATTGTGTACAATGTATATGGGGATAGGCTGTGATAGTTGCGTGAGACAGAGATTTGAGGGGATGAACAAGAGTCCAAAATGCTTGAGTCTCATGCATAATGCATGAGACTTGGTAGCTCTGGATCATGTGTTCTTTCTGTAGGAGGGCATGTAATACAGATTTTTAAAGAATACATCATGGATAAAGAGTTTGTATCACTATAAGAAAAAGAAAAGAAAGAGACATTTTGAGGGTATTTTATAGTCCATCAAAGGGAAAGTTGTTCACATGCGACATCACACATCCTTGTCGCATTGCCAATAGGAGGATCTCCATAGCAATAAAGATTGCAATATTCAAATGCTCCTAACTTTCTCATTGTTTGTCTGATTTTTCTAAAACTTTCTTTGTTCTTATTCTTTGATTTTTCTGTTTCGACACAAGCCTACTTGTTCCAAAGGTTTCATTTCTCTTTAAGTTCCCACAGAAATTTGAAAACAGAATTCCACAACTTTTCCATGACTAAATTCCAGCTTTCCATGACTTCCCGTGACATCCCGGGAGTTATGCAGAATTTTGGATGTCACAAAACTGGGAAAAATGGAAATCATGAACACCAATTATAATAGCTGAGTATGAGGGTTGCAAATACATGACAAACTGGAAAGCTGCCATAGCAAAGAGGTAAATGCAATTCCACGACTATTCAATGACCAAAATCCACTTTTCATGACTTTTCACAAATTTTCCAAATTCCCTGACTTTTCCCTGGCTTTCAATGACCACAAATTTTTCCAGGATTTTCCATGACTGTGGGAACCCTGACATAAAATAAATCCATCTAAAGCAACAAAAGTTAAAAATAATCATACATTTATGATTTGGGGTTGAAAAACACGTATACATGTTTTTAAGCAATTTTGGCACCAGCATGCGCTTACAAAATATTGCATAATTTTAGAACCGCGTACCCAGGCATCACAAATTTGTATTTAAAAGATACGAAAGACTTAAATGTAAAAAGTCAGCAAGGGGCGCAGTAAAAAAAATTGCGCGACAGCGTAGCGGCAAAATTTGTTCAGTTTAATAAGGGTTAAAGGTTAAGTCCACACCAGAAAAATGTTGATTTGAATCAATAGAGAAAAATTCAACAAGAATAAAGCTGGAGGTTTCATCAAAATCGGATGTAAAATAAGAAAGTTATGACATTTGACATTTTGCATATTTTTTACAAAACAGTTTTAAGCACAACTCTGTGATATGCAAATTAGAGAATCTGTGATGTCCCTCACTATTTCTTTTTGTTTTTCATTGCTTGAATTGTATAATACATGTATTTCAGTTTTTACTAATTTGACAGTAAGGAATAACTTGACTGAACCATAAAAAGTTAAAACAATGGTAATTCCACATGTTCAAGGAGGAAAAAAAAATTTGTTTCACAGGAAAATGAGGAGAAAATTATAAAATTTCATATTTCACATGATAAAAAACAAAAGAAATATTAAGTGATGTCATCAGTCCAATCATTTACACACTGGCCAGGATGTGCATGTACCGGTAACTGTTTTGTGAAATTAATAAAAAACTTTTAACTCTCATGACTATCTTATTGTACAACCTATTTTGATGAAATTATCAGTGTTATTCTTGTTGGGTTTAAAGAAGAAAAAAAAACTGCAATATAATCTCACAAAATACAAACTATGGGTCTGATACTATTTAATAAAACTGTCAAAAATGGTATTTTAGGTAGGTGTTTCATGTTGTTTGTCAAGTTACATACAATGACTGGAATGCTAAGTCAGTTACACTGGGATACAACAGATTGCACACAAAAAATGGTCACTGGTCATTTGTATATTAATTTGTAACTTTTGAACAGCTTTATGAAACTCCCACTAGTTTTGATTGGTACATCCAAGTTTTTTTTTATTTTCTGGACTGAAAAATGAAACTTGACCATCCTGACCTCAACAGTATTGATAAACTCTCATTGAAAATCACATGTTCACATTTTGTATTGCCTATTCACATTTAGAGTGCAATGTCAGTGATATTATTTTCTTCTTAAAGGGGAAGTTCACCCTGACAAAAAGTTTATTGTAAAAATAGCAGAAAAAATAATAAAAAATATTGCCGAAGGTTTGAGAAAAATTCATCAAATAATTAAAAAGTTATTAGAATTTCAATTATTTGATCTGTGACGTCATATGCGAGCAGCATTTCTACATAGCGAATGGTAAAAAATCAATGAAATGTCATTTTCTCATAAAATTGAAAAAAAATTTCACTGTAACTTTTGTATATCAATAGACAAATCATTTCACATCCGATCATGGAAAGAAAACAAAATTAAGTTATCAGGAACCACACAAAATTTGAAATTCATGCATTTTATATTACATAACACATGGGGCAGCTGCTCGTTTATGACGTCACAAATCCAAAACTTTGAACTCTAATAACTTTCTTACTCTTTAACGGATTTTCCTCAAACCTTCACCAATATTTTTTACTATTTTTTCTGTTATTTTTACAACAAAGTTTTCTTCAGGGTGAACTTCCCCTTTAATTCTCATCAATAGTCTGTGTATAATAGACTAACCTGTCTTCTAAAGCTTGTACTTTACTTTGATCTCTTTCTATCACTGTCTGCATCTCTTCCATTCTTACTCTCCTGTCTTCTATCAATGCATCTACCTGAAATCAAATAAAATGTTATCTACCATCTATACACATTCTTGAGAAACATCCATGTACATGTAATATAAATGCGCAGAACAATTTCACAATAGCAAATTATTTATACAGTCCGACTTCTCTTATCCAGCCTCCTCTTTCTATCATCCGTAAGCACACTTGCCAAGATATTTTTTGTTCAATCTAGTACGTGGGGAAATGAGATTTCAATCTAAAATCATAATTCCTACGCAAACTTACTTTGATTACCGTATACATTTTCCAATATAGTCTACCCACAACCACATTATTGATATGAAAATATCTTATCCAAATCAGTGAAAGAACTGACATGATAATTTTCCAGTAAATCAGTGCACAGTACAATTTTTTTTAATATATCGGAGAAAAAAACAACAATTGCTCAGGCCTCGTCTTGCATTACAGACAGTGCCATCTATCATGTTTGAGCCTACAGTCAGGATATTAAAGAATGGCTGATTTTGCGAAGCTGCAATGATCCAATTTTCAAACTTAGTTTCATTGAGTTATTCTCTTTCTTTCAAGGTATGATTGATATATTCCTCAATCATTTCAGCTGGTAAATTATCCAAGAGTTTTGGCTACCAATCGATTTTATTTCCATTAAAAAAAAAATGCCTATAATTTGCACTGACAGCAGTGTGTACACCCACTACAATAGATTACATGGAACCACCATTGGGGAGGCAGCTGCATGTATTTAATATTGGGTCTTCAAATCCGGATTGGTGCTGGTCCCAACGTGTCAGAATAAGAGATGTCGGATTGCATTACCATGGAGCTATTAACACAGCAGGAGATCCTTCTTCCCATTCCTCTGTTAATCCTTTCTTATCACTTCCTTCTGGCGAAGGAACAATATACAACAATCCAGGCAAAAGTAAGAGCCCGCTTACGTAACGCGATAAGCCCGCTCGTAAAATCCAAGGTCAGTGATTCTTTGAAGGTCCCTGCGATGCACCGCCATAAATGACGTTTTTCAACATAACTTCCCTTTGAGCTCTGTTTTTTTTTTTTCAAAATCGAAACACGACTTGCTGTTCTTCCAACATGCATTCCTCTTCATACGGATTCCTGATGTACGTCTTTGATGTGTACGGTTGAACAACCGAGATGATCTCCTTTGCATACATACCAAATAGGTTACAATCTGACTCAACCCAGCCACGGTACATACGGAGAAAGCTGGATATTAGTCATTTATGTATGTCTATCTTTCTTGCCTTATTTTAACCTTTTCCTGTGCGTTCCTGTCTTAGAAATTATAATGAGGGGAAAAAGCATACTTCAAACTTGATTTTGATGCTAAGATTATTTGTTCGGTCGTGTTCACCTTGAAAATATAACGACAAATCTGTGGGGTATTTCTATGGCGATTGTCGCATCATCGAGTATCCTCCGGTGCCGCAAGTACATGTACTCCTATGATTTGTGTAAGTTGAAGATGAGTGTGATGCCAGAGCTCCGAGCTAGCACGCTCAGCTCATTCAGACAGTACAGGCCTCTGCTCCGGACCGTTTCGGAAAAATATTATAAGTGACGCACATGAAGAGATAGATCTAGACCTAACTTTATATTTTGTTGATTATGATCTGTAAATTTTATCAATATTAATATTACCCATTGCGTCTAAATATCAGCGTCTTAAATTGCATTCGATCAAATTTCCCTATCTGATTTATGGCTGATTTACGAGCGGCCTTCACTTGTTAAGTGTGAAAGTGACGTGATGGACCACCCTGCTGTGAGGGAATTAGCGGTGCCGCGCTTGGGGCAAAGCTTCGAGAGAGCCAGATGTGTTTCCATGTGTTAATAGCTCCATGGTACATGTATTACCAAAATGTTCAAGTCTGTAAACTAATTTTGTATCTTCCCTCTCTTTTAAGCATTTTGATGCAAGAATAATGTGTCTGTTCTATCATCTTAACTCTTTCATCTCAACAAGTCTACTCAAGATAGTCCAGTATTAATACTCGGTAATAGACTTACTAATAAAGATTCAAGATTATTTTTATTTGTCCATGATAGAAGGCATATTACAAAGAAACTTAGCTTGGCTTTCAAATACATACACAAAAGATAGAAAATACAATTCATAACAATAGAAAATATACAAAATGACATAATAAATTTCTGTAATATCTTAAAGGTAAATGCTAGTTTTGGTAACGATATCAAAATGAGTTCGTACAGAATCCAATAAAATGACCATCAAAGTGTCTGTTTGTATAAATAAAACGTATGTGCCAAAGGATTCTGGAAGAAATTGTGTAATTGCTGAGAAATCAGCAAATAAGCACAGGATTCGGGTAGAGCGTCGGGCCCGACATTCAAAGCAATAATCATAGACTGTCCCACGTGCGCTTATCTGTGTTGGGGATCTTCAGTCTGAACATTTTTCAGCGTATATTTCAAGATTTCACAAAGTTCAGTTTATGTAACTGTACCAGATCTAGATCCTCGATGATATACTGACAATTAAGCCTTGTTTTACAGACTTTCTCATGAAATCAGTGATTACTGCAACTACTGGAATTTCTCTTTAATATCCCTTCAAGTTCCCAATTCATTCCGAATATTGAATTAATAATTATAGAGCCATTTTCAAAGAACAAAAATGTTTAATGAAACGAAACATTCATTATACAAATGATGCACAGGTTAGAGTGGGTTTGTAGGAACTGTGTGCCGTAAGATAATTTTGGCATGGTTTAATATCTCACTTACCTGGTCTTTTGATACTCTAGCTTGGTCTGCCATCTGACTCTGTAAAGCTTCAATCTGAAGCAGTAATACTTCTACATCTTGTTTTCCCTTTATGTCTACATTTTCATTGGATTTCTTCTTATCTACATGCACATAATACACAAGGAGAGAAGGAATTGCTTATCTTGAAGTTCAGGTGAATCAGAATTGGGCAAAAATTTACTTTAAGAGTTACATACAACACATGTTTTGCACTATCTGGTCTGAAATTTTGCTTTCACTTAGGCAATATAAAAAATAATTTGGTAACTTTAGCTGATGGCTATCAAAAATGATGAAGAATCTTAAGGTATTTGGCATTCAACTACATATTACAGACATTTGTATAGTCATACATGACTTCATGAATTGTAATATGAAATGGTGTCCCTATACTGAAAAATTTATCTTAAACATGAAGAACATAGATGTAACTAACCCTTTTAATCAAGGTCCCCAGCTTTTCAAGAAATCAAAATTCCCTGATTTTTCCCTAATGAAGTTTAAAAATTCCCTGATAATTATTTAAACCCATTCCCAGTTCCGCATGTTTTCTAAGTTGTTGCAGAGGATTACATGTATTTTTAGTATAAAAACAATAATGTAAAACTAATCAGTAAACACTAAAAAAAAAAAACATTTATCCAGTCATTCAATGGATATTGTAGCGATATGCTTTGACTATCTACCAAGCTTTGGACTTTTGGGCCAATCAAAATTGCCTGATTTTTTCTACATTTGAGGCATTTTGCCATGATTTGAGGTATTTTTTATCAAATTCCCTGATTTGTCCCTGACTGGAAAAAGTTATACCAACCCAATTTAAGTACCGGTATGGCACAATTTAAGTATATATTAACATGCTGTTAACATATGTTCCATGCTCTGTAAAATCTAGGAATTCTGTTACCATTATAAATCTGTTCTGCTCATTATGTAGACCTGTGATTAAGTATGGAATACCATAATGGCTCCCAATCAGAAAAACCATATCAGAGCCATTAACCCTAAAGTCATGCAACAGTACATTTTAGATGGTACGTCATGTGTGCCACGGTACAAATGTTTGACATTCAGTCTCACATTTGCTCGTGTACAACAAGCTAAGTAGGCGTTGTACAATAGGCATTGGCTGGTAATGTTTATCTTGTATGTGTCATGTTTCTTATCATCTTGCCTGGAAATGAAATAAACTGAATAAATGAAAAGTTCTTACTAGCATGGTTCTTCTTTGCTGGTTTGGCAGAGGTTGATCTAGATACTGCTGCTCTTACATTGGCTGTTGAACTACTCTGAAGGGGCATGGCAGATTGTAAACCAAGCTTCTCACCTGGTATCCAAAAAAAGTTTATTTTTTTAAACAAATTTCATCTGAGTTCTTAAAATATCAGTAAAAATAACCCATAGGGAACAAGATAACTATTTAATAAGTGCACAAGGAGTATGAGTATAAGTGCACAAGCAAGCATGAATATAATACAGTCCGACCTCTCTTATTCGTACATGTTGGGACCAGCACAACTACGGATAAGGCTGGATATGGGAGACCCAATGTTTAATACGTGCAGCTGCCTTCCCAATGGTAGCCACACGTAATCTATTGTACATGTAGGTGGCGTACACTGACACTATTTCACTATTCCTGTCAGTGAAATTATGGTCAAATTTTATGGAAATAAAATCAATTCAAATGCAAAACTCTTGGAATATTTCAATTACTTCAATCATTGAGGAATGTATTGAGCAGGTCTTGGAAAAAAGGGAGTGAGTCAATGAAACTTAGTTTCCAAATTTGATCATCACTGCGAAGTCAGCCATTGTTAGACTGATGTCACTGTCCATAACTCAAGACAGGAAATGTTGGGGGGTTTTCCCCGAAAGATAAGAGAGGTTGGATTATAGTAAAAAATAAATTAAATGTAATATCTCTTATTGTCACCTGTAATGATTCATGTCCACAGTATCAATCCCTATATATCACATCATGAATACAAATGAAATCATAATGACCACCTTACTTATCATTGACTGCTTTCTCAAAGTCACTAAATCTATCAAACCTGATCGAGTATAAATCAGAGTTAAATCATAGTCTGATGAGAATCTGTGTAATACCTACCTTCTGGATGTGGATATCTCTTGGTAGGATGATGCTGTTTTACTACAGCCCTAGCTGGTGGTTCCTTGTGGAAATAGGT